>NC_132938.1:43889696-44192727 GCF_034638445.1 Ciconia boyciana
AACTCTTGAAAGTATCCATCATAACATTCGTTAATGGCATCTACTATGTCTTGCCCAGAGATATTTTGGAACTCCTGGAAAACTTGGGGGAAAAAAAATCTTGCTTTACTCTAGTTCATTAATAATTATCATCTTGCCTTTTTTTTTCCTGCTTTCCCCCAGTACTATAACTATTGAGGTTTTTTTTTTCCCCTATTTATTCTCAGTGTTTCATTACGTTTATATCCCCCAGGTAAGGCAATCTAAATGGGTAGCCTGAAACCTGGCTTCCAGGACATTCTCTCTCTGGGTTCTCTAGTATACAGTATAAAATGAATGCACTCCAAAGCCTCTGCTCCACTGGAAACTTTAATAAATTCTCTATCTAGCAACCTCTGTTTACGAAACTTGTAACAATATCATGTCATTAAGACAACTTTCTTGCTCAGCTTGGCTAAAACTGGCCAGAGATTCACAAATTGTGACAAGAAGCCGTGGCATGACATGCATACCATGTCAGTATCTGGACATGGACACTCTGGATAATGCAGGTATCCAGACTTACACACACAAATATACAGAGCATGCTTACTCCTTTAGGGAAGGAGGAAAATTTTCAACTCACTGCCCACTACAAACCTTATGGAGGGCTACATTACAGGCAGAGCCCTCAAATCTGTTACAGAAAGAGAGTGGAGCATAAGCTGATGTGTTACGTTATGTTAATCCTATCATCACCAGCCTTACAGCAGTCATGACAGAAGAATTAATTTGTTGATCCATGACAGCAAAAGTAGTTCTAAGCTACTGTTAGAAGTTGGCATAAGAAATACAGCTGGCTGCACGGTGATAAACTTGTCAGCAAACAGACTGTTTTTCCACTGCAGAGCAAAAGACATCTCAAACTTCTCACCAAACAGATACAACAGGTTTCTTTTCTACAGTGGAAGATCTGGATGATCTCATATAATTTTCTTGCAGTCTGTAATTATGTCTGATTATCTATTTTAAATAAAAACGTCCCATTATGTTTCTGCATGTATGTTCATTACGAGAGAGTGAACGTGGACCCTGAATTGCCCCCATCAGAAACTTCTTTGAAACTTCCATGGAAAAGCTTCAACACAGTAATGTGTTTTCACATACAAACATTTGTTGAAAGTACTCGAACTGCCTCTCCCAAGGTGTTTCCACTCATAGCAAAGAGTTACTTAGGAAAAATGAAGACAATAGTTAAGAAAAATCTGCCTCATCCTGTTGTGTTGTGTGTAAACGCAGTGCAGCCATAGCCTATGCCTTTCTTTGGTCATGCATTCCTCTGTCTGTTATTAGGCATCCTGATGTCTGTCTGTTCTATCTACCGCTGTCTGTAGTCATCAGGCAAAGTTCAGTTCTGCATTATTTCCAAAATCCCATTAAACATCAGTGGGAGTCTGAGAGCTCCAACAGTTCACACTTAGGTTTCAGGTTAATATCCTCCTGCACACTGAGCTTCTTGGTATGTAAACCGTGGTTTTATTAGCAAGTCAGATTTTATCTTTCCACTCTATGTTCAAACAACTGAACCTCTGGATTACCCATCCACAACTGCTGGTAACTCTTGTTGCAGAGAATCATTTGCAGCATGTTTTTGTGTTCGCCTGTTTTCTGCTGACATGCTTCCCATAGAATCTAATATACCAGAAAAAGGAAAAAAAATGCAAAAGATTTTAAGTAAGTCCTAAATCACTTTTCAAAATTTGTATTTGTTCTTTTTTTTATGTTTGAGAAGTTCACATTTGACTATATTTACCATTGCATCCTGAGCAGCTGTAGAAGGATCTGTATATCCTTCCATCCTTGTTCCCTGGAGAGGAAAAAGATACATTTTCTTCAAAAGTTAAATCCTAAAAGACTGTAGGAATATAAAGTTGTCTCTATATGAAGCTACATTTCATTTCTTGAGATAACACATATGGGCTTTTAGATTGGATCAGTGTATTCAATGGCTGAATTTGCAACTGTAGAAAATATCTTCAAGTTGTCATGTTATGTCTTCATTTCCTCTAAGTAGAGGAACTCTGGAATGACAAACGGTCTTGTGAGAGGAAAAAATAGGGGAAGTGGATAAACCTATCCCATTTTAAATAAGCTTTTACCTTACCACTACCATCCTACCGCCATTTCCAGTATTATGGATGTTATATTGCTTACTGTAATACGTAACTATGAGGGGAAAACAAGGGTAAGAGTAACATTTGCCATTCACTGATTATTTCTTATCAATATACATATTACCAGAAGAATGTTTTCTCAATATTTTTCTCCCTGCACAAACCGTAGGAGCAAGCACATCAAATAACGGAGATTTTCCTTGCTTGTAATCATTGTCTAAAATTAAGATCCAAGACTAGGAAATTGTTTGACAACTTTGATACATAAACCACAGAAGAATACTTCTAATTTTCCCATACATTTAATAGCTTTTCAGTTACACAAATCAAGCTGATATGCTTTAGTAAACACTCTATGATCTGAATTATATAGTTGTTAGAAAAGCACACAACTTCTGGAATTGCTTTTTTAACCATAACCGTCTTGTAAGGATACAAATCAGGCCTGGTTGCAGAACTCTTAACAATCTCAAGCTGCATGTAATCACTGCCTTAATGATACGTGTTTGAAGCAATTTACTTTAGTTTAAAATTTATAGTCCTTTTACCCTATATGTGAAAGGGAGGATTAAAATTACGTCTTGGCTGTCAACTTGTAGAATGACTGATTGGTAGGTCTTTCCTGTTAAAAATGTTAATTTATATTTTAATTAAATTGTAAGAATTTCAAACGGTGGAATTCCTAGTAACAAGATAAATTACTTGAAGGAAATTATGCTGGAATGACTGCATGAAGTTACATACACGAGAAAACACAGGAAAAAAAGACAGAGAAGCGAACAATAAAATAAGTTAAATAATACTCTACATGAGTCAAATGCCCTCTTTTCCCAGTAACATTTAACAGTGACTACTCTTGTCATAGTTTTGCTGGAGAATCCCACAATATGTATAATTATTTTTTAAATTGTAGAAAATGATCATATTGCAATTAATACCCAAAAAAAGACAATTATAATAAAAATCTGTTTGTCTCGTACTAGAATATTAGTTAGCCTGAATTTGTAACTCTGTTAATTTATTTAGGAAGGAGTATAACCTGTAACTTCTAATCTGCCTCAGTGTGCACATGAAAACTGTAAATACCACACTATGGCAATTGAATATTTTGCTCTCCATATGTGAGGCACATTTACTTCTATCTGTAGCCAGATGTGTGTGTCATCAATCCCAAGATTTAATAGAAATTAAAGCAAAGGCGGTCTGAAGAAAACATTAAAGGATGCATTGGAAATGTTGCTATAGAATAATCTGTAAGTTGCATGGTACTAGAACTAGAATGGATATATTTTAATGAAACATCACTGAATTTTAATGTAAGATCATATCCAAATATGGATGATTCAAGTAACAATCTTCGGAAGTATACAGTATAACTGAGTAAAGTAAGAATTTCCTGCAACTCTTCTTTATCTTGAGAAAAATAGCAGTTAGACCTTGTTAGCTAAGAAGTTGCTGATTTCAGGCCTCTTTATCAATATCTGCGATTTAAGAAGATAAGGGCTAATAATGTACTCTCAGATAATTTATTTTAAATTTATTCTTTTGATGAATAAAACGCATCCCATGGTTTTAATAAAGATGAGAAGTGAGGTTGCTTAACCTGTAGCTCTTTATTTTGAAGCAAGGAAGAATTTTCATTATTAGGGGGAAAAAACATCCAACATTAGAAAAAAATTTCCTATTTATAGCTTCTACATTTGAAACATCTGCTCTTTATCTCTGTACCTCAGTGAAGCCTGCTGCTGTTTCAAATCTTAGTAAGAAACACTTTTTCCCCAGACACACATATATAAATATACAGATTTACCTTATGTATGCTGTTATCTCCTGGCAGTCCTTTTGTCATTATTTGTTACTCTGGTTTACAAAAGATTTTTAAGATAACAAGCACAGTGACTACAATGAGAACGGGAACTCATGATCTGACAAGGATGACCAACTTTGTTGCATAAAACTACAAATGGGTAAAACTGCAAAAGTTGGTGTGTAATAGTGACAATTCGTTTGCCTGCATGCAAACATACTGTGATTTAGCATACGCAGTAGCACAAAGAACATAATATTTTAAACAGAGAACTATTTAATACGTTCTTTCATAGTCAAATGTGGATATATCTCCATTTTTACATAATGCTTAGACTGGCTTATGAACCATATATTCTAACAATGGAGAAAACAGAGCTTTAAAAATGAAAATCTCATTTGTACATGCAAGTAGACTCCTTTTGAGATGAGACAGATTGAGCAGAGGGTCAGCAGTTGAATATCCAGGGACTTACTCAATAAAATAGTCTGTTGACCTTTGCTTCCATCTGAAAGCCAAAGTCAAAGTCAAAGTAGATGAAGGAATTCAAGTTCTCTTCCTCTTCTGCTTCCCCCCCTCGTTTGTTAAAAGTGTAGACCTATTGAACTGCTTTAACCACGGTCACCATAAAATTTAAGACTTCTCAAATACTATCAAAAGTTATGAATTTTTTAGAAATGTAAGTCATACTACGTGTTTTTACAGTACCTGAGCAAGGTTCATGAGCGTATCTCTGAAGTGACCTGAAGTCTCAGAGTCGATATCTTGTTGAAGATCATTATTATATTCTGGGTTTAAAACAAAAACATATAATCTAAATTACAAATGAACATGCTCTGAATAGTACTAATGAAGATTAGCAAATAAAGGATAAATAAATAGGGTGCAAATACTTGTCCATTTTCTATGGTGATTATTCCACAGTAACCCTTGCAGGTTCTGCACGGACCTAGCCATGGGGCTGGCAGGTCTGCCTGGGCCCTGCCGGGGGGCTCTGCCCTGCTGGGGGGCCTCAGCCGCTGCCCTGGCTTGCCTGTCCACCCACCCATGGGTGCAGCCCCACCACTGCTGCTGCTGTGTGGTGGTGGGATACTTGGAAATGTCCCATCAAGACAGGTGAGTGGAGTGTCCAGCCTGAGTAAGCACTTTTTGAAGGAAAACAGCTTATGTACTTTTTTTGAATAAAGTGTGCAAAAGTTTCTGAAAATCCCAAAATGTGGCTGCCAGGTATTTCAAATGTCATAGGCAGCGATACATCTCAAAAATACTATGACGTATTTTCAACTTCAAACATTTTGCTTCAGCCTTTTGTATATAGTTATGGGAGAGGAGGGGGAAGGGAACCAGTTAGTATTGAGAAGTCATTTTTGTAGTTCCGTTCCTTTATGCATGCTAATACATCCAGAGCACACATAGTACAACTGCTACTGTGCACTTGTAAAAAACATTACGCATTAAGTAGGCTTCTTTCATCTGGAAGATCTCCATATTTGATCTTGAGGCTAATATGTCTATTAGACATTTTTCTTCTGTGTCTACTCCCTGTGTGGAAAGAAGTAAATATGGAAAGACGTTAGTAGAAACCACAGCTTTTAGAAGAAAGCAATGCTGTACTTATCAGAAGTAATAAAAGAATAGCAGTCTCTGCTGGAGCAATGCAGAATGTACTTTTGCATCGTATACCTGTTTAAATAGAAAATGACTTTAAATTAATAGTTGAAACCTCTATTTCAAATATATTCCTACTTAATCTGAATTTCAGCATGTGCATTAACAAGTGGGGAATGAAGCAAGACTAGTGTTGACAGAAACATAATGGGAAGAATTTTAGAGCTTTACTAAGAATTTAGGATTTGCTGAAAGAAATCACACGCAAAGATTGAGCATACATCCCCAGCAAGTGTTCAGGCAATCTGAAGTAGATATGAGCACAACTCTTACATCGTACTTCTATCTTATCTTTTTTTTTTTTTTAAATTAGGAATGTTGCAGTCTGTAATGTCTACTGTAGAACTTAGTATTTAAAGGAAACATCATGGCCATATATGCAGTGCTGCAAATCACTGTATTTTCCCACAGGATTTGAGCTAACTTTGAATTAAATGAATAAACTTGAATTGACATAGGATATGCTGCATATGCTGCTTTTGATATGCACATGTGCAGTGTTGGTGAGTATTCTGCATTTGGGATAATGGGAGAACATTACATTGAGCCTGAGCCTGGAGACACATATGGCCTGCTTTTTACTTTGGCCGTATGAATCCAGATCAAGTTAGAATACTATAAGAAAGTTTAACTTTGAACCACATTTAGAAAAAAAACACCTTTGGCAATCTTGTCAATAATTTTAATAAAAGTCATGCTTCCAGTGCTACCAATGATATTTCACAATCCTTTTAATGCCAACAGTGTTAATTTTTTTTTTTTTTTAGGGGATTCTCAACTCGAAATATGTAGGATAGATCACCTTGCTCAGAGTTGTATAATCTGTGTCTTATTTGTGACAGTGGACAGTAGCAAATGTTCATGGAAAGAAAAGGAAAACAGTGTTGAGCTCTGATATGCCTTCCCATCTTCCAGGAATTGGCAATTTAGGAATTTCCTGAGAAGGAATTTGCCAAGGATTATTATTTTCAATAGCCAACAGTGGACCTGTTTGCTAAGAATTTGTTGAAGTCCTTTATGAACTGATTTGTGCTTTTGGCCTCCACAATGCCCTGCGTGAATGAATTTCACCATTTAATTACGTGATCTTTGAAAAAATATTTTTGTTTGTTTCAAAACTTCAGTTGTTTAAGGAGTACAGGCTCAGATCCTGAGAAGAAAAGGAAATGTTTTCTTCAAAATGTGCAATCAGTTCAATCTGAGTGGAGTGATCATTGCTTTGTCACAGAGTAATTTGTAAGTGTTTATGTAAAGACATGTTCTGCTAAAGAAGTATTGGTCTTTTCAGAGGTGGAGGCTTAGTGCATGGCACTGGTTGTTCAAATTAATTTTGTTTGTAACATACATAAATGCTTGCAGGATCAGGGCCTTACATTTCCCTGTATAAATATTTCTTCATTTACTGAGTTTACCATGGGTGTTAAATGGGTTGTATTTGTTACATGACAAGGATATTATTTATGCTTGTTTTAGCATACCAGTGCATAAACTTCATATAGCACTGTATTTCTGATGACCAAGTGTACTACGTAGTACTACACTATTCTAGTCTACTAACTTACAGCAGTGTTATCAACCCTTTAAATGTCAAAAAAATCAATTTAACGTATGTTCAGTAGTGTAATTAGTGACTGCAACTCTAAGCAATTCTGAATATGTCAGGTACCTTCAAGGCATGCCAGAGCTCATGGGCATCATAGGAGGCAGGTGGATACATCAAGCCAACCATGACTTCTTTGAAGTGATGAGAGAGATTCTCTTTTAGGTCTGTTACCAGATCCTTGAAAAGGAAAAGAAAATGCATAGGCAGGATTATTTCAATAGTCACACTTTATGAAGACAGCTTAAAAAAAGTATTAGTGTTTTTCTCTGTAAATGAATAAAGATGAACTGTCGAAGATGAATTCTGGCTAAAATTAAGTAAGAAAAATATTCTTTTAAATAGTACCTGCTGCTTCTAATAGTATAGGTAGTATAGACAATAGGCACACAGGCAAATAGACCACATAGGATTGATGATTTTTGGTTCATTAGAATACAGAAGAAAATTCAGGGGTTTAGGTGCAACTACTATTTAAAGGTTTGGAAACCTGAATACCATGGCAGAGCATCTGCAGCTTCCCTTGGCATATTCCCTGTGCGAATCTGTGGGAGCTAAGCACCTTTGGAAGTCAAATCCCATAGAACACAGGTGATTTCTTGTGCTTTTTTCAGTGTTACTCACCATGTGAATAATTTAAAAAATCTTCCACATCGCTCCTAGTACATAAAAATATCTGCTTTGGATTACTGGAAGGTTATGTGCTTCAATTTATGTATAATATATATTACATTCAAACTGAATTCAGTACTTCTGACAGATGCTGGATTAATAAAAAGGAACTACCCTCTTCCCCTGCATGTGTCGCAGTACTCGCTTGCCAGGTAGCTGAGTAATGGATGAGAGTTTCCTTCCCATGCTCCCCTTTCCCAGTAGCATCCTTCAAAACACTGAGAATGCCAAAAGCTTGTTAGTTATACTATTGCTGTTTCTGATTAAGAAGATACTTGTGCACTCTTTTTTAAAATTTTTTGTGTACATCACTAGGCAGCTGTTGGATATGTTCTGACCTAAGTCTGAATTTAAAGGAGTACCAGAAACAGTTCCCATGGTGTAAACTATTCTTTTTTCAGAGCTGCATCTTTTTCAGGCCTGTACTTTGGTTTTGATACATATCTGAATATAATTAAATTAGTAGCTAGAGTAGCAATGAAGGAGGACATATACACATTAAAAATTAAATTTATGATGAAGAAACATATGCAGTCTTCAGTGAATGCACATTAGATGCATTTGACAACCACTAAATCACACATGAAATAGAAATTAATTCATTAAGACATTTAACTTCTGACAACATGCCTGTGGGAAAATGGATTAATAATACAAATGGATACCAATTAAAAATTACTCCTGCAATCAGAACTAAGGGAAGTGAAGTACTGAAAAATAAGAAAAGACAACTCTAAGTTGTCATTATTAAAATTTCCTAATCGTCTCTGCTATAAGAAATCCTTGAAGGCTAATTGTAAGAAGGAATCTTAAAACTTGTCTGTATGTCTGAATCATGCAGCCAGTTCAGGGTTTTATTTTCTTTTTTTACATATTTCTCTTTCTAATGTGTCACACTTTACATTTGTCAAATGAATGGGCATAGTGGCTACCATATTGAACACACTGAATTCAAATTAAGAGGGTGGAGGATTGGACTGACAGGTTTACCATAGATTAAACTGAGAAGGCTAAAGTTGTTACTGCCTAGCTGTCTGTCTTCTCTGTCCTGCAGAGTTTACCACACATAAACTGGGACTGCTGAATGGCACATTTGCCCAGTGCAATATATCCATTAATACAGATTACAGCCAATGAAATGCTATCACTGATGTGTGCTAAAGTATCTTCTGAAGTATAAACTGCAGCAATTCAGGGCAAGATGTATGCCATCCTGTTTGGCAGTTCCTGCCCAAGGTAGCAAACTTTTGAGGGATCAATCAAATAAACTGCATGGAGCACGAACCAGATTAGACATTTCAGTATATCTGCTATCACAAATGAGACAAAAAAAATCAGCAGTTGTTTCATCTCTGAACTAGGTTAGAGCTAAATTGTACTGACCCCTGTTTCCACATGGCAAAAGTAGAACTAGTTGGGTTTTTTTTGGAAAGCCGTCAAGAGTATCTTGATATATCTTGCGCTATAAAGTATACCCAGTGCTTAACGGATTCATTTAAATTAAAATTGTGGGTGTATATGCAAGACGTTCCATGAGTTTCAGAATTTTCTGTAGCCCATTGCTGAAATATAAGAATAGTTTGCTTGCCTTTCCCTTCTATTATTATTCATAGTTTTAGAGATTGAAATTCTTAAAAATTACATCTGAGGTTTTCTTTGGCTTTTTTAGTTCTTCTAGATCTTTAGGTCTGTGGCCACTGGCTTTGTAACACTTCAGGTTGACTGAGTATGGCTGACAGAGGTATAAATTTAAAGCTGGTGTGGTTTCATAGGGATTTATTTATTTGTTTATATTTTTATTTTGGATTTGAAAAGAAAATCCAAATAGATCAGTGGTGAGCAAGTCAATAATTATTCTCTTTGAATACTAAATATGGTAAATCATAACTCCATTCCTGAAGGACATTTGGCAGTTCTTTATTGAGATATCATTAGTGTTATCTCTAGGTCATCTTCATGTACCAGAGGGCAGAAATTAAAGATTAAAAATGATACGGAGCTTTTAAATGTTTTCCCTTGTTAAAATGATAAGTCCAGTTGAAACACTCTAGAGAAAAGGTTAAAAAAACCCAGCCAGCTGCTATGGACGGAGTAGAGAAGGAGCACTGCCCAGTGATTAAGGAAATAAATGAAGACTTGTAAAGAATGGGCTTAGGTGCTTTACTATCACAGGCACCTTTGGGTAGCTTGACATGCTTTAGTTTTCTATAAGTAAAACTAAAACTCAGTGAGGAATGTTGCATAGATAAACACTGAACTTTTGTGGTTTGCATGTGTAAAGGTAATGGTAACCTAATAAAGACCTCATAATAGAAAAACAATCATTCAGATTTACTGATTTCAGTCATTGTCACAGTCTTTGGAAGGTAAGGATACCTGTGATTCAGTTATTGTTCTTTTATGGTCTATTTAAAACATACTCATCCATTCAAGGCTGCATCTAAAATACCACAAATACTGTGCGTTTGAATTTTTATAACAGTCCAAATAAAGCCAGTGATCTCCTATAGGTGAGTAACACCACCAAATCAGCCCACTACACTGATTAAATCCAGCTCCTGTCTTCCCCCCAGTTCTAGGAGAGAAAGGGGATGTTCCAGCATATTTAGAGGTCAAGAGTTGTGAGGTATTGTGGTATACAGGTGGCCCAAAGGCTGTTTCTGGAAAACTGCTCAGCTACACAAAGAAGAAAATACATGGTACTGGCAGTTAACAGACCGGTAGGTAACAGACTACCACATCAGCAGTTAATGTGGAGTTTTTGAATGGACCATTCCTAGTTAACTCTAATTAAGGCTGATGGCTGTGTGGTGGGATTTCTGCAAACTCACTGTCCTCATTCACACTGATCGATTCAATGGCAAGCATGCACTGACCTTCAAGGCGTGTTCCAGTGAGCCATTAGGTTTTCAGACTTCAGGAAAAGAAGAAAACTGGATTTTATTTAAAATGTTTGGCTGGCTTCGATTAGGGGAAGGGCACATCTGGTCAATTTAATCACAGCATTTTTCTTTAGCTTTCCAATAGTATCTAGTTTCATACAGCACTTTTCATCAGTAGATGTCAGAGATTTTACAAAGTGTGTTGCTATTTTTTTCGCCCTTATGTAGCTGGGGTAGCTGAGGAAAATGCAAACATTGCAATTTTCCCAAAGTAATTTGGTTAGCAATAGTAGGTCTGGAAATAGAATGAGGATATCTATCTCTGTGTATGTTTAAGAACTCATATAACAAAAATTATCTTGTTATGTACAATAAATATTGATAAAATGCATTTTAAAAAAAGCTAACTTTTTATGTCTTAAAATTTTTGAAACACCTTTCAAAGAATCACAAATTTCAGATTAAGCTACTCAGATTAGTATTGTGCTTAGTATATAGATTGGTTTACATGGTATGAGATTTGAGAATGTCAGTGCTTGAGATGAGAACATTAATCAGTGTTGAATAAGATACAACTACCTTTAATTGTTGGTACGGTGTTTTTCTTTGGTATTTCAACCTATACTATTTAACAATACTATTTTATTATGTATTCCAAAAACTTGAAAAAAATAATGCAAAAACCCCCAAAAGCACATAGAGGAAGAAATAAGTGTGTCCAGAAATTCTGGTTTGGTCAGTAGAGGAGGAGAATGAACTATAGAAGCAGCAGCTTTCCATGTCCTTTTTTTTTAACTTGTGTGTGGCAGACCTACTTTTACTGCTATATAAATGACAATTTGAAACCGTCAGAGATATCAATAGTTACATGAGCGAAGTTGTGTGCCAATCTGTTGGTGCCAGCCAGCTGTCTGCCAGGCTTTTGGTTCCAGTGACTGACCTGAGAGAAGGGCTGACCAACCACACTGGAGACGGAGAGACAGAAGTAATGAAAGTACAAAATGGCTCTGTCGTACCCTGCCATACATGTCTCTGTACGCCTCGGCAATCATAAGCCGCTGTGAATTGCAACGCTGCGTTAGGATATCAATCAACACATCTTTTTCACAACCTGTAAAGGAAACATGACACAGACTCTAAATGAAGAAAGTGTAGTTGTTTACTTACATTTGTGATTGTTCATGTTTTGTTCAAGAACATTAGCCTAAATTCTTGAAAAAAATAGGTCAACCTATTAATATCCCACTGATATTTACCAACATCAGTTATATTTACCATGCTTATGTACCTTTCACTTGCTGGTGTAATACCAGCAAAAAGTGAAGTAGTCTGTTATTATCAGATGCATCACCATCTCTCTCAAGCTCAATGGATTTGAGAACGTCAATAAAGCAGATAGAGGCTTTCATCTATTCAGAACTAGGCACACTAGCAGAATTTGTGGCTGAGCCTGGGAAGTCATACTTGTATGCTCTGTTAATATTGATTAAATTGTCATTTCAGGATTAGGGATCTCTTTTATGAGGATGACAAATTATCATCAGACCATTTGTTGAAAAACTGAATGATAGATATTTTCAGAGGAACTTTACAAAATAAGTTACGAAGTTTAAAAAAATATTTTAACCAATTTCCAAGGTCATTTTATTGAAGGTTACCTATGATCTTTTGCTTGATAGCTAAAGCATACTGCTAAACTTCTATAATGAATCAGTATTCACTTCTTATGAAATAGAAGATAATGATTAACATATTTTGAAAATGATTTTATGATTTTTGTATTTTTTTCCATCCCAAAAGATGGCTCTTGGTAATTTTAGATGGCTCAGCATTTTAATGACCTTCCAGCTGTCCTGGTTGTGGCTGGGATAGAGTTAATTTTCTGTCTAGTAGCTGATATAGTGCTGTGCTTTGGATTTAGTACAAGAGCAATGTTGATAACACACTGATGGTTTAGTTGTTGCTAAGCAGTGTTTATATTAAGTCAAGGACTTTTCAGCTTCCCATGCTCTGCCGGGTGCACAAGAAGCTGGGAGGGGGCACAGCCAGGACAGCTGACCCCAACTGGCCAAAGGGCTATTCCATCCCATACAATGTCATGCTCAGTATAGAAACTGGGAGGAGTTGGCCGGGGAGTAGCGATCGCTGCTCGGGGACTGGCTGGTTGTCAGTTGGTGGGTGGTGAGCGGTTGCATCACTTGTTTTTCTTGGGTTTTTTTCCCTCTCTCTCCCTCTTGTGGTTTTCCTTTTCATTACTACTACTATTATTATTATTATTATATTTTATTTCAATTATTAAACTGTTCTTATCTCAACCCTCGAGTTTTCTTACTTTTGCTCTTCCGATTCTCTCCCCCATCCCACCGGGGAGGAGAGTGAGCGAGCGGCTGTGTGGTGCTTGGTTGCCGACTGGGTCTAAACCATGACACCAGCATAAATGTATCTCCAAGTGTAAATCAATTGACTTTATCACACTTGCAGCAAAGATGAATTAGGCTAGAAAGCATGGGGATCAGCTAACATCTGAATGGAGTAGTGTAGTCTCTCATGTTTCTACGAGTCGTTATATAGGCATATGTTACAGATACACATTCTGTACCTATTACAGCTTTGTTAGACAGATTTTATAATATGATCTGTAACTGACAGGTTCCATTTTGGCACAAATGTAACTGGATATTGATTTTTTTTAAGTTGGCAGAGGAAGTCTGGATTTGCTCATTATATAGGTTTAGTTCTCTTTCTTCTGGATTATCTCGCCACAATTACACCAGCTTTTTAGCATTACACTGATTTAACACCAGTCTGATTCTTTTCCATCGAACTCACAAAATGGATGTATTACTGAAACTCTGTGCATAAGGATTTCTTTTTACTTTTCAGAAAATAATTATCACTAGGAATCTGTACAGCTTATCCAGTCTCTACAGTAAAAACTAAGAAGGATTCAGGAAATATTTAAAAACCTGAATAACTTTATTCATTTGTGTAATACCACTGGTATGAGTGGGACAACGTATGTGACTGAACCTTCTCACAAGAATGAACGTCGTGTGCAAGATTCAGGGTCAGGGGTGTCAGTGCCTGTAAAGGTTATGGAGACTTAAACTCCTCTGAAGCTGAACTTTGTATTTTGCTGATTGTCCTTGAAGTTAGAACTTTGTTCCATGTACTTTGATAAGTAAATTAAAAGTAAGGTTAATGCACTTGTATTTACAGTATTAAATGAAGAGAATCATCTCTGTGTTGTTGTGTTAGCAATGTTGCATTAAGAGTACTGTTTGAAGTCTAGCAAAATGTTTAAAACTTTTCATCTGTAGCCAACTTAATAAAAAAGATACATCAGATTCCTCGTGATCAATAATACCCATTTTGGTTCATTTGATATTAAGTCTGAGTCCTCACATTTCCATTAAAGAAACCGAAAAGAGAATGCAAGATTCGGTGCTGTACAGTTTCGTGAAAAGCCCAAGGGGTATAAAAAATTTGATAGAAACAACAGTTTTAATGTGAGGAAAATGTTTTAGATAGTAAAAAAAAATACATCAATATTCTGACCCTCAGCAATACCAACAATGTTCAACAAGAAAACACAAAAATCTGAACAGATAAAAATGTTTTGGTGGACAAAAATTTTTTTTTTAGATAGACTGAAAGCAAAAATTGCTCCTGAGTGAAAGATAATAAATTCTTTAAACATTCTATTCCATTTATTTTTATTTCTTGATGACTGATTAAAAGACTTAACAGTCCCTGGTAATGGTTAATTGTTGAAGTTAAAATTAAAAACCTTTCCTTTGTTGCCCTTCATTGTAGTGCATAACACAGAATTCTGTTTTCTTTTTCTTATTGTCTCAAGGAAAGCATTCATTACTATAAGTGTTGGTATAGATTTTAGATTAATCTTAATCACCTCTTAGTTCCTGTAAATGCAAATACGTGATTTATTTGGACATCACCAGTGTGTCTTATTGTGATACCTTGAAGAATCAACAGATATGTGGTAACATTTCTAGTTTTATGAGTTTTTATTTTGCCTAGTGCTTGTTATTTTATGAGAGCTTTCTGAAAAAAAAGATGTGTTAGAATCAGTCAAGATACTTACTAATTCCCTGTAGGGCTCCTCCTAGCAACTGGGCATCCATAATAGGGTTAAAATTTGGAGCAGGAAAAATCGTTCCTTGCACCTGCTAAAGGAGAAAGCAGCCTTTAATTGAGGTGTTTTACATCTGTAACACTACATAGATACTTCTGTTGAAAACGGACAATCATAACATTAAATTGTCTTTGCTTCATGGGGAACAGGACGCAAAGTTTTTAATTTATAAAACAGAACTTAAACTTTCAGTAAGCCCTAGGAAGACAGACCATATTTGAGGAAGTTGCCCCTAGCATGAGTTAGGCCTGAAAAAAAAAACTAATAGCAATTAATTTTTTTTTTCCATTAAAATGTAGCCACATTTTTGTGTCTATCTCTTTCCCAACCTTTTTCTGAAAATATTATTTTATCTTTCAAAGTTAATCCATGATATACGTGACAGTCTTCAATATCTATTTCTCATGGTATTTCTAATTTGAAAGGACTAGTGATAAAATGATGAATGAGGTATATAGGTTGCTTACAAACCTAGTGATTTTTTAAAGAAATTATGCTACTGCTAAGTGTGAGATAGCTTTCTGATATGTCATATAGAAGGCAACACCATTTTTCTAGTTGCTTTGTAACAGATTAAATTACTGTCAGTTCATTCTCAGTGATACTTTATTTAATGTATTTTTTTCTTATTCTTTTTAAGAAATCTGTGAATAATAAACAGAACTGATGTACTCATTTTAATACAATCACAGACCCATACGTATACAGAACAAAATAACTGAGGTTGAAAGCTACTTAGCTCTGTCCCCTGGTTAACCTCTTTAGTTCCTCTGAGGATTCTACCTACTTTTCCAGATGTACCAAGTATAAAGGTTGTCTTCTATGATGATTCCTGGTCTCAGTCAATACATCTGATTAAAATGACACTGTTAACTTGAAATTTAAATTTCAAGGAAAACGGGATATATTTTATAAATACAGATGGAGTATTTTTACAAATACCTCCTAGAATCAGGAGTTACACTGATTACACTAATGAATTTTTTTTGTTTGTTTGCTCACTTTACATACATTTGAAAGCCTTTTATATGTTGTGCCTTCAGTAGTAATGACATACACATACAGATTTTGTGTATGGCCACTAATCATGCTTCCCTGGCTTGCAATTTTAGCAAAGGAATTAAAAAGTACCAAGTAAGAAGTGGGTATTTTAGATGAGAAGGAAGACATAATTTCTTGATATGTTTGATGATTACTTCAGACCCACCAAGCAAAGGTAGCGGCAACAAATTGTCAGTGTCTAAGTGAGGAAAAGAATGTATGGTCAGAAATTTAAGATTTTTAATGGAGTTACTTTAAAAAGTACTAATAGGGCAACATGGCTTTACACAAAGAAAAAAGTACTCACCAGTAGACAAATATCCTTCTGCAGTTTGTTCATCATTTAAAAACAAGGTCCTACTTTTACAACTGAACATAAAATACGTAGTGCCTGTTTACTCATTAAAACAATCAGGAAAATAATGAGGAAAAAAACCTTTTGAAGATATGAGGATATATACTGGCCATAGAGAAGACAATGAGACCATGCCAATTTTTGTAGGTTGATATATGTTGTTGTACCTAAAATGAATTGCAGACTCATCCTTAAGATATGCTCCATCCCATCTTCCTCTGTCGGTGTGGGAATTGTCTGTGTACCCTGGGCTTCACTTGTCACTTAACATATCTCTAGGGTAGAGCTCTGCAGATATTAGACTCAGAAATTGAGAGTTTATATTCTCATGACATCCTGGTTACTGACAGTACACATACTTCTTCAAATGTCCTTCATCAGAAGTTTCCTAGGCACATACCATTTGAAGCAGTGGGAGTTTGAATGCTGTTTGGCCAGATGGTACGTGAGGCTCCATTTTTTCCCCCCACCTTGCTAGCATGTCAAATAATGCTGACCTTAGCTCAATCATCATTCTCCACAGCCCAGGAGACAGAAATGCTTGAGCTCTGTGGCTGGTCAACTGGACAAACCACCTCAAAGCTTACTAATAAACAAAATCACTATGAAAAGAAGTGCTAGAAGACACTATTAGAAGGCAGAATCAAAAATATATATTGATATATGCTATGAGTTAGGGAAAGGAATTTAGCTTTCTGGCTCTGTAATTCATGCTTCCCAAAATGTCTGAGACATAAAAAAGCTCATCAATCTTGAGAAGAAAACCAAAACAAATCCAAAACCAACACATCATCAAATATTTTGTTAGGGTTGCCTAAACAGAAAACATTTAAATGGGGATAATAATAAAGAATGGTAGGATGCAAATGGAATGCAAGTAACAGATGTGAGATTTAAAGACTTTGAGCCTGCACTTTAAACCAAAGGTAGAAAGCATAAGCATATCTGGCATTCAGTTTAAGTGCTCTCTGAACCTGTCACCGCCCTCGCTGGTCAGAAGGGTGGTGGTGGGGAAGAGAGAAAGTGTAGGACATGTGTGCATTTATTCAAATATAATTTACAGTACCAGTGCTGGCTCTTCATCTCTGCATCAGCTTTGAACAGGTTCAATTCCAATAAAGATTAGTTATCTCAAAGTATTTCCTTTCACACATTCAGGTTTGTGGTGTCACAAAATGAACCGCTAAGTCACTGATCTTTTCAGCATTTATGATACTTGCACTAAAATCAGAAATAAGTGACTAACTTAGTGAATGCTTTAAGGGTGGCTTCCTGCATAGTTCTTGGAATAAAAAATGAGTAAAAATGGTTTTCAAAGTAGATATCACCTCTCAGTCAGAATGGAGGCAAGCATTAATAATTTCTGAATAGATATCTTTATTCATGAAACAGTCAAAACAAAAAGAAGGGCCTTGCATGAATGTGTATTTGCAAAAATATAATGGAGGGATTGATCATAGAAAAAACAGTTTTGAATATACAGATTTGCAGGCTTGTAAATTTTTTACCAAAAAATTCAACACAGCCCTTGTAATGTATCTTTCAGGCAAAATAATGGATTTTTGAATGTGCTCAATTCTCCCTTGGTTCAGCAGAGTTGCTGAATGATTCTTTTATAAAGCATTCACCATCTCATTATTTGAGGATCACTATCAGTAGGTTAAACCTGATCTAGTAAACACCTATCTCTTAGCCAGGATCTAATTAAAAACACAATGCTTTTAAGTAGAACCAAATTAAATATGAAGGTTTGGGTAAAAAGAAGATACAGTAAAATGCAATTTTTTTTTAATACGAGTCCTTTGTGGGAAGGAACTCTCATCCTTTTGTTTGCTTTTAAACAAATTAAAATGTAATTAAAATTTTCTTATGGTGTACACATTGTACTTGTCTTCGTCTTCCATCCCACAGAATACATTTTTCCCAGAGTGTTACTTTTGTTGAGGATTTTCAGTGTACCTCGTATTTGGATTTTCAGAGTGATTTCTCAGCGAATTCAGCATTCTGCCAATATATAACAGTTCTCTGAACTGAGATCTAGGATTTACAGCGTACATACTATCAGGATCCTCGGAAGGAATTGGTGGCAATTTCGGAAGGAAAATACTGCTGGCATAGCTCTCAGAGTTATTGTTGCAATGTTGTGTACCTTGAAGAAAGTGCTTTGCGGTGTTTACACAGTCTAACCTTTAGGAAGATGTATCCCATCACAACCTATGTCAGTTTTATCCTGTAACCACTTTCATAGTTTCAGTCTTTGACAAGCCTACAGAAGCATTCCTGGGTCACTTTATGCACTTAATTTCAAAATCTTCAGGGGTTTATTACTTATTAAAGTTATTCCACCTGTTTTCATTGAATTGTTGAAATATGGGCACAAGCAGGTCTGGGCCAAACCTTTAGAGCTGAACTTTGTTAATTTTGAGCCTGAATTCAGTGTGATTACACAGTGATAGCCTACCACTTGTGTGTTGTAGCCATTTGTTTTCTGTCCAGCACCAAATAATTCTAGAGCGCTGTGTGATATTTACTGTGGAAGGCAAAGCCAAGTAAATTTATTGGTAGACAGTTCAGTGGAGACAGGGATTGATTCTTGGATGCTACAGTGCTGTCTGCGGCTCTCTGAAGTAAATCCCATGCAGACAATCCATACACTTGTCACAGGGGATGGCGCCTTAGTGGCGCGATGGCAGGTGGCACTACTGTCCTGTGGTGACAAGATGCTACACGGCAGGTGGGAAGGAAAAAACTTGATTCAAAAGCAATGCAGAAATCCAAGAGGTTGCTTTTTTGAGCAAGCGACTGCTCTAATGTCCTTTGGTGTAGTTTTATAGGGAGAGTGAATGCATGACAGCTGGTGTAGTTTTAAGTTGTTGAGCAAGACTGAATGCTAATAATAATCTTCTGAACCAAGAGATAAGCCAGGAGGTTGCAGCAAGCATTTTGTTTTGCAAAGATTTGTTACAATCTTGTAGTAAATCTGTGTTACAACATTCTTTTGCTTGACATTCTTCAAGAAAGTGAGGAAACACATTGAAACAATGTTCACCTTGGGAAAAGTGCGGCTCTGCTTCCATAACCTAGGGCCCAGAGTGAAAAATCACATTTCCTAAAGAAGTTATACAGGGTCTGTGTGCCTAAACGTGCCTAGGAAATGCATACCTAGCGCAAACTGAGAGAGCAGAGCAGGAGAGGCATTTGGTAACTGAATGAAATTACAACAGATTGAATTTTAATCAGGGAGCAGGCAACTACATGGGAATAGGTTGTTCCTTTCCATTATCTTTGGTTAGAGAATTTCTACTGCCCTGTTTTGAAGCAGGGCATTTTTAGGGTTGATTGAACACCTGAGTGTAGTTACAGGTACTGCTATTTCACTTCATTCATTTTCACTGAAGTCAGCTGTGACTGACCAATAAACCCCTATAATGGAAGAAGGCTCAGAGGAGCTGGGCAAGGGCAGTGTGCCCATGAAGCTCAGGGAATAATACAGGATGTGACTGACCACAGCTGTTGCAAAGAAGGCTGATTTTATCTCAACACAAAGGGGACTGAGGGTGGCCTTTGTTTTAGATGAACAGCTATCAACAGTTGAGTGGATGAACTGGTGGTGTAAATGTTTATACCTGAGTTCATTGAAAGGGTGTGACTGTCTCTCTGAGTTAGCCAGACCAGCATGAGCGGAGTGAATATGTGGCTCATCCCAACATTGGCTATAAAAACTAACCAACTGGCAAAATAATTTGGAAGAGGCAATGGGCTTGAGCTGGCTTCAACCCATGTATTCCTTCCTGGTGACAGGGATGCCCAGCATTGTAACAGTGAGCATATCATAGAGACCAGTCATGGGCATCACACTGGTATTACATTTGTATTGTGTTTTCAGTATATTTTGTATTCCTCTGCTAGATTGAAAATCCCGTGTAAAATCACTTATCTTTAAATAAGTAAATTTGATACTAAACATTACACCCTCCATGGGCAGAATGTCTAAAAGAATCTGGTCAGAGAGCATTGGACTCTGACAGCACAGCCAGCTTTGAGTCTATGGCCATTTCTGTTTTGCTTGCACATCTTTTTCTCCCTAAGCTCTGAAAAGCATAGGGAAATTAATAATACGATCTCATGACTTTTCTTCCCTGTGCCTTAAGGTGGTCACTACAGGAATGTTAAGTCATTCCCCTGTTGAAATTTTGTTGCTTCATGTTTATTTTTAAAAATACATTTAATTCTTCCAAATATCCACCAGAAGATCCTGAACATCAAGTGAAATTTATGTGAAAGAAAAAAAGGTACCTACATAGAGAAGAAATAAACTTTTAAACACCCTCCAGTGAATGAAATGTCCAACAGAGTTCTGAGTAATTCAAGCAACAGCTCCCCATCGATCAGGATGAATTATTAGGAGAGCCATAGCACTGGTACCATCATCAGATTCCAACAGCTTTGAGGCAGCAATCACATTACAATAACTCCTTCTGAAG
The DNA here is from genome assembly GCF_034638445.1 of Ciconia boyciana. NCBI lineage: Eukaryota > Metazoa > Chordata > Aves > Ciconiiformes > Ciconiidae > Ciconia > Ciconia boyciana. Next base: position 43,910,494 of record NC_132938.1, read on the forward strand.
ATTAGTTGAAAATATTTTACAGGACTAGAGAGCACATCATAAATCAAAGTGAATAAAAACCTGCAGAATAACTACAGCTTCCTCTGCAAAATAGAAAACATGAGGTGGCAACTGCTGTGAGACAGAGCATCAAGAATTACTGTGATGAACATCTTAAAAAAAAAGGGGGGGGGGAGGGGGAACCACAATGTATGCTTTTATCAGAAGCCACCCTAGATAGAAACAAGGTAAAAAACATTACTGATGTGCCCAAGAAGAGCAGTACTAAACTGCGACAAAAATCAGTACAGAGCATGTTGTGCAGCTTAAGCACTAGACTGCTATAGAATAAAGACAAAAGAATTCAGAACAGTGGCTTAAGGGGTGAGGGGGGGAAGGCTAGGATTGCACTGACATAGTCTTTCCCTTTCTTAAGAAATAGTTTGACAATTAAAGTCATTATTGTTTAATTGTAGTTCAGCACTTCTAGGTTATAATTTATAATGTTAACAATTAAATTCCAGCCTTTCATCTACAGACTGAATAAGTTTCTTTGATTTGTAAAAAGCAGGGTCTTTTAAAGTTAAACTTTTCTGGTCAGTACTCTAAATGCTAATTCAGCTTTAGTCTGCTGAAATTGGCTTTATCAGTGAAACTTTTTAAAAGAGGAAAATCTACTGAAATACCCAAATTCTCCTGTATGTCCTCAATCATTAAGCTATTTTAAGACCCACACCAGCTTATATTAAAGAGTCAGGGACTATTTCTATTGTCTAGGAGGAAGGCAGACCAGGCCCTTATTGCTTTCTCTGATCCTGGGTTTAAAGTGTCTGAGTTTCCCTCTGTAGGAAAGTCACATTTTAATTATTTATCTGTAACCAGCTACTGTATACTTAATACTAAAATTCAAGGCATTATTCTCTCTCCAGACTAAAACCAAGTATGCTCTGTGCCTGCCTTCTTCAAGTAAAAGTGATTCAGAGGTTTGCTGGAGTACAAAATAACTAATTGACATAGGTGCTGAAATACAGAACTCCTAAAGTCAGGAAGATGGTGAGACATGGGAGGAAAAAAAATTAAAAGATCTAAGATTCATGCTCACATCAACTTTGTGATCCTGAATTTCACACTTAAAATGAACATTATGTTGCTGTTTTCTGTGAGCAGAAATTACACTTCATGGCAAAGCTAAATCTGCAGCAGTGAAAGTTGTGTTGTGGTTGTCTTGGTGATGTCAGAGGAAGAGTTAGGGGTACGTTCACTGAATATCATTTCTCTAAACACAATGCTCTCCAACCCACCCACACAAGTAAAACAAAACTGTGATTCAGAAGTAATAGAAATCTTTTTGAAAGTTGAGAAGAGCAGGGACATTTTTGGATCACATAACATTCTTACTACTAGGACTTTAGCCAGACCTTATGGTTAGTGTCAATGGAGGTCTTTTTATTGATTTCAGGGAGCTTTGGGTTGTGCCCTTAATGAGCAAAACTGTTTTACACCTTGCTGAGGAAAGAAAGGAGAGCTTGTTGGTGGACAGTCTCCAAGGTGGTCAAAAGGCTGGAGTACTTGCCCTGTGAGGAGAAGCTGAGGGAATTGGACTTAGCCTGGAGAAGAGACAGCTTTGGGAGGACCCAACAGCTGCTCTGCAGTACCTATGGGAAGAGCATCAAGAACATGGAGCCAGGCTCTTTAGTGAGGTGCATGAAGGATGAAAGGCAACAGTCAAAAAACAAAGTGGGGAATGTTCTGGCCGGATGTGAAGAAGGCATTTTTTACTGTGAGGATAACCAAGCAGTAGAAGAAGTTGCCTGAAGAGGCTGTGGAGTCTCTGTCCTCAGAGATTTTAGAAACTGAACTGGGCAAATCTCTAACCACCTTGGTCTGAATTCAGTGTTGACCTGTTTTGATAAGGAGGTTGGGCTAGATGACCTACCAACCCTCCATTCTGTAATTCTATAATTTTTTTCAAAGCCAAAATGTAACAGGAATTTCTCCAATAACCTTTTAAAAACAAATAAACATTATCAAACACCCATTGGTCTTAGTGACATGGGATTGAGTGATAAAGAAACTTGCATTATGCTCTGGGGGTCAATCCTGTAGGGTGTACACCAATTCTGGACATATACTTTGAAGAATTCTAAACTTTTTGCAGGATCAGACACAAAACTTGACATTTGTGTCAGTGATCACTGGTGCCCTCTGTACATAATGGGAATATTTGAGTTAGCATGTTGGCAAGAATTGTGTACATTGTCAGTATAAAACCACTATGAACTTTATGTGCAATTTATTTATACATTTTCATTTCCCAAAAGGGAAACTAGCGAAGGTATAATGAGTGTGGAGCCTAAGAGATTTGACTATTAGGAGTGACAGACTTTGATACTTGCACAGAAAATAAAGTTGTTGTCTATGGATATTAAGTCAGCCTAACTATAATCTCTGTATGGAAGCTACAGCAAGCCAGTTTATCTTTACCAGTCATAAACAGATCACATTAAAAAGATTCCTTCCCTAAATAGGTTTTATTTATAATAATCTAGGGTGTATCCCGTAGTAAGTAAGGCATTCACTATTTCACCAGTATCTGAATGTAGTTACACCTTTCCAAAGGGACATTAGCATACATTGAAACTACAGAGCTGAACTTCTAAGTATCTGGAACCAGATCAGAGTCAGTGCAGACAGCTCATTATTCAGCTCTTTCATGGTAAATATAGTCATTCATTAAAAAAAAAAGTGGGGCGGGGGGGATATCTAAATATTGCCTTAAGGAAATACTGATCTAAAAAGCATACAGGAGAAATATGAGCTAGGTCCTCAGTTGGTGTAAAGGTACTAACTTTTGTCAAAGTCAGTAAAGCTTTGTTTTATACAAGACGATGGTTAAACTTAGATAATCTCCTAACTCCTCTCTTACCCAGATATCCTTCAAATATCCTCATTACTAATAACTGCATGTTCCCATGATCTTCACGATAAACCTTGTGAAAATTCATGCATTATTCTGTGGCTCTTCCCATATTTGCATATGTTTAGATATATTAATTAGGTACAGTGGACAGCATACAGTAACACTAAACTTTTCCTTCAAGTTGTCTGCACTCAAAAATATCCATCCTTACAAGTGCATACATAGGTGTTTTGCTGGCCAAACAATGTCACATTCAGTTTCTCAGTTTGGGTGCAAGAATGTGGATTTTGTGGATATTAGGACAGTGTATTGTTTTGAAATACATTGTTTTGTGATACAAGTTGTTCTGTGAGCACTGCAGCCAGTAACAACTGGTTTCTTCCAGATTCTTTTGACTCTGTGTTCCTACTTACTTCCTCCAGCCACAACAGCAGCAGTTAATTTCCCCTCCTTGTTCCTTGAATCTCCATCTACATTCACAATCCATCAGGTCCTTTCCAAGCCAACCACTGTCTAAGTAAAAGATGGTTTGTCTTGTGGCTGAGTACAAAGTATGCATGTACTGCTTGGCTAATGCTAGGCCAATAGAATAAATGACTGTTGAGTTTAAGCTGCTGTATTTTTTTAACTGGAAAAAGAATTTGGTTGTCTCACCTCCATTGAGCAGTGTTTTCACAAAACTTCAGAAGAGATTGCCATTCCTCTGCCAAATATGATAGAAATTCACTGTCAAGTTCAAAGTTACTGGTAGGGACAGATGAATGGACAGATACACAGAAATACAGCCAAATGTTCTGAAGAAATCAGGGGGAAAATGCCTGGTATGGTCACTGAAAGAACATGAAAAATTCCACAATTTAGAAGACTGTTTTAATTTTGATATCTGGATTCTAGCATCCCTCATCACATACACACCATTTTGCTGGAGCAATCTTTGTAAGCGTAGTATACAGCATGGCAGGGCTTTCTGCATTAGAAAGGAAATGCCTTCAAAGAGCAGCTGAGGAAAGTTATTTCCAAGAGCAATTTGGCCTTTTTATGGGTTAGTTTAGACCACATGCTGTATGTGAGCATGGAGAAATGGTTTTCATACCATCTTTCTTCTGCAGCATCCTAACGAAAAGTATATCTATTATTCAGAAGGAAGAAAATCAACAATATTTTACTTTTTCCCCACAAAGTATCGAAGCAGCTAAAGGTAAGGCAAACAAATTTCCAGAGGTGATTGAGTGATTTTTGACTTTAAGGATTTTAATCCTCTTTCTGATGTCAAGATACCCTCATCTACAAAAACACAGATCTGTTTCCACAGAGGTGGTCCAGGCAGGCACTTTATACATGGGTGTGTTTGCACATGTGCATTTAACTCTTTTGAAAGGAACTGATTCCAAAACAGCTGTGCAGACAGAACAGGTTTATATGGTGTTAGTGGAATGAATCAAAACAAGAAAGATTGGAAAGGGACTGTAAAATTTGTAATGAGTCTGAAAAATGATACTTGCACTCTACCCTCCTTCTGTGCGAGAGCAAGGAAGTTACAGCTTTTCCTGACCAAAGCCATAAGCAGTTCAACAAAAGTATCAGTAAAAGCTGAGGCTGCTTTTATCAAATTATGATGTGTAAAGTTCAGGCAATTCAGTCTTGTGATGGAAAAAGCAATCTAAAGTATGAACAACCTTCTAATAATATTTGTTCAGTAAATCATTCTGCTGATAACAAACAATCAGACTCCTTAGTCTGAATGTTTCCCATAGGGAATATCTACTAAAATAAAATGCTTACTTTATTAGCTAACTACATCCTATAAGCTAGCTATACTTTTGCAAAGATATCCTTTGTGTGCAACTTTATTGAATAAAAATTTTGTAAGTGTTTTGATTTACTGTGACTTTATTGTATGTGTTACACTTCATTTGAATAATATATGATACAGTAATGGAAGGGGTACTTTTAAACATAGAAAATTCTTTCTCCAAAGCCTCCCATCTTTCCCTGTATATGTATTTTAGAGAGATCACAAGTGTCATCTTATCTAATTTCTGGCAGTTTTACCTCTGTGGTACTGTGGGGGGCCATTCTCTGTATGTAATCTCTGATAATGATGTCGCCCCGCATTGCTGAATGTGGCAGAATTGCTGCTGTTAACATTTTGTACATCTCATTCTTGATCTTGGGGCACTCCATCCTATCCAGTTGTTCATATATAACATATGTAATTACTAATATGTGTAACATAAAATATAAAGGAGATGATCTTAAAGAACCAAATTTTGAAACGAATACTTCCAATTCTTTTTTCATGTTTCTTATGCTTCTGGATTAATGATATATCAATGTTTTGGGATTCCTTGAAAAATATCTTTAAGTCTAAAGTGTGCTTTTAAGACTTGTTCTCAATCTAAGGTTGTGTTTAAGAAGAGTAGACAAGAAGTTAATGTGACAGCCTCACCACTCAGTCCTGTGTAAGCCCTGCTTTCTTGCTTGTGATTTGCTAGAAAGAGTGACTTTTCTGCTGTTTTGTTGCTGAGTCTCATCTGAGAAAACTGTCACTGCTCCATGACCGACTTTATCTTGAGGAACTAGCAGTCATTCAGGGGAGAACGTCTGCATGGGCTCCGCACTACATGTCCCCATTCTGTCTGGATGCCTCAGCAGGGAAGTCTGCTCCACTGGTTAGGAGCCAGTGAGCTAGTTCATACAAACCCCTAATTTCTCTCCCTTCCCGTCCCACAACACATGGAAATGGGAATAAAGAATAAAAATTTACCCAGCCTGAGAATCCATCACAATACTTTTCAGAGAAAGCCTGTAATCAGGTTTTGATGTCTTTCCTGAGACTGATATGCACCCCATTGTCTACAGTTGCTTCTCTGCTCTCTTCTGTGATTATGGAAAAAAAAGAGGCTAATCAGTGTTTAGAAGCAGAGCTTCTTACATGTTTAGAAGCAGAGCAGTCCTTAGTGAACATAATTATCAGTATGCCAGGTGCAGAAAGTAATTTCATATTTTGTTGTCATGAAATAATAACTGTAGTAGCTTTCAGAATGGAGATTTAAATTTGCAGTATGAACTTTTATTTTCTTGAAGAGTGCTAATGAAACCATTTAATATATTGCTATAATTTATTGATGGGGAACAATAATTTATAGCTTTTCCTGTGTTATGGCCCTTGTAGAGATAGTATTTCTTTGCTTTAAAATATTTTTCACATTGTGAACAAAATAAAATGTTCATAAATGATAAAGCTATTCAATTACTTTATGCAGTTACAGACTGCCTTATGAAAATATAAACCCACCAAACTAGTGCCATGAATCGGTATGTTCTGAACAACTCACATTTTTATTTTCAGTACAATTAGGTGATAGTATGCAGTTTTGTGTCTTGTGTAACAGCTAAGTGCAAGTATAGAAAACCCACAAATGGAGTCTCACAAAGAGATAAAAGACAAATTATTTTGTCTTGAAAGGTCTAAAATTGTGAGACAGAAACTGATAATTCTTTATATTTTAATCTTCATTTCAGATACTTCATATATACTGTAAGTAACCCCAGAATTAGACCCAAATCACAAATAAATTAACTTCACCTGAGATTAATTTCTACCAGTGGAGGGAAATGGGTCCCAATATGTACAATGACAACTCAAGAGCAATGAAAATTTTGAAAGATTTCAGAGAACAGATCATTATACTCACATAATCTCCACAATACATTTTGATACAAGTCTTCAGGTTCTGTTGAGATGAAAATAGTAGCTTTCCTAGAATAATACTAAGAGTTCAGTAAATGAAATTGTTATAGTTAACTCTTATTCTGTTTTGGAGAATTGAGAGAAACCATCCAACCAAACCAATACCAAGTACATTAGGCTCCAAGGTAACAATGAGGCAGGAACACCGCTTGGTACTGTATGTCCTTGGGTTTTATAGATTCACTGTATACTTAGTCATTAATCATATATGAATAAGTATGATTATAACATAAGTAAACAGAGTCATTAGCACGACACCCTCTGTTCTGCTGTGTTGATTTTAAGAATCAGAATTCAGCTAGTCACAGAATGAAATGCTTACCTACAGAAAGTGCTTGTGTTAATGATTTACTTTTCAGATCGGGTCTGGTCTAGTTCCCTTTTTCCTTGTGCTGAAATAGGTCAGCTCATCACTTGTTCTAATAACTATTTGTAGCTGGCATGCATAGGAAGATGCTTTATAGCCCTTACATAATACCTGGAGTAATGAGGGCAGGTCCTTGGGCCTCAGTGGAACCACGTAGGTGAGGGTGTCCCTTGATGTTTTCATACAAGTTACAATTTGCCAAATCCTGCAAAGAGCTGATAAAAAAATCTTGTAACATTTATTCTATTAGAAGACTTACACAGAATCCGAACTATCCAACTGACAACAAACCCACGTTTTTCATATCTAATAACATGTATTTCTTCTGTTAATGATAACTATTATTGTGATAAACCATTAAGAAAATACAAAGTTTTCTCAAAAAGAGTAGGAATATAAAATACAGGTGCAGAATCAGTCTGTCTGTCTTCTAGTACAACTTGAATGGAAGGCATAGGCTACCATTATCCTGATTGGGTACCAGTATAGAGAGATAATTTTTCTGCAATAGTTGGACAGGAATAGTAGCTCAAAATGTGAATTAAATGACTTCAAATTTTCTTGGTTTTCTTAATGTAACCATCACATGCTTTGTAGCACTTATTAAAAGCTGGATTTTCTTACAATTTAGGAAGACTTTGGAAAGAATGAAAAAAATACTTTATTTTGTAGCTTTAATATCTTAGCAACTCTTCTAATAATTAAAAACTATCTCTGGGCTTGTACGAACTCATCAGTATTGATTTGAGTACAAGCTTTTGCATATCAGCCTGTGTTACGCATGAGGACTACATGTGTGTCCTTAGAAACAGTCAGAAGAGTTTCACAGAGAAGCATATGTGTGTGAAACATGGGCTTCAGACTGGCATGTCTTTGCTTTATCTTTTTTCATTAGGGCTGTGGTAGATTATTTTTATTTATTATAATCATACCACGTATTTAATTTAATCTCTGTATCTCAAGTGCTCTTCAAGGATGACTGGGGAATATAGTCCCACTGTACAGCTAAGCAAAATGATCTGTAAAGAATCTGGTCTGACCAGTTGGAAGATGGCACACGCGAGATGCTGAAGGTGGTACCTAGAGTATGATCCAGTCTCCTGGCAATACATGTTTTAAAGCAGTGATAAGAATATGAAAACATTTTAAGCCTCTCTTTTTCAGACTCTAATTTTACATGCATTTCCTTGCTGTGATTAAAATGTAATACAGTTAATCTTCAGTACAACACAAAATGGATTAAGTTTACAGGATTACAACAATGTTTTAGTCCGCTTGTCTCAAAACCTTCAGTGGTCAGGAACCATAGGGTGTAAATAAGTAGACAAAAATTGTTGTTTTGTATAATACTAATACCTGGCATATAATGTGAGGAAAGCACTTAACTAATTATTGAACTAGATTCTGGTTTTAATGAATCTTTCTGAGAAAAGCCATGAGAGAGTCTAGAGAAAATGGGAGAGAAAGTGTTTAACAGAAGAGGAGGTTTCAACCTCCTTTTCCCTGTGAATGTCCTTTGGCTGTCCTTTCCTGCCATCTCTCCTGCAAGGCAAGAGGCAGGGCTTATGACAAGGAAATGCAAAATATATTTGCCCATGTAATGCTCAGCAAAATGGATCCAATGTTTGTGTACCGAGTGAACATGTTGAACCTAATCTCACCTTTACATGCTCTTCAAGACTCAGTAGGTCAGAGGTGTGAATCATTTCTAGGGGAGGAGCTTATCCTGTCTTTTGGGAGGAACCCAAAGAAGTTGTGTTGCAAGTGGTTTTGGCAATCTCACATTTAAAAAAAAATATGGACTACTTGGAAAGACTGCAGAAGAGAGCAGAAATAATTACTTATACAGAAAGACAGGAAACAGTCTGTTTAGACTAAAGAAAAGTGAGGGAGACCTTAACAGTTCAAGAAAATAAAAGCTGTTGCAAGAGGAAGTGAAAAAAATAATTTGTCCTCCTGTTCACAGTGGACTGGACAGATGAAAGGCTCTTTTTCTATTTCTCCCTCTATTTAATCTTTGCAATTCTCACCCAGTTATAGGGTGAGATTTTTGTTACTGTTCTGGGCACCTGGTTGGTTTTCTTCCTCTTTTTTCTTGCTAAAAAGTTTCCTGTTTCTGTTCCTTCTTAATTTTCTCCTCTCTCACTTTGTTACCTGTCTTCCTTTTTGGAGAGACTGAATTATTTTGTGTAGGAGCGAGGAGGGGTCACTTCCTCTTCTTCAGGTCCTCCCAGACAATGGAATTTCTCACCTGTGCTAAAGGTTCTTTCTCAAACTTCCCCTCTCCTGCTCATTGATGTGCTTAGGCTTAGACATTGCAACTTATCATTTCCATGTTGTTCTAATGGAAACCTTGAGTAAAAACAATGAGACATAATTAATTTCTAATTAGAGATCCATATAATTCTAAAAAATAATGGTTTAATTAAAGTGAGAAGTAAAAATGATTTCATATGAAATTATTCTATTTATTTTCCCTGAAAATGAGGTTCTAGCATATCAGTTACATAGAAATTAAAACCAAAATTCACATTACTGGTATAATAAGCTTCAGGTATTGCTCTGGAGTCTCTTCAGATAATCGAAATGTGAAGGCTAACAAACACATTTGTACCACTGTTTTTGTCCTATGTTGTGACAGTGGCAAGCAGTAATGTGTTCAAAGCATAGGACTTTTTACTCTGTGCTGCTGAGCATGCAGTTTATGTGGTGGAAAGAAAATCTGAAAATAACCGGAGCTGGTGGAATTGCTAGCCTTCACCAGAGTAGAGAATGTGTGAGCACACAACAGAGGTCAAGAAGTAAGGGTGGAAAGGTAATCTCTAGCTCTGCTGTAATCGTAACAGTCTTGGGTGTTTGAAAAATGTGGCAATGGGAATTACGCTCATTGTAGGAGCTTGCATTCATGTGTATAATCTTACTCACCATGATTAAATGAAGTATATGGTGGTAAATACCTTAACGCAATGAATCAGCGTAGGATCTATGAGTCAAATTTAACTTTCGCAACTCCTAAGTCCATATTTATATTGCAAAAGAAATTTGGGCACTTATCTACCTGTCAATTCCCCTTAGGGTTGCCAGGGCCAAGTTCTGCCCTCTTTCTGAGAAGAGCTCCAAGCATGATATGTGTATGCAGGAGGCAATACCAAATACTGTGAGGACTGTGGATCCGGTAATCTATACCTTGGAAGGGCGGCCGCCAGCTGCCATTTGGGATATAGCCAGTGACAGAAGGCTGACCACATGAAGCGATGGAGGCTTTTAAAGAAGAGAATAGAGTTTGAACGAGACAGTGGGTAGTGAAAGGCGTAGTGGGCGTAGCTTTCTAGAAACAGCAGAAGCATTATTACTTAGTAAGTGTAAAATTCTCTTTTCATAATTGTGTCAATATAATTTAGAATTGCAGTTTCTGGTGGTTCATCAGCAGAAGGTGGTGAAAAAAGTCTTGGGCCTCCAGAGCACTTCTCAGTTCTGAGTGTTACTGATTCGGATACCGGGGAATTATGCTAGGCTTGCACTGATGTTTTTGCATTTCTGGAAGTGCCCTAGCTCAGAGTCCTATACTGTTAAGTACTCCTAAGTAGTATAATAATTGTAGTGAAGTAGTAGTTGCCCGGGGTTCTACTTTGGCAACAGCTAATAGATTATTTGTTAAAATATTTGCATACTGGCCACCCAAAACAAAACATCGACACATTTGTGGCAAAGCTCTAATCCTCCAAATTACCAACTTCACCAATATTGGAGGTGCCTTCATTTTTAAGTATCAGTTTATAGGTTATTTAAAGTTAGAGGAGATGCAGAACCCCTTCCTTTAATTTCTCCAAGTGCTTACTGTTTCCCACAAAAAATAACAGGCTTTTTCCACAATACAAACCATAAAGCTCCACAGTGCGCATTTCGTGACATCCTTTTGTGCCACCACAAGCCGTGAGGTGGCCACAAGTCTCCCAAGCTGTAGGGTAGAGCCGACACCATTGCAGCCACCATTTGCAGTTTTGGCACCCCAGAGGGAGCTGCTGAAAGCAGAAGTCCAGTGGATCTTCTCTCTTTCCACTTCCCTTTTCCTTCCTCCCAACCTGCCAGGCCAATACAGAGATAAGGCCAACAAGCATGTTCAGCTCTTCTTTGAATCTCAGGTGATGTGCTACAGGGAAGATTTATTTGGAAGGAGTTAGGGATTGCACCAGCAGCTTCTTAGGCAATATTTATTCTCTGGGGCAGATGTGCTCTCTAGCACCGCTGGTCATCCTAGTTCCCTGATTATCCGTACTGGGTGGGTACCCATTTAAAGTAGACGTAAGGGCTGAAGGAGCAAAACGTGCTTGATTTTTGTTCCATTATGAAACTGGGGTGTGCTAAGGATGCTTGCCTGGGAGCTGGGCATGGCCACAAGAATTTGAGATATGTCAATGTCACATGGGCTTAGCTGCCTAAAGTGGTAACCAGGTAGCTAAGCCTTTTTGTAGATTGAGGCTCTGAAGTTTATTGAGTAATTCACAAGTTAGAGTTTGGAAAGTCCAATGTTTTTTATTTTAAACATATTTTCATCTACCAAAGATCTTGTGTGGTATTACAGGACTAGCCATGTGAAGCTGGGAAGGGAAAGGAACTGAAGGAAAGTTAAGGAACTGAAAAGAGACTCTAGATTTTTGTGACCTGTAAAGCCAGAGAGGATCTAGGTGACTTCTCTTGAGACAAGCATAGTTTGTCTAAAAAAGAACAATCTTGCAGCATATCAAAACCACAGATCCCCGATTTAAGAGAAAGTACTAAAATTAATAAAGAAGAATAATTTAAAGAAATTTCACACACACACAAAATAATTTGTTTCTATGAGAAGCAGTTTGTTTCTATGAGAAGCAGAAGACTTTGTGGGTGCGATGAAAGGATTGGCAGGTTCTGGCAGTCTGTGTGCAGTAGGTTGCAGTTCTGGTAGATGAGATCCACCTCTAGCTCTACTGCCTCACAACCCTCCCCATTTGATCCCTCAAATGTTTTCTTTCTGTCATCTGCTCCTTTCAAATGTGCAAGCTTCATTTAATCTACTGTTAGTCAAGGGAGAGTGAACATGAATATATACAATTGTCACTGTATTTGAGATTTTAGACTTTTCTGAAGAGATTTTGTTTTTAATGGGATGAATATAGAATTTTTTTTTGTGATTTTTATCTTACACTACAGACTCTTTCTGCCACTGTCATTGCATTCATTTACAGCCTTTTTATAGCTCTTTCACGTTTAACCTGTTTAGGTTACATTTAAAACTATGGTAGATAGGTGTCCCTGGGTTCCTAGGGTTCTGATCACTTGGTTTGGGGAACTGCTTGGAGCACGCTCTTCTCAACAAGAAGTCTTGGCTTCTTCCCGTGGAAGAATATATTATTTTTATATATTATTTAGATGTATTGCTTAGATATGTTTCCTAATTTGATGCTGTGTTCTCCTGTAAAGTTATTCTTGTTTTATGGCACAGGGCTAGTGTTTGCGGGTAACTTGTGTGTTTTAAGGGTGTGAAGACTGTTTCTACAAATTTGTATTTAGGAATGCAAACAGTTGATGTGAATTCATTTTAAGGAAGATTTCTCACTCTTTGGATCTCACTTCTGCTGACAAGTTTACATGTGTTTCTAAAATTCCTACAACTGTTTTCCTGAACCTTGAGAAAGTATTAAAGCAAACATCTGTACGCATGTGGTATTTTTAACACCTGTGTTAATGAAGGACTCAACATTTACATTCTCAAAGCTTGGTAGCTAAATGAAAAATAACTGTACGTTTCCAGCCAAGAAAATCTTTTCATTAAAAACCTATTAAAGCTGTATAAGGGTATTCCAGCAGAACTTCTGACACTTTTGGAATGGTTGTATTTGAATCACTATGGATGCATTTTTTAAAGTTTCACAGTTTAAATACAAAATTGGAATGAATGCAATAAAAAAAATTAACAACGACAGTGGCTAACCTAATACTGCAAGGAAAATCACATTATTTAAAAATATTTTTCTCTAACTACCATGGAAGGAATTTTTCACTGTAATAAAACTTCCCAATTATTTGCTTAAAAAAAAAGGAAAAGCAGGCAGCCAAGCATAATTAATACTGTTAACATGTAACTTTAATGGCAATGTGTAAATGCTAGTAGGATGAGTATCTATCTGACCTTGGTATTGTCTTCCTACAGACATTTAACTTTCTCTATGTGTGCCTTTCTGGGAAGCAGATTGTCTATGCCAAACAAGCAAAATACATATTTCTTGAGTCTCAGTTATTACCATGGCAACTGGTAATTGGTATTAAGAATTATTTCACTTATAAACTGAACTGATTTTTATCCTTGTTCACAGAAGATGTTTTGTTTACAGAAGTTAGTTTAAAATGTTTAGTCATGGATAGCACGGTAAGCTGTGCAATACAGATGGGGGGAAATGTCATTGTAATTGTTTTTATGACTTTAAGTACAATACACATTTGTCAAACAAATGCATAGCACTTATATTGCCTCAAAGGGGTATACAATAAAACCATTCTGCTTTGTGTAATTTATTATTCCTTTATTTGGAAGTTGGCTGCTTTTTTTTTTTTTCATTTGATAGTTTATGTCTAATCTTGTTTCCTTTGTTTATCTCTCAACTATTTTTTTTCCCAAGATTACAGTAAAACTGAGCAAAAGATTAATGAGTGAAAACGGTAGACATTCAAATGAGCAAATTAAAGGCAAGGTCTTTTTCCCAACCATAGTTATTTACAGATTGTATCTCATGCTGAGCCATATTCTGCATATTTTACCACTGCTTAGTAAATTATCCTGAAACTTGGGAAAGTTTTTGTCAACTTCAGGCTTTGTTGAATGTGAAGCTTAAAGGATCATTTGCTTGAGTAGAAATGGTGTGATTAAGTTCATAATTCCCTTTTCCTATCAATGTCTTGCTTCAGAGAAGTATCTACTAACCATTCATGTCTGTAGCACCTTATACTCAATGACTATATTTAACATTTTCATTTATTGTATGCTGTCCCCAGAAAACTAATATTATTTTCTTATTTTTCCAAATGAAGGAAATAGTGATTAAGTGATTTGTGTAATGTCACCTAGGAAGCCGGTAGCAGAGCTGGTAGCAGGTGTCAAGGCTTTCAGACCTTTTAGTAGAACCGTTCTCCTACAGTTAGCGCAGATTCCCATTTACAGGAAGAGTCTCAGAAATGCTGGTCTAGTGAAAACTATCTTGTACGGTGATGGGTTGACTGAAGTATACGCCGTTAAGGCTATCTCAGGGGAGTGAGACTAATGATCAGGCGTAAATACCACATAGCCTGATTGGTGTAAACTAGACTAGCTTTGATTTGCTTCTGAGTGGGAGGACTTATTAACTCAGTCTGAACATAGTGCCAACAGCTCCGTACTGCTTTTTGGACGTGTGGTTATACATAGCCACTTTGGGTACGTGCTGCGTTGGGGATCTCTGTGCCATGTTCTGTTGTGTGATGTGCCCAGCTTTCTTGCTTTTTTCTTGTCTAGCCGTGGTTCAAATGATTGTCTACTGTCCATTTGAGTAGGTGTGCACATGTCTACACTTAAGTCCTATGGTGGCATCTCTCTGAATTACACTTCATGTATGCTAATGTAAACAGCAGAATACATGGAAAGTTGTCAAAAATAAGATTGCTGTGGAAATGGAAATGAACTATATTGTGCAAAAGCAGATTAAAGAACTTGCATAGGAATTTAAAGAGAAGTTTAGTAAACAGCGCTGTACTTTGAGGCATAAGGAGCCCTTGCAAGGGTCCGTATAAAAAAAGGCATCAAGTATGCTTCTTTCACCCTTAAAATGTATGAAAATGCTTTCTTTTAACTTTGCCCTAGGAGTTCTTCTCTTAGCAATTTGCCTCTAGTCATTTCTCTTTGATAGCTCAGAAGGCTAAAGTAATTAGCATTTATAGAAAAAAACCTATGCTTTAAATATGGTCACCATAGGAAGGAAATATTTGTATGAACTGACAGATCTCTGCTGACCTAGAAAAGCTGGCTGTAGTCCAGCACTATATGAACTATTTCTTTATTTTGACATTTTTAATGAATGTTAGGCTATTCAAAGGGTGGTTGGGCAGGAGAATTAGAATGTTTTGTGGAAAGAATTAATTTATGCCTAGGGCAAATGTAAACTTACAGAATATAGTGGATCTAGGATATATTCAGGAAGTTACGTGGTGAGGTGGTGGAAATACGGGTGAGTGGAAATGAGTCCTCCTAGGAGTCATTTTCTTACACTTAAGCAGAATTGTTCTGAATACTACTTAAAACATTCTCCTGGATGTTTTGCATAGTGTTCAAAAATGCCTTCTTTTATTAATTTCAACAAAATCCACTTTTGCTAGAGAGCCATAACAGAGGAAAAAGGTATTCCTTTGAGAAAATACACACAGAAAGGAAGAAAAAATAGGAAGGTGCCATAAACCACATAATTATCCCAGCAGTAAGATTCCTAAAGCTGCCGCCTAAAATATTGCAAAATGAAAAAGAAACAGTCACCAAATTTCTTTACTACTATTTTGTGTAGATGGCAGCAATGTTTCATAGCATTTTTGGTACAATGGTGTTCCAGTTTAAAATTAATACGGTTCTCTGGAAATACAGCTATATAAGGATGAACTCTCAGTTCTGATTAACACAGTATTTTATTACTAACTTTTTTAGTTTCATGGCAGATAACTCATATAGGCATGTAATTTATCTGATAACAGTTTCAAAATAAATCAGGTAATTATACATACAGAATTTATTGCAAACACTTCAAGGATTTGATACGTTTTATGCAGAACATTTAAGGATTAACTTTATCTATACAATCAGATGCTCACTATGCTCCCATAGACAGCACATGACTTTTTAAATTAAATGTATATAAATAAAATACGAAATATTGTGAATGTAGACAATTTGTTAAGCCCAGCTGTGTTTGGAAGATGTAGCTCTAACTTTCTACATAGATGCCTTGTTTAAATATTATAAATCTTGTCATGTGTTGTGAGTTATACCAAAACCAGCATATACAATGAATCAGTGGTTATAGACCACTGATTTACACAGATGCTTGTAGAAAACATAATGAATGTATGATTTCTTGTATGCTAAGCTGTCAAATTACAGTGCTGTTTCCATTATGCAAGCACTTGATCTTGCAGGGAATGGAACATTTCTCTACTGCATGCTTGTACTGATAATGGATGTTGCTCATCTCCCATGCAAGCTCTCAGAAAGAAGTAAAGTGGCTGTGGGTGTGTACGTGGGGCAACTACAATTTATCTGGAGAGCATAGCTTATTTGTGAGCTTTTGTTTCTCGTGAGGAACTTTTCTGTTATTATGACATGCTTAAAACCGTTAGCACGTCTCCCACCATAAAGACAGAAATACAATTAGCAAGTTGTTTACAGCGGAGCTGCAACTGCTGTGACTAAAGTGTTATTGATAGAATGAATCAACTTCTGTGAGAATTGTTTTCCAAAGATGAGTTCAATAAAGGTTTGATATGATGCTATAACTTAGCCTTGATTAGGTAAAATGTAAGGCTCAATATTACTGCTTCACTGTCAAATTACTTCACATAAAAGTGACATGATATTTTGCCTACATTATTCCAGACAGTTAAGCCTGTTCTTACCACTTTTAATCCTGAGCAGTTCCACTAGCCTTAGAGCCTAGAAGCCACTTGATGCTAAGCACTGTTGAAATTTCATTTATTTGGATGCCTGAATCTGAAGCAAGGAATGATAATAACTTCAATACTTAAGGTAGAACAATTTTCTGCTTGGGAGCGAAGTCAAAAGGACATAAGTGAAATGTGATGAAAATTGGTGTGTGCAGCAGAAGAAAGAGTAAAATTAATGCTGCCTCTTTAATAACCTAGCACCAGTCGTCTGTTGTTTAAAATCTTTGCCAATGCTGATAGTCACAACTCATGCATAAACAGGAGCTGATTTTATCTGGCTTGTGCATTTTGTGTGTATGTGTGTTCTCCTTGTTACCCTAGTAACTGGAGTAAGGTTGGCACTAACATATGCACTTTCATCTGAAAAAATAATATTATTTATGTCTACTATGCCTAAGGAGGAAGGCTTAGAGACATAGCCAATAACATAAGCCTAACTTCCCAAAGTTAGCCATAAAAAGTAAGAATAATCTTAAACTCCTCCCCACTGTTGAGAACATGGCTCTTTTCTGTGATTATCTGAGGTTATGATTTCTATATTTTGGTCATCGTTTTCAGCATTGTGAGAAAGAATTGATAAAACCCCAAAAGGGACTTTGGTATGCCTGGTTTATGTTCTTGGATATGCAATCAATGGGCTGAGGCCCTGTGGGAAAGTTAACCTACCTGTCTGTGCCTCCATCTTCCCTCTATAAGTGGGTATAATGGTACCTTTTATAAAGTTACTTAGATGCTGTTCATGAAAACCATTAAGAACTGATATGGACATATGGCTTTATCTTGTATGCAATATATTACCCTGCGAACATAAATAACTTACAAAGCAGGAGGCAGGAAAGACTACATTAGGCTGAAAATAAACAGTATGAGCTTGATTTCCAATATCTCCTTGGCAAGGAAGATATGAGTCCTGTTTCTTTTATTGTTGAGAAGCAAATGAAACTCCATTTATGTTTGGTCTGATCTCCATATCGAAAGATCACCATTAATTTTTGCACACATTCAAAGGCAATGTAGCCTCCAGTCTACAGAATTTATGTACATCCAAACAAAATTTTTATTGTCCTCTGTATGTAGAATCTTATTTTTAAGCCTGAGAATGTATACAGCTATACAGGTTTTTCATTGTGTAGAAACTTGCACAACTTGGATTACACTTCCTTCTCATTCTTTCCAAGGTCTTTACATTTACCAAAATGGCTTATATGTTCTTGCAGTATTTAGGTATTCAGATGAACATCTCTCCACATAGAGGAGCCATTACTGCATGATGCTGGGAAATCCATTTGTCAGATCTATTTAATCAGTATTTTATAGCTGATTATAGATGATTTTATATACACTTACCCTCTTTTAAGGATTTTTTTTAAAATACACAAATCCTTTTGTTTATGTATCAACAAGAGACCTACCCAGTAATGCTGTCTTTGCCTTTTGTTGATGTGCAATATCTCTAATGTTCCCATCAGTAACCTCAGTACCATTTAGTCCAAGTTCTACAAAATCTGTCATCAAAATTGTAGTCAGCGAATCTTTTTTGTCTATTCTGCTTTTTTCTCCTTTCTATTGCTTACTGCTTCAAAATGTTTTACAGATGACTCACGTAAATATTGCAGCCATTTGCCTTGAATACTATAGTTTGTGTTTTTGATTCAATATCCATGCTCTGACATTTTCCTCATCACCAACTGATTGAAGATTCCACAGAAGAGGCTATAATTTAAATAGAGCCTTGTGTTTACACTCGTGATAGCTGTTTGTCTTTGAACCTTAATGATCCAAAACTTTGATTACAGATGTTTCCATGTTTCTCTGGCCCTAACATATGTAAGAGTCATGCACTAACTTCCCTTGGCAAAGTACAAAAGCCAGGCAGGACAAAAAGGAGTGTCTTCGTATCCCTCAAGAATATTCCTGCTTTTCACCATACAGTGGGATTAGTCGTTCCAGTCAATGATGAAACAAATTGTGAGAAGACCGTGAGCCTCTGCACCCTTGTGCCAGTGGTTAATATATAGTTGAAGGTCATAGTAAAGAGTGTGGTGTCGCAAATTAAAAAAAAAAAGAGTGGAATACACTTCACTCAAAAGAGAGAAGCAACAGTATGGTTTATTGAAGTAAAATAATAACTTGACAGAGTTCAATGAATTCGGTGGATTTAACAAAGTTTAACAGGGTTTTATCAAGATTCAATAAGTTTGTCGTGAATAGGATTTTTTACATGGCTCTGGTTTAGCAGCAATTTAAGATTTATTAATATTTTGAGATCGATCACAAGATTAGGTTGTGTAATTCTTAACACAATCATCAGCCAATTTAATAGAGAGATTCAATGCAATTTATTACAACCAAGATAGCGATTTAGTTAAAGATTTGAGAACGGCAAGGTTCACCTAAGACTTACAGCAGGGTTTCCTAAATGAAATTGCACACGCACACAAACAGAGGTTACATCAGATCACACACACTTAAACAGACAAACAGGCAGACAAAGAATTCTAAATCAAATTGTACACACACACAGAGGTTAACCTATGATTAAAATTTCCCTTTTCGTGAGTGTCATGAATTACTCACTTTTATGTGCCAGCATTTGTCAATGGATGATCGCTAAACCTCACCAAATCAGGCCTTTGAATCCTCGAGAAATTGGGCCTTTGAATCCTTGAAAAATTGTCAATGGACCATCTTTGAATCCTTGCAAAATTTACCCTGAGAGACATCCTAGTCCAGGGGGAGATGCTGGGTCACAGCCCACTGTGATCCTGGAGAGCTCAAGGGGTCTCACTTTGGATCACTATTTATAGGATTGCGAGATGGTTGACTTTGGTCAGTGTTTTCTCTTCTGGCCACAATTTGTGCCAAGTCCTTTTGGTATACAATTCAGACAGCAGATGGTCCAGGTGTGGTCAGAGAGTGCCTGATTGTCCCAGCTCCAAGCTAATAGTCATCTTGGTTTTGGCTGTTCCTCTAACATACGAGGACTAAGAATGAAATTTTGAGCTATGTGAGGGCTATAAATGAGTAACATTGCTATTGTGGTGCCTGCCTTAGCCTATGATGGTGACAGAAACATAGCAGAACAGGTAAAATGGCTGTGAAAGTCATTTTGGGAAGAAGACACTGAGCAGAAAATATGGTGGGGGCAGTTAAAATTCACTTCATACTTACATGGTAACTGAAAAAGACCTACAAAGTAGGTGTAGGGCAGCACATTGGAAAAAATGCATTATTTTTTGTCTTGCTGAACCAGCACTACAGTGCTCATTTTATGTAAGAATATTTCTGAATATTTTTAGATATTGCCTGGTGAATCCTGTAAATTGTTAATTCTGGCAAAGAAGGATTTGAGGACATCACAAACGTTAATAATCCCATGAGTAAACCATTAGAAAAATGATGTTGATCTTATTTAACAATTTACAGTTGATCTTTACCTACCAGCATAACGGATTTGATCTTCCTAAGGCTTGCATTAGGCACCATGGCTCCTTATGACTCCTCCTGATGTGTATAATAAGAAAAAATAACTGAAGATGTTAAGAATTCTATGAAACAAGCTGCTGATTGAAAATCAGGTTTGCTGAAGTCCTCCTGTCGTAGAGGATCCATTAACTTTCCTCTAAGTCAGATTTTAAAATTGCTGACTCTTCTGCTGATTTTTTCAGGCTAACATCTGTTCTCTTGATTCTGGCTTCTGAATAGGTGTTTCTCCTCAGCACATTCACATTTCTAAACTGCTCAGCAGCGACTCACTTCTGTTTCCTTGTAAGGAAGGCTACAAACAGGAGGTAGAGACGGCAATCCTGTTTCATAGTACAGCTGAAGCCAGGTCATTAAGAAAAAAAGGCAGTATCTGAGCAGTCTTTTCTCTTTCAATAATGATGCTGATGGGCACCTTTATTGTATCAGAACTTCAGAAGAAAAAATAAGTTTAAACAAACACCACTGAAGGTAGTCTATAGCCAGGGGTGTACTTTGCACCCAGCTTGCCTGACGCCGTTGAAGTGACCCATGTCTGCCTGGCACAGCTCTTAACTTGCCTTGGTGGGAGGAATACCTGTGTTTGATAACGCTTCTGCTTGTAAGTGCAGTAAGTGCTCTGAACACTAACACGGACTGGTGTTGGTGTGAGCTTCTCTCACTCTCCCCCTCTCTCTTGTTAGGAGAGCATTTTTTCAAAAATTGGAAGCAAGTGTTACTTGCCTTCAGCCAGGCATTCGCACCACTATGGCTCCCCTTTCAGGTTGGTGTGTTGGGGCATCTTTAGCTGGTGCAGAAAAGCTCTGTGAGCGGCATATATACAGCTCGAAAGTGTAAAGCAGTCTGAGTCAATGTGATGCAGCTGTGTTTTGTCAGAGGTGGGCCTTGAATTTGTTAGGCAGGTAACCAGCAGGTGGGGAGCCAGCAGCAAGGATTGCAGGGGAAGGGTTACAGAACAGACCCTCGTATGCCCTCAGCCCAGTCTGGATGTGGGATGCTCCAACAGCAATCCAGTATGCCTAACGCTGTTTGAGAAGTAGCGTATAGTCTATTAATCAGATCACTGAGAGTAAATTATGTTATTAGACAAGGTTTAACCATGAAAGAATGGGTTTATTTTATCCTGTTCATGTAAGGATGAAAACATTTCTGTGATGAAAATGGGTACGGAAGGAGAGCGCACACAATCACATTTCAGAATATATTTTTCCAACATATTTGTTTTCTTTAGTTTGTTTTTAGTTGTTCTTTATTTGCTTCAGTGTTTTCCTCTTCAGGAGGATGACAGCCTAAATGCACTGTTGTACCCCAAGGCTGACATTGCCTGTGAAATTCTCCTCATCCTCCCTGCTTCTGTTGCCAAAGCACTTTCTGCTGATCCTGCTCTCCCTTTGCCTGGCAGGGTGTGAGAAACAGAGAAAAAATAGCTTTGTGAATCCTGCTATTTCTTGGTCAGTCAGAGCTTCCTTTCCAACCCTGTAAAGGATTTTATTTTTTTTCCCCCAGCAATGATTAGGCAATGGGAAATCACAGAGCAATAGACGTTTACTGTTCAGTTGTTCGTTCCTCCCCTCGTCGTGAAATCTTAATTACCTCTTCTGTTGTGTCTCAATTAGCACGCATCTTTCATCTTGCCTAGCTTCTTCTGTCACAACTCTCTGAAGATACAATGGTAAAACTTCATAATCACCTTACTTGACTCACTTATTCTTCTATAAGCTTCTTAAAAAGACAAATATGCTACCACGGATAATTAAACAGGGAAAGACGATGTTGAGACCCATGTACAATTAACTTCACTGGTGTCCTTTCTGAGGACCCTGTCATGGTAACAAATGCCCATTACTGGAAATCTAGCAACGGTCTGTGTGCCTTTTGCAGATCGCTCGGACCCAGGATCCTCTTACTCTCAGGGGATGGATTGAGATTTAAGAGCCCTGAAACTCTCATTCCCTTGAAGGAGATGAGACCAGTTCCAGTTAAAGCAAGTTGCTCAGTGCCTTTTCCAGCCGAGGGCAGCCACCATCCCCAGCACACTAGTTAGCTACTGACCGCTAGCAGTTGGCAGTGTTGATAGCTCGTGCTTTCTGACACAGGATGGCTCAGCTGCTGTGCTGTGAGCTTCATGCAGATCTCCCCTATCATCCCAAAATTTTTCAGCTGCTACCAATTATTCCAGGAGTTCAGTGCAAACCCAGCCCCCCATCAGCATTGTTTCATGAAGTGTGGAAAGAGCATGGCACATTGTGAAATTAAATTTCTTTCATGAAGGACTGTCATTCTCATCTTCCTTACCTACTGACTGATGCTGTAGGTAGTGTCAGGGTCTGTGCTGCTGACAAACTCGCTATGAGAGCTCCTTATGGGGCCTAATGCACAGCGACTGACTTAGAAATACAGTTTTGAAATCATAGCTACATAATGTCAATTATTCTGTCTAGACACATCTTGAAACAGCTGAGTAGGGTTTAGAATAGTAGAAGAATTGAGGGAATCTGTGAATTTTCCTCTAAATTTCATAATTACTTATTGATACCTGGCTTATTCTACAATGGGAGGATTCTTACAGTTTGGGGGGAAAAGGCCTGGAGAAATTACGATTTGATCTTCAGTAGGAGACTCTCGGTTGTGCAGGTACTGATACCTTGATCATTTAAAAGCAACACTTAACATGCTACAATTCAGGGGAATTTGATATGTTGTCAGACCTTAGGAAAATATAACACTTTAATATGCCTAAACATTTTTCATGAAACGGAGCTTTCCTGGTAAAATAATTTCCTTTTAGGTTTTACCAGGTACAATAGTTAGGAAAGTAACATGTTTAATGTAGCTGCCCTAGAGTTTTACTTCCTTTTTAAAAAAAAAAAGAATTATTTTCAACTCATGCCAATCTAATTCTGATGAATATGGATTAGCTTAAATTTGTTCAGCTGCAGGAAGAATACAATTTTACTGGCTTTGGAGCAGAACTGTTTGGAAAAATAAACACCTGAATGGCATGTACTTGCAGAGTAGCAGCTTCCAAACCAGTGTAGCTATGCAGCTGCGTAGAAACACATGCTGTGTTGTGTGCAGTTCAGCAGATTGCTAAAAATGCAGGGTTTGGATTTGCTGTTAATGCTGTTAATCTCTGTTAATAATGCTGTGAAAATCTGCCTAAATTTTTATAGTGTTATATACTGTATATGAAGTTAAACTGCTCTTATAATAATTTCCACTTTGTGATGATCTGGACAGTGCTTTAGAAGAAAATTATCCAAAATGACCTGTCAGCCTGTTTATTAGATAATTACACACATTTTCCTAGTTAATGTGCAGTAGTGCATTGGGGTTTTTCTGGCAATGCTTGTGCATTCAAAAAGTGTAAATGGAAGCTGCTGAATCCTTAAAGGAAGAAGTACAATGTGTGACAAGTATTGTCGCAGTCCTCCCACAGCTATGTAATTATGAACACTGTGTATTGGAAAGGAGGATAAAGCTACTTCACGATACTGTTAACATCCCACTTCTTTTTAGTATAGGAAAAGAGAAAAGTGTAGGCAACGGAACCAAATGTTTTATTATTTATCTTCAGGGGAAATGACACTAGAGGCTTGTAGTTAAACTCCCATGACTGAGTCCTTGGCTACAGCTATAGGTTGTACTTCCAGTATTTCCAGTACTGAAAAGAAGGGAAGGGAAAGAAAGGAAGACAATTGCTCTTAGGGTGCTAGCAGATATTATTTTTTCTTTCCAAATTTGGGGTATGTCCAACTATTATTTATTTAGTTGTATAGGTAAAATTGGAAAGGAAGGAAGTGAAAAATCCAGCAGAGCAAATGATATTTTCCTTGGGGGTAAGGTAGAGCTTCCATGACATTTGGGGGAAAAAATGCCAGAATCAGATCGTCAGCCAGCATGCAAGTGGAGCCAAACCCACTGTGCCGACTGACCTCCTCTCTTTGCTGTGTTTTTCTTATGCTTCTGCACTGTCTGGTTAGGCTAGAGAGAAAAATCTAGGGGGCCTAAATACTGTCTTATATTCATAAGCATTTCAAATGGTGTGTGTAGATGAAAAAATAATGATACATTTCAGCATCCACTGCATATATGCTCACTTTCCATATAGTGAGATGTCACTTGAAACCTTGCCTGATAAGCTAAGCCAGAGTTCTAGGTTTTAATGTCCTAAAATTTTGAAGTGAGAGCAGTTCAACGCATGGATCTAATTGAAAATTTAAAATCCTGTGCTCTTTTTTTCACTGTTCTCATTTATGGTTCCCAAGCAGATAATTCTGGAAATCTTATAAGAACCATGTTATCATGACAGCAGAACCTTGATGTGAAGTTAATTTGATGGTATACTAGTGATTTTGTTTCCAAGATTTTAGAACTGAAATGCATGAAATGTCGTTCCCAAATCTCATTTTCACACCTAATTAGGTGTCCTGATTTTCAAAGTCGCTCTGCTTCTAGCGTCTGCCTTCGAATCTTGGCAGTGGCATCTATAACCTGAACCACTCTTCTTTTTGAAACTTGGCTACCGGCGATTAATTACTTGTTTAAAACAAAACAAAACAAAACATGACCAACCAAAAAACTTAAAGCTGCAAATAACTGCAGTTTTGAGTCTGTAGCTAGCAGGTTTTGAAGCAAATAGTAATTTTTAGTTACTGCTATTATTAATTATATAATTAATTACAATTATTTATAATGTAATTATATAATTATAATTATTAATTATATAGTTAATTATAAGTATTAATTATATAATTATTTATAATTATTAATTATAATTATCATTATTAATTACTTTAAATAGAAAATAGTAATTTTGAAAGCAAAAGCTTTTGTTTTCTATCAGAAGTATGAAGTTTGAGCTGAACTTTTATAAGATAGAAATATTTTACAAGTATGATGAGTTGCCGTTGAGTTGAGAATTTAACAATAAATAATCTTAAGTAGCTAAAATGTTAAGTGGAGCTGCTACGGATATAGTAGGTAGAATTCTGATTATCCTCACTAGTCAGGCGTTTGAAGAAAGAAAAGTCAATAAATACAGAACCAAGTGGGTATAGGGGGATACTTTAGCTATGCATAAGCTGCATGTAAAACTGTATTGAGTAATGAGGTATAAATCCTAACGGGCAAATAGATACAGTGGCTGCCCTTGCAGTGTTTTAATTTGGAGGTTGTCAGTTTGAGGAATTTTCTGCATGTGGAGTGGAAGAACTATAAAATAATGGGAGCTTTCAAACTGGTAGAAAGTTTTGCAAGAGAACATAATCAACAGAATTGAGATCCTCTGTCACACATTTATTAAATCAACAGATACTCTTTTTATCTGGGCCTAAACAAAATACAAAGCTCAAAGCTATTTGCTTCAGGTAAGCACTTACAGAACTGTACATATCACTTCTTCGGAGATTAATTTAGATACTCAATTTCATAGAATTCTTTCAGTTTTGGTTTACATATATAGCGTATACATCTACAACACCTGAATAAATAGCTTATATGAATTTCTCATTTTTATATTACACACTGTCTGCCCCATACCTTAGATTGGACACTTCTTTCTTTGGTGTTGGGCACTCTTGGGCATTCAAGGCTCCTGCTGAAAATTGTTAATATGTAAAATCTTCAATATGTAGTTCTGATCATGGTTTAAATGTATACATAAGCCTTTATGGGTTTTTGCTCCTTGTCTTGTTCCTCTGAAATGTTGGTTTGCATCAAATTTATCCAGGGTTCAATATGGAAATACTGTCAATCCCCAGCACAGATCAGCCGTGCAGCTGCACCTATTCTGTGTCCTCATTGTTTGGTGTTACTAGGAATATGGAGAAGAGAACCTGCCTCTGAAGAGGTGATGCTGAGAGGCCCTGACTTTCTCTTGGCAAGGGGAACATGAGTTAAGGGCACATTTTTCTCCTTGAAACTTCCAGAGAACAAGCAGGAGAGTAGCTGCTTTTTAAAAAAATATTTGAAGCGCTGTGATTGAGACTAGACAGCAAAGTAGTTATGTTATAACTTCATAAAATCCAGCTCTATGCAAACATTGAAGAAGGGGGTGCCACACAGGAAGAAGTGAGTGAAAACTGCTCTAAGTACTTCAGTCTGATACATTACTGAGGGCAACATTGTTTTAAAAGAAGGTTTGTGCCAGAAACTGTCTGCATTGGAATTCTAAATAATTTTTTTATTTGTTTTGTCACTTTCCTACTTCTAACTTGATTAATACTGAAATTCCTCATTTCTCACTGCAGTTTTGGAATCTGTGGCAGGTGAGTTTAGGTCCATTTTTATTTACCACAACACTTTTGAAATAAGCAGAAATTAATGTCTGAATAATTACTGAGGGAACTCCAAAATGATTTTAAGATTACTATAAAATATTCAGGGAGGGAGGGAGGGAGGATGTAGTCAGCCAGGTAAATTCAAACAAATTCTACAGTAGAGATATGATGGTTTCTGCTGGCTTGTGACTCTTACTGTCTCCCATTGAGTGAAATATACCTGTCTAGCTCAAAACAGAATTTGTTGTTTCACTTTCAAACAAGATCTCGTTTCTCTCCCTGTATGCTCTTAGAGGGAAATCATGTTTACAGTTTGCAAGATCACCTTCATTTCCATGACAACTACTTTGGAAGTCAAATGTACAGGGTTAGTAATTCTTACAATGTCAAGCAAAAGAAAAGCAGAGGAAAAAAAAATTGTTTATGAAAGATGAGTGGCTTTAAAGATTTTCATAAACAACTGCTTGTTTTTGACCATGACTGTGAAAGCATGTCAGACCAATTGTGTATCTAAGAGTTTCCTGCCTCTGAGAATGGCCAATAGTAGGTGCTTGGAAAAGAATGTAAAAGTAGGCCAAGAATATAGCAGGTTTTATGTTGGCAAATTCTTTATGGATTTTTTCCATATATTTTTTCTGCTGTTTTTTACAAATTCAACTCACTTAAGAAAAAAAAAAATGAAAAAACCCATATATGTGTATTTAGGTAGTTTGTGCACCCAGTTCTCTGTAGAAACCTGCAATATTTCTTTAGATGCATTGGGAGGTTTTGGTGAAGTTAGGTCTGACAGGGGTCAGGGAAAGACAAATGTGGGACTGGGGGTCAGAGGAAGCTTTGGGAGGCTGGCATGGAGGACTATGAAGAGACTTGTAGGAGTTCTGAGGGTCTGCGGGAAGAACACAAGTGAAGCTCAGAAGTGATGCGAGTACTGGCCCGTGGGTCATGGTGGACTGCCAGAGGTTGCTGGTGAAGGGGGATTCTCGGTAAGGAAGGTGAGCTGGGAGTGCTCAGAGGACCTTCAAAGACTGAGGAAAGGTTTCCTTCTCTTGCTCTCAGGCCAGCCTGTTCCTTTCCCAGTCCCCTGTGATAAAAGACCACTATACCTGCACTTGCAGCAGCCTTCTCCATTGCCATAGGAGGATGCTCACATCTCCCTGCAGCAGCCCTCGGGCTGCTGCTTGGGAAGGGAACAGCCTTCCGTAAGGGAGGGGGTCCCGGGCAGATGCTCTCCTGATGCTGCCGGCATTGGGCTGGGGTAGCGGCTCTTGCTGCTGTGGGAGGCTGTTTCCCGAAACAGTAGCTAACTCTGGGTACAACTTCGTGACACTCGTCCAGAGACTGCAGAAGGATGGAGGCCGGTTTGGCTGTACAGATGTGCGTGGTACTCTTAACAGCCAATCCCTGTTTCCTTTGGTATAGGTGAGCAGCTAGTCAGCTGCCATTGGCTTGCTTTTGCTCAGGGTGGCATAAGTTTTCTCTGGAAACATAGATCTCTATTGCTTGATCTGATCTGTATTAGTGAGCAGTAATAGCAGAGTAAGTTCGACTGCTTAACAAGTCTTTATCTACTGCAGGGCAAAAAAAAAAAAAGAATTGTAAACTGCTGCAGATTTTGGTTGTGAGCATATTGTCCAGAATAAGGCAGTAGTAAAAACAGGTTAAAATGCATTGCTGTATATAGTTTTTTATATAGTTTTCTGTTGCTGTGTGTTAGTCAGTGCATATTCATTTAATATTATGCAGATTCAGACACTGATAGATTTTAAACAAAGTATATGATGTCCCCAAGATCTAACTATCTGAGTAAGAAGTAAAAATATTGGCTTTTATTAGCAGAATGGGTTTACTGTTAAGGATGAAAGGATCCCTATCTGTTTGCTGCATTATTTAGCTGAGACAAAAGTGGGAATGAGTATAAAAACACCCTATCTGCCATGTTGCATGGCAGGCACAGTCTGTGATGCTCATAATAGGTAGCAATAGCTTTTTTTTGCAATATAGATCAAGTGTGACCGATAACCTCACAGTTCCTGTGCTGTTACACTGCATTGGAAGGCTGTGAAAGCCAGGTATCGCTAACAAAAAGCATGTATTCATTAAGAGAAAATTACAAATCTTTTGGCATAATCTTTGCTTACGTTGTAGTGGTAGCCAGTGGCTGTACTTGTGTAAATGTAGTGATTTATTGGTACTGTGGTAACATGTAGGAGCTCTAGCAGGGGCCGTGCAAAAACAAGAAGGAGGTTTACTTGTACAGCATCTCCAAAATACATGGAAAATACTGAATGTGTGTGAAAATCAGTCCTCTTTGTCCTGTTAGTTGCCCTGTATGGACTGAAGTGACCAACTTAAGGCACGATTAAGTCCTGCTTACCTAATTATTTGGCATTAACTAACTTGCACATTTCATTGGTTACTTAATGGTCTATAAAATTATAACATTGACATTTTCTATAGATGTTACATGATGCATTTTGTACTTCTACATCGGTTTATTATCAATGTTTACAGCTTCTGAAATGCTGTGGTTCTACTCTGTTACTGTCTGTAAGAGCTACATAGGTACGTAATAAAGTCCGTAACTACAAGTGTCATTGGGCTTAGGCTTATGAATGTTGTGCACAGCTTTTGCTTTCTTGTTGTTAGATACTTGCACTGCAGTTGAGCTGATTCTGGTCCATTAAGCCTCGTTAGCCCATACACTGCTGCTGTGTACACTCGTGTATAAATTCCCCAGGAGCTGAGGGGGAAGATGGTGTTAATGGTGCAACCTCAAGTGGTTTTGTAGAAGTGGAAGATTTACCTTTGCAGGAGAAGTCCTCTACGGGCCAGGTATAGCCAGCTGACTATGCCACAGAAGAAAACAAACTAACCTAAAGGAAGGTGGGAAGTAAAGCTCTCATTTCTTGGTTAGGAGAGTTGATTATAATTATAGCAATGGTAATGACTAATATAATGAGGCTAGGGGAATGAAGAGGGGAAAGGAAACAACAAATTTTACAAGGAAGCATGCATATAATTTGTAATGTTGAAGAGCAGTTTGCATTTTTTCTTTGTGTGTGTGGGAGGAGGGTGCCAAAATCCATCATAAAGGTAGCTCCCAAATACTTTTTCTCTTTGGAAAGTTTGGAAAGAAATATTTCCAGTATCTGTAGAGTCCTGTGTATTTGAAATGTGTCGTCTACCCCAGGATAACTAAAAATATCATGCAACTATAATTTGTTTTCACTCTTTTGACATTACAGGCACCTTTTATGACCTGACCCTGTGCCAGAAGTGAGAATTTAGAGCATTAAGCATCTGACCTAAAGCCCACTGAAGTTAGAGGTAAACTCCCTGCTCTTCTGGCCTTGACCACAGAAGACCTTGTGATCAAGTCCTTGTGTCCTTTGAACTGATTCAGATCTATTATATACTTCTCAGAATTTTCTTTAATTTTCACTGAATTCTGTTTCCTGATGTTGACCTTCATTTGCTCTGTTTGTTCAAAATGTAATTTAGTGTGTTTAAGCAATAACAATTGAGGCCCTGGGCAATTTCTGGGGATTAATGACTGATTGAGAGGGTTGATGGCCTGAGGCAAGACTCAGGGCCATTAACTTCATCCAAAGAAAATTTCTCGGGAAATATTTTAGACTGAAGTTGTTGTTGCTTGGTACTCTGCAGCTGCACATGAATTAGGGGAGGGTCACTCTGTGGGAAAAGCAATTACCTATAAAGTCTGAACTGGTTTATTAAAAGGTACTATGACAATTTTGTTTTATAGAAGCTCTAAAAGGCCTGAACTAAAATGGGGATAAGGCAGGAAAATGGAAAGGTTTGTTCTGCAGCATGCTGTGCAAAAACAAGGTAGCGGACAGTTTCTCTCAAGAAGCTTTTATTATCTTTAAAAAAAAAAAAGTATTGTAGAGCTTCATAAAGCAGGTGATTCCAGTTTCTGTTATAGTTTTGAATATTGCACTATTCAAAAGTATTCCAAAATGGATCTTTAAATCAGAATTGCCTTCTGGAAGTATTTGATACCCATAACCTCTTAAAATTAAATTCCTAAGTCCTTAAATATTAGCAGAGAGATATTCAAATGCATGGGAATTAGAGACATTGCTTATGTGTGTATGTAGATCTCCTAATCAAGGTAAGCATGTGTCACAGGCACTGAATTTATTCCCATACAACTGCTTGAAGTAGGGTTTTGTCCTTACCCCCGTTTACAGGTGGGAGTCAGATTGTTTGAATGACCTGCCAAAGGTGAAACAAGTTACCTGAAGAGCATGCAGAATATTAATCCTTGGAGTTTTCTGAAGCTTGGCCGAATGAGGCCCTAAGCAACCTGCTCTAACTTCAGAAGTGGCCCTGCTTTGAGCAGGGGCTTGGACTAGATGGTTTCCAAAGGTATCTTCCAACCTGCGTTATTCCGTGATTCTTTGCTTCTATGTATATGTGGCAAAGGCAGGAGTTGAGATTTAATCTCGCTGCTCCAACAGGCCCGTGAACAAAATAAATGCTATATTAATAGCATAATAATCTCCTTTAAATCTGTGACTTCCAGTGGGATATGGGCTTCTAAAGTCTTTAGCAGATTTTGAAATCCTTCCCTTAGGTGCTTTGCTTCTTATTTAAGCTAAGGAGATGCATGCAAAACTCAAATTAGTGGTTATGCTTATGTGTTTGTTTTTGCTGGTTTTCATAGTTAGTGTTGGCATTTTACTTTATTTTTGAAATTTGTCTTCACTGGCGGTTCTCTTTTGGGCCAAATTCCTGTATTTCATAGTTGGTCATGGGAACAAATGTTAAACGGCTTTTGTCAAGTGAAGTGCTCAAAAGTGCATTTGAAAATATTTCTGTGTGCAAGCAGTGAGTTTGTAGTGTAGCTTACCTCCTCACAAAGACTGCTATTTCAGGTGTGCTGCCACAAGCTGGCCTCTTCTTGTAGAGCATGTACTCTTCACATTCCAGCCCCACAGAGCTGCTTTTCTATTCTTACGTTTCCTATTATCATTTCTCTTGTGTAATATATTTAATACGCTAGGTTTTCTGTCTGTGATGCCTGTTACTCTTGACCTGGGATAGGTGTTACAGCTAAGAAATATTTTCAAAAGATGGACAGAAGGATTTAATTAAAACTTGAACTGAGCATGCATACATTTTTATTTGATTTTCATTTTGGGCCTTCACTCTACTTCTCTTTCTGACTTGATTTGAAAAAGGACATAATGATACATTAAGAATAGATATCTCACATGAAAGAGCCATGAATATCTATACCAGCTGAGGGATTTTATGCCTAGGTTTTAAACTGGTGTTGCATCCACAAAACTTGGGTGAATACAGATCTCTAACCTGTTTGCTGCTCATCCAAATCAAAGCTGCAGCTGACAGCTTTTGCCAGGTGTTCAAGAACCATCAAAGTGCCAGTTATTGTGCATCTTTTCCCCCTTGTTAAGTTAACACACACTTCGGGGAAATGGAGAAATGTGTTACACCAATATTTTGAGTTTTCTACTCTTTGAATTTGCAGCATTTCTGAAAGCTCATCTTTTCAGACTTTGAGAGGCAGCATCAGCATTTTTAGTGATGCTTTTCTTTACTTATTGAATAAGAAAAGACAATTTATTGAACATGAAGCTATGGAAGGCTTTTCCCTCTGACAGCACAGACTTCATTCAAAGAATTATGGATACTTTTTCCTGTATTATTTTGAGAGTCTTAAAACTCCTTAACGATATATGTGAACAGCAGACAACATAGAGCTGCTCCATATCATCTGAATATTTTTTAGAGCTAAATCACTGCAGTGAATTAAAAAAGTGGACACAAAAATCTCTGAAAAGTAATTCAAAGCTGCTGGATTAATCTTTATTTTTGACCCAAAGAATGCTTTGAGGTGCTTGTTTAAGTAGGGAAGCTCTTACTAGTTTCTCAGTGTAAGACTTCTTCAATATTTAGCAGATCAGTCTACTTCTGAATGATTATGCAGTAGAGGATGAGGGACATTCAGTGATTGTTCTCTTGTGTTCCTTGTTGGATTCAGCTGTAGTAATGTCTGTCACATCAAGTGGCAAGATATTTTTCCATATGGGACCTACTGAAAAGCAGACAAATTACATATATACGTGGATTAGAACATTGTTTTGTGTCTGTTTCTCTCCAAACATCACCTGCATGTATTTTGGTGTCAGCATGGAACACAAAAGAAGTTGATAATATTTAGCTAAATTTTGCCATAATCAACAAATGGAGACTTGAGAGCCCCACTGCCTTTCTGTCTGATACACCTGATGATTCTGCTTTACACTCTTACATTTTCTCCTAAATCTTCTGGAGTCTTATTTTGTTTTCTTACCACCTTGGTAACTGCAGGTTTAATTCTACAGGTCCTTCTGTGAGCACATGAGGTGTGGAAGCCTTGACCCTGCTGGGATGTAGAATGGTATCTATGTTTTGCAGAGATCATGCTTGGTTTTACTGTGCAGATGTTGAATGAAGATATATCCATTTCTCTTGGGAGATACCATTTTCTAATTTCACTGCTTTTCTGACTACTCTCATGAGGAACTAAGCCTATGTTGTCATTGTATCTGCATAACAGCACACAACTTAATGAGTTTTGACTGTATTGCTTGAAGAGGAAGTTTCTCTTTCTGATTTCATTTATTCCAGGTGATGGCAGTAAAGGACCTTTGCTCTTTGAGCATATGCTATGAAGTACAGAAAGCTTTCAGACTCCTACCCCACCTCCAAGGACTTCCTTCTTCCATTCCTGTTCCTTGCAGCTCATTATGACATCCATCATGAGATGGAAAAATAGTATGGCTTGGATTGTAGGCTGTTTCCCCCCCCCCATTCTAATAAATAATAAATACAGTATATATTTTTCACTTACCTTTCTCTGTATGGGCCTCTCATACTGTGTATGCTAGTATAACCTTTCAATATATTCCATATAGTGCAAGTTGTAGTGTTTGGTTTTGGTCTTAAGATATTTAAAACTGCCCCTGGAAGTTTAGCATAGATTGTATGTTAAGGGACAGAGAGTGTCCCAGTAAAGCTGTTTATCTGGGATTTATCACTCGGGCAGATGGTAACTAGCAACGTTATGTCAAAAACATTTTCAAAATGAAAAGCCTTGCAGTGAGCCTGGAGTGTACCTGCTGGAACTGGAACAAATCAGCTATTCACAACTAATGTTTTATTGATGGTCTAAAGGAAAGGAGGGGGGGGAAGCCCAGACCAGAAAACACAAATTAATTCAGTGTGGCCTTGAAACTTCCTTTCTTAAGCTTATATTTAACAAGCATAGGGCAGGATAGAAAAGTGACTAGCTTTCCACTTCTCAAATAAGGCATCACAATGCCTGTTAATAGAGGATGTGCTTCACCTGTGGTTTTGATTATACTGAATAGTGCTCTCATGCCATCAGTGGGGGGGAATGAGCCAAATGTTTTCCTTATGGCAAAAACAGGGTTTGGAGCACCTGCTGAAATCATTGCTGCTGTAGATTTAGCTTTAGGGAGGGTACCTGGGTCTATGGAAAGGTAAGGTTTTGTCCATCTCAAACTGTGTGTAGCTTAAGGCTGGCAGTGCTGTAATGACAACAGTCTCATGTTTTAATTTGGATGGAGAATGAACTGTTGAAGCAAGTCTCCTGCTTGTGTCCTCTTACTGAGCTTTGATTTGCAGAGGAGTTTCCCAGAGTGTGAACTGGATTGATTTCAGATGAAGCTTAACTGGAAAATGTGTTCCAGGAACACATCTAATGCACTCTGGTCACAACAGAGTCAGACTCCAGTTAGCATAAAGGGAAAAAACTCCTGAGATATTTTCAGTGTGGATTTCAGATCCTCAGCGCCACCTATTTTGCCTGATAGATCTCCTCCTGTTGGGCTGCTCTTCTTGCTAATGCAGACCCAGCTTGTGGTTCCCTCTGGCAATGAGGGTGTTCACACAACACATGGTGTCAGTGGCTGCCCTGTGTGTGTCTCCAGCTCAGTTCAGAGGGAAAGTTAACTCCACTTTATCGCCATTAACCAATGAACATTGACTAGGGGCTGATAAGTGCACTAACCTGGGCAGGTATATCCCTGTAAAGTTACATAGTTCTAACTGTGGCTTATCTCTGTGCTTTTTGCATCCTGACAGAAGCTATGCAACTGTTGTCCTTTTCCATGCATTAGGCTTGGTCTTGCTGGAACAGGTTGCTTTTCCTCCCATGATTCTAATGCAGCGTGTTTCCAGAAATTTACTCTTTGGAAACCTTCTTTCTGTTTATACACAGCCTGTGTTGGATCAAACTTGTGTTCAAAAAACTCTTGTTCTGGTCTTTATATGTGTGTTCTGTGTTTCAGCCTCAGCCATCATTTTACTGGGCTAAATAGCTAAGTTAATGTAATATTCCTTAATAAAATGGGTTTTGCATTCCTCTGGTCCCTTCTCTGTCTCCCATTATTTTCTTCAGCGTGGAGAAATGGGAAGAGCTCAGTGTATTGGATAAGGCCCCACAAACTCCTTCCACAACAGAACTTGAGTTAGTTTTTGTCCTTACTGATAGTATTTCATCTCCTCTACCTCATTTCACATTTTTCTTCTGTAGAGTCACTTCACAGAGTTGGTGTGCAGTCACCAGACAATGAACTAGTCCACTAAGGTCTCCCCTCTTGTCATGTTCAACTGATGATATTTATGCTTATAGTGGAAGGTCATGTAGGAAGCTGCTAGCTTCCTGTGCTTGCATTTGGTAGTGTTAGATCTCATTCAGTTTGTACGATTTCAGTTTTCCAGGTTGTCTTCCCGCCACCCCCCCCTCCCCCCCCGAGCGTATTCCTGCTTTCATTTGTATTCCTGTCAACTTTGTGCCACTAGTCAACTTCTTTAGTACCTTTCTACTCCCTGAGCCAAGGCCATGAGTGGAAATATTAAATAAGACTGTTCCCTAAGCCAACCCACTAGGAATGCCAGTAGCAACATTTTTCTAGGCTGACAATTTGCATTTCAGCTCAGCTGATTGATGTGGCTGATGTAGCCACCTCGACCTTGTGCAGTGAATAGGGCTAGTACGTGTGTCACAGAACTTCAAAAGAAATATTGCAAAAAAAGTGAAATCTGCTCTTTATCGAGAGATTCATTACTGATGCACACTGTCAGGGAGCAGCAGCGGCTGGCTGCTCCCTAAGGGGTGGGAAGCTGAGCATGATAGCGTGGCCAGCCGGGGCCCTGACCCTTGCCACCTGAATGAGGGAAGCGGGGCAGACCCAGAGCTCGTGGCCAGGTTCTACAGTCGAGACTGCCCGGTTGGTTTGTGGTGATGAGGCAGGTCCAAGACCAAGCCGGGAAGTCAGTCCGTGGGTCGGGGTCTGGACCTGTGGGGTGCGTGGTGGAGCTGGGGGCTGGTACTCCTCTGGGACTGTTGCCTGGGGCAGAGCCAAAGTGGGGCTCCAGGGCCGATGGAGCTGGCCCCAGAAAATATTTGGCCAGGGCCATTAAAGCCTCTTAGTGTTGGGGCTCTGGCGTACATTCAGTTGCTGATCAGGCTTCCTGGTAATTAAAGATCTGAAAAGAAACCTATTGTTAGTGCAATGTGAGGTCATCTGTCTGTGGAAAAGTTTCCTGAATCACATGCCTGTAGATGAGGAGAGCATCTGGGGCCGTGTTCTCCAGCTATAAGTTTATATGGCACAAAATAATTCTTCCTAGTGCACGCTTCTCAATCCCTATATGCTTCTGGGATGAGGAAAGGAGGAGATAAGGAATTACAAACCGATTTCTTCTTCTGTGTGTATTAAGGGTTAAAGGGTTCAGTTTTACACTGCAAGTTAAAAGCCAGATGTAGATTTCCTCAGTAGCTATATGCCTAGGCTGTAAGTATGTATACTTATACAAGTAAGTTAAACATGCCCAGGAACGTTTCCGAGCACTGAAACCAACTAATTGACGTGGAATAGCCTGTGCTGCTACTTTTAAGCTTTCTCAGCCTTCGAAACAGGAGGCTACCAGCTACTAGAAAACTGCAGATTTCATAATGGTCCCTGTGCTGTGCTAACATCTGAACTGTGTCCAGGCCAGGAATCACTTTGAAGATTGCTGGTTAATGCTAGGACTGCATTTAACAGTTTAGAAGATAAATGGTTTGGGCTGCTTTTATTTTACAGGTATATACAGGCATTTAGTACCTCTCAACTTTTCCAGGTCATGGACAAGACAGTTACATATAAACTGAGAAACCAAATCAGTTAGGCAAGAAACTCTTGAGTGCTTGGAATGTCATCTAAGTGCTTGGGGAAATATTCAGTTTCTTGACCTGAAATTTTCTAAGTATACAGTACTGATGTAGGTTACACTGATAAAGGTGAGGCAAGAAGGATGCCATACTGCTGAAACGGCAACTAGATGTACAGACAGACCCTACTCCAGTGCAGAGGTTGTTAATGGGGAATACCCATTAAATAACTGCTTAGCTTATATCTTCTTGTCTTTTAAATGTTGGTTAAAGCCCCCTGATGTTGAAGAGCTGTATATAGAATTGAACAGGTTAGAGATTTGGTAGAGAACTGTGCAGATCTTCAGTTACAGATCTCGACATACAAACTGTGATCATTTTCTGTTCAGCATGTAATAATATAGGAAGACAAGTCAAATATTGTCCTTTGAAATTGTTTGCTTTGAGGCCAGTGGGATGCAAGATGCAGGAAGTTAATTCTTTTGAATTAGTAGAAGAAGCTGGAAAACAGGCTACCATAAAAGTCCAAGCTTGAATTTTTTTACGGTGCCAGCTGACCTGATATTTTTCTTTGACTGAAGGGATGATTGTCTAGTCAAAAGAAAATGAAAATGTTTAATCTGTGTAGATTTCAGTAAAGCATTTAACATGGTGCCACATAGGAAAGCAGTAGGTAGCTTAAGATGGGGACTGAGATAAAATGTGGGAGTTATGTATGGAACAGATTAAGCAGAAAGTGAGTTATACTGACAGGGGAATTACTAAAATAAAAGGAGATTTCAAGTGGTGTTCCTCTGAGCTTGGGGTTGGGACTGATCATATTTAATAATTTCAGAAGTGACTGAGGCACAAAAAGTGCCCTTTTTCAATACAATGCTCAATGTACATTTGCAGTGTGCTGACACACCCTCAAGAAAACATGGAGAGAAAGAACAGAAGAAGCTGGACAGCACTGAGAACAAAAGGAACCAAAGCATGATGTAATTTAACAATAAATCTAATAGTACAAGGGACAAGGCAAACGCTTAAGGATTAATGCTAAGGATTAGTAGTAAGACTATCTGTTCTGCTTATTCATGTTCAGGAGAGATGGAGTTTAACTGGAATGAGTAAAAAGAAGGGTTAAAGGTATTAAGGGAAAATAAGAGTTTGTCTCAATGGGACAATTAAAAGAAGCTTTCTAGCTTGGCAAAATAAAGACTGAGAAGTATGATGACAGTCACTGAATATTTTAGAATGATAAACATCATGGGCAGTGAAGGTCATTTTTGGGTAACGAATAGTGTTGGCACAGGAACAAATAAGTACAAATGGTGCATAAATATCTGTAGGCAAAATGTAGCTAATTGGAATAGCAATAGTAGTAGGTTTTCTGACATACTAGCGACTAACATTTTGGCCTCCGAGGATCTTTCTAATCTTACAGTCTTATTAACTTGCTTGACAATAAAATGGTATGCCATGAAGGAGAATAGAATACAATGTTCTCAAAATTAGAGATACAGTTCCATTTGTACGCAACAACATTACGGAAGTATTTGGGAGAGTAAGCAAAACATTTGAATAATCCCTTTCCCTTTTTTAATTATTACTGAATAATTAAGTTATATACAGAAATTCAACTACTCTGCAGAAGATGACCTTTCCTTAGCAAATCCAAAGTTTCTTTTTTTTTTGAACTTCTCTGTAGTTAGAACTGCCAACTATTGTTACCCTCAAAATCTTGTTTATAGGCAAAAACAAAACACACTTTAAATAAAGCCAATAATTTATTGCTAACATAATTGAAGTCTTAATAGACTAATCCAAGAACCATTACTGGTCCCAATGTAATTATTACAGAAAGAGAAAGAATACATCTATGCAGAAGAAGTTTAATAATGAAAATACAGTTAAAATTGTTATTCACACACTGCTTATGAGGGAAAGGGTCAGAAACTGTTCTGCTTTCCCTTCCCCTACTCTTCTGGGACATAAGGGCACTAGTTTCGTTCTGGTGGTGGTGAGGGTGTTACAGTGGTTTGTCAGCATATGGACTCCTTTGCTGGGAGTCCTTATGTTCATGTCGGTGGTTTCTTCTCCGTTGCTCAAGGATCTGTCGGGACGTTTTTGTATGTTTGCTAACATGCTTTTACGCCTTTGCTCTTTCTTCATCGGTTGGCATTCTTCATTGGTCTGCAGCTCCACTTCACATCCAAATTTCCTGCCTTTCACGTGTGTTGGTAACTAATTCTTTGTGCTTTGTTACACATAAATGCACTTTTGTCCACTTCCAGGTCCACTTTTCTTTTAGTGACCACTAGTGAGTTGTTTATAGCTGCAGGGTTTCCAGTACCAGACCTGTGCCTCATCTTTTATTTTCTCATGCCTGTACTGCTCTCTGCTCCATCCTGTTTCTCTACTTCTCAAGCCTCTGCTATTGCACCAGGCCTGTATTTCTCTGTATTATGATGTTATCCATAAATATCTAATTCTACATGGAATAACTCCTTGTTATTGCTATCTGTATAAAACTATGATTGTACTATAGAAGATAAACACAGGTAAAACAAATTAGCCCTAGAACCTGGTCAATTAGGAAAATTTGCTGTTAGAGCTAACCAAAGTAAAAGGAGGTTGCAGACAGGTCAAGAAAAGGTTGGACAGTCCAAGCTGGACAAACCTCAGTCCTGAGGCCTTGCAAATTCAGTACGTAGCATATAGCCCATTATTACAGGACAACACAGTTACACCATCTTTACCCTGCACATATGAATTCATGTTACAAGGTCTTTACACAAGCCGTTATTAGCTTAGAAACTGTGGGGGCAGGGGGGGAGAGGCATGATGACCAAAATAAAATTAATGGAACTTTTTTTGCTATAAGGAAGCAGTATGTTGATTTTCCAGCACTCCTGCCACTTGAATAATATAACCCCCAAACACTGTGGACACCTTTATGGGGCCTGGTTTGTTTCAGTCTGTCCTTGCTATCCTACTGAGACTGTTTCAACCTGTCAAACTCAGTAGCACATTTATACAACATTCTTTTATTGCATGTATTCTGAATTTGACTCTTGTTCCCTGGGGAAGGGAGTGCAACTGCCAAAAGTCATTTTACTTGTCACCTTTAACAACCATCAGAAAAATGGAACTATGTCTATATATGATGAGCTAGAAGGTACTTAGTCACCCATAAGCTGTTTATTGCTAAGTCCACCTAGACCTAAATTGTACTGTTCCTCTAAATGATGGTGACATCTAATGCAATAACTCTGAATATATTAACTGACTCTAAATACATGCCATTATTTTTCTGTGTTAATTTGGCTTTAGACAAGGAGTAATCAAAAAGAAGGTGAAACCTCATATTAGAAATGCAGTAGAACATCTTTGGAAACCTTTTGGTGCTTCATGATCCATTTTCATCTCCTAGTACCTTGCTAGTACTTCTGAATATACTTTGTAAGCATTAGTCAAAAATGTGTCACAGATTTAGTAGCCTGACCAGTGGATACAGACATATAGTGGTCTACTGAAACAATTGTGGCTGGCAAGTTCACCTCTGCAGTACAGCAAACTCCTTCAGAAATTTAGGATAACCCTCACCAGAATGCTAGTGGTCAGATTAATATAACCTGAACAATCACAGATCATCATACTAACTTTATCTTCCTACTCACCAGGATTTTTTAATTGGCTGTATCAACTATTAAATTCAAAGTATGACATTTCTGCATTCTGTGAACAATTTACAGAGGCCTTTTATGAAATACTTGGTTACAAATTTCCTCTCTTCTGTGCCAAACCCCAAAGAAGGGAAGTGCTAACCATGTGGTGGGGAACTCCTTTGGACTGTAATGTTTTCTTTAAAACAGTTACTTTTTCTGTGTGAGGAGTCACTGTATTCTGATCCAAGTCATTGGTATGCAGCCCTTGTCCCAGTTGTGTATATATTAAATTAAAAAAAAGGAAAAGGTAAAACTAAAAAAGGCTTGAGCCACCTATCATGAATGATAAGACTCTCCTGGAGACATGACTTCTAATCACCCTTATAAATTTTCTATTAAAAGTCACAGGATCTGATTTGGTTTCTAATTGCTGTACCCCCAGTCACTTGTGTAGCAGCACAGAAATCTTACTGTTTTCTGTGGCTTCAATGATGTTATTGCATGGTAATAACAGGTCCAGATGAGTGCTTACAATCCAACTAGACAAAGCAGAGCCAACAATGAGTGAAAGATGCATCATACCAGAAATATCAACAGCTGAGGAGTGGCAGATACCTTTCTAATGTTACGAGTTTAGAGGGGAGGTTGGAAATAAGAGAAATGAAATAAGGGGAAGGGGTAACAGAAGCAGTGAAGCTTTGGAAAAAGAAAACTGGAATGAGCAATGCAAGGCTGCAGATGTGACTGCCTCCATGGAGAAATTTCTCTGATTAGCTGAATGTCCAGGGTTTGGATGGCTGTCTTCCTTTGGTTGGTTTTTCCGTGCAGCCTTCTTCAAAAATCACCTGTTTGGGTAGGAGAAACCCACTTAAGCCTAGATTTGCAACAGCGATAGGAAGTAACAGAAAATTAAGCACCTAAGAGCTACAGTTTTGCAGAAACAGATTGAGTGAAGACTCTTTCAAAGATTTTGCCTCACCGTGCCCCAACATAAGGCCTGGTTTTTCTATTTTGTTACAGAATTGCAAAGCTCACACAGTTCCTCAACTTCTTCGAATTTAAGCTGTGATGTAAACTCTGGATTTAATTACACAAATACAGCAGCTGTAACTTTCCATTCTTATTTACCCATGAACAGCTCTGCTAAATTGCTAAATTAATCATCCTTTGTGATGGTCTTTTACCATCACATTGTTTTGTTTCATGATCCATTTCTTAATAATTTCCTCTTGTTTTTTTTTCTCTATCAACCTTTGGAGAGAAGAAATTTACCCTTTGTTAAACTATCCCAAAGCACTGGTAGAGGGAGACATGCTTAGTGGACCAAGGCATCTGTGAAAGTGCTGTTTTCTCTTAGCAAGGTATAGAATGACAGTGCCTCCCTTTCTGTTTTTCAAAGTTTTAGAAGTGCAACTCTATATCTCCACCAGCATGGCAAAGAATGGGCAGCATGTGGTGTCTCAGAGGAATTCAGATAAATATATGAATAAGTATATGACATCACAGGTTTTCTTCAGAGAAGAATGCTTTCTTCTGAAGAAGGGACTGATGTCACTGAGCAACAGGTCGTTGATGAGAAAACCTGGTGCGAGTCTGTGCTTCCAGATCAGCTGAACTCTTGCACAGGAGAGTTTGTCTAACCTGTGCTCCTAAGTCCTTGTTACCAAGCAAGGTGAGACCTGAGGGTAGAAAGAGGCCAGCCTGGGAAATGAGGGCAATTGTATAGAAGGATTTGTACTCCAGTGGAAGCAAGTCTTTTGTCAGTAGAGTCTCTGGCTGGGAGAGATAGGGGAGCTTGGCATCTGAAGTGGTGATGGAAAGCAAGAATACACTTTGGGTTTTTGAAAGCAGGTCTAAATATAACTGCAAACAGTGTGAATTGCTTGGGGGCTGAAATGCTTAGGCCTGCTGTAAACATGAAGTCAGTGTTGTGTTATTTTTAGACAGTATGAAAAACACCCGTATCAAAAACGAGTGATTGTTCACACTGGTTGTTTCATATGATTACTCTTAGAATAATAGTAATTGGTGCCTTATGAGTATTTCAGTTTCCTGAGTGGAATCTTTTATTCAAATGTAGATATTGGCTGAATTAATGACCTCTGGGACCTATCTGTGCATAAGCACGTTCACATTCTTAATCTTATTTTGGGATATGATTAATAAAACCTAGCTGAGTGCATCAGTGTCTGCCTGTCACCTGGTATTTACTCACAAACTCTGTTTAGCTGCCTCCTTGCCTCTCTTTGCAGCTGATGCTATGCAGGAATGATGACGTTTCAGCTGTTCTAGTGATGCCCAGCTAATCTGCAAAAACACCGCAGACCACTAAATGTGCACAACCGGCAGTGCTGCTGAAGAGTAGGGCAGTGGTTGGAGGGGACCAGAACTAAAACTGAGGCATGAAGGGATGTGGCTGTGAGGAGTATGAGCTTGGGAGAGCGGGTGCTGGAAATCGCGCTTCCCAAAGGGTGTGCAGTTAAAGACACGGCGAGATCTGCCAAGCGTGAGGCAGCTGTGCTGCTGGGAAGGACATGAAGTGCTGACAGCTCTTGCTCAAACCAGCGAGAGCTATAGGGGCCAAGCACCAGCGAGGCCAAATTACAGGATATAAGTACATTTAATAATGCAAACATTAATTCATGTGGTTCTGGGACAGCACATATTGTAAAACTGCGGAGCAAATGTGTCTTGTCTTTATGACTTGTTTTCTTCCAGATCAGCTGAAGAGGGTGGAGGAAGATCTAGTCACCTACGGGTGGAACATAAAGTGAGGGATGAGTCACTTGTTTCACCTGCTACTAGAAGGATTTAATCTTGGCAGGAAAACAAGAAGTCTGCACCTTAACTTGATTCAAAGTGTGAACTGAAGCTGCTTTTTACTTCTTGACTGTTGTTTGTTTCCCCCATGATGAGACCTGCTGACACATCATCAAAAGATGGCAGGCAGACTCAAATAAGCAAGCAAAGCAAAAATCAGCAGGAAGAAAACTTGAAACTGCAAAATAAAATAAAAGACTCTTCCATATCAAGGAAGGGTAATTGAATTTGTGAATAGTAGGCAAACATCCTCCAGTTAAAAAAACTGCTGACACCAGGTATTTCTTCTTAAAAAACGGGATACAGACTAAATTATCTGTCTTAAATTTCTGGCAGTGGAAATATTGTAAGATATCTTTGGGAGGAGGCTGTTGCTATACAAAAAAGGGAACTTTGGATGAAATATTAATGAAATTACACAGCAGACAGGGAATAGGGTATAAAATGAGTT
The DNA here is from genome assembly GCF_034638445.1 of Ciconia boyciana. Taxonomy (NCBI): domain Eukaryota; kingdom Metazoa; phylum Chordata; class Aves; order Ciconiiformes; family Ciconiidae; genus Ciconia; species Ciconia boyciana. The sequence goes on from NC_132938.1 coordinate 43,954,123, forward strand.
GTCACTGTTCTCTTGAAGTTTATTCCTTGGAAGGATCTTGGCATTAAACAAGAAGAAGAAGTGACCAAGGAGGAGCATACATTATTCTTTTCTTTCCAAATGGGCTGTTGACAGGTAAAACTTGACCAAAAAGGTTACCTAACTGAAAGCTCTTAAAAATAAGAAAATGACCTCATATTATTGCACTGTCTACTATTTTCTCGCATATAGCTATGTAAAACAAATGTATGTGTAATTTATCATAGAAAACATTGTATGTAGTATGAGGAATTTTAATAATGGCACCATATGCAATATTATAATCAGCTTAGAATACAAATTCTTGACCTAAATAAGTAGTAAGACTGCAGCACATAGTTTTGTATGCAACATATATGTACTAGAAAATTATTACCATTATTCTGGATGGCAGTGGCACTTTTTTATTGGGATTTTCCTCCATGCTTTATGAATTTGTATGGTATTTTCAGCACTTATTTGAAATAAAATATTCTTGCAAGTAAAAGAGTTTCATAAGCAAATACTATGTGATCAATATTTACTCCAAAATAGGTTCACAAATTCTTTTTCTGTTATATTTACCTTTGTGCATCTATGTTGCATGTGATCATTAGTAAAAGAAATCATTAAAAGGGCTCGGTATTTGAAAAGAATTGCCAGGAAGTAGGATCTGTGATGTTTCCATTATACTGCTTGCTCTTGCCTAAGTGGCAGATAGGTGGGATTAGCTGAACAGTCTGTACAAACATCCAACTCTGTAGAAGCACCATTAAGATCTTCCTTGTGGAGGTCAAGTATTGCTTTCAGGAACACTGAAACACTGAGGGAGGGAGGGCTAATAAAACTGAGGGGAATAAGGAATACAAACAATGGTCAGATCTTGCATGACCATCTTGGTTGCAATTACATGTGATGGAATAGCTAGTTAACAATATATAATTTTATGATTCTTCCCTCTTCTTCTCTTCATATTTTTAGTACTTGGAGTTCTTAGCAAAATATTTGTGTAAACGTTTCCAGATTTTTAACTGTCTGTGGAGGGTTTGTATGAATATTTTAAACTGAACTAGCTCAGATGAGCTACATAAATTGCATCATATATCTTATTTCCTGTGAGAGAGATGAATGTGATCCTTCCATCTTTGAGTATTTTGCCAATGTGCATACCTGTTGTGCATATGCGGCCACATTTCAAATTTGAAAGAAGTCTGCAATACATCATGTTTTCAGTTCATTTCAAATGCATGTATGTGTAGGAGGAGGGGAAAGAGAGTGGAGTGCTGGAACAGTCTTGCAAGTAAGTTAACTGTATTATTTACCCCCATGTTTTACTCTTCCTACCATCTTGATTTCTAAACTCACAAAGTTGAATCACTTCTAAGCTGACTACAGGTATGGTTTGGGTCTAAACTCCTTGGAGCAGTGTTGTGGTTTAGCCCCAGTTGGCAACCAAGCACCACACAGTCACCCGCTCACCCTCCCCCTCAGTGGGATGGGGGAGAGAATCGGAAGAGCAAAAGTAAGAAAACTCATGGGTTGAGATAAGAACAGTTTAATAATTGAAATAAAATTAATAATAATAATAATAAATTGTAATGAAAAGGAAAACAACGAGAGAGAGAAGGAAGAACAAAACTGAAGTGATGCAACAAACAAGTGATGCAACTGCTCACCACCCGCTGACCGATGCCCAGCCAGTCCCTGAGCAGTGATCGTTGCCCCTCAGCCAACTCAGTTTCTATACTGAGTTGCCCCCCAGTTTCTATACTGAGCATGATGCCATATGGTATGGAATAGCCCTTTGGCCAGTTGGGGTCAGCTGTCCTGGCTGTGCCCTCCCAGCTTCTTGTGTGCCTGGCAGAGCATGGGAAGCTGAAAAGTCCTTGACTGGTGTAAGCACTACTGAGCAACAACTAAAACTTCAGTGTGTTATCAGCATTATTCTCATCCTAAATCCAAAACACAGCACCATACCAGCTACTGGAAGGTAAACTAACTCTATCCCAGCCGAAACCAGGACAAGCAGCTGTTCTTCCCTCCAGGCTAAAGTAGTTCAATGCTCTTCTGTTTAGTAATTGGTAAATAAATGGAAGCTTCAGTCAATAACATAAACCCATGGAGCTCAGATGAACAGAGGAGAGGCTATGGCATGTGATTAAATGGTTTTTGAGGTGGTGGAGAAATGGAAAAGAGGGTCTGATTGGTGAGCAGTGGGTAGAGCTGTCTAAGTGGAAGTGTGCCCTGGAAAAGCAGGAGCTGAAAGCTGGGTCCTGGCCAGAGGCACCACACAAGAACGTGGTTCCCAGGAGCTCTGACAGTAACTTTGGGTTAGGTGTGGCCCAGACAGCCTGTGTTTGACAAACCATGTGGCTCAAGTAGGGTCAATGTTACACTTGTTGGGAAGCCACCAATATTTAAAGGACAATTTTTTTTTTTTCCCCCTGCCTTTCTAGAGAGAGAAAGTTCACCAAGGTGCAGCGAAGCCAATGATTAAATTTGCATAACGAGTTTGTTTTGTTGTCTTTCAGCTACTCCAGTTCCTTGGAAAAGCATACTGATGATCTTATCTTATATGGCCTTTCTGAGAGCTATCATAGGCTTAATAGCTGGTGACTGACTAAACTACAAGAAAAAATGAATGTTTTTTCCTTTGCTGTACTTAATATTGACTCCTGATATTGAGCTGCAAGGTATATGAAAACTAAATAAACTAGAGACAGTAGGTAAATGAATCTGATTAAGATGGTAATTAAACATAGAACTCATTGCTGGGGTAGTACATGCTGTAGGTTCAACAAATTGTTATAAAAATTTCTTAAAGACTTCTGAATAGATGTCTTTTAGAAAATACAATTTTTTTTTTCAAAATAACTAGCATGACAGCCACAGATTCCTAGTGACTTTGGCTAAAAAAGCCTCGATGTGTGTACAAGTTATTATATGACGAAAAGATAAATTAGGTTTCCTGCCCGTAATTTTTCTTCTTGGGAAGTGGACTTTCTGTTGCTCTGTAGTATTTTTATGCCTGCAGTCCTTGAGGAAAGAAATCTGAAGAGAATGCATGGAATAGGAATACCAGCTGTGAGAGGGAATAAGTGCTGGAACCAACTTCTCTCCACGAATCCACACATTTTTGGAATAAATAGAAGAAAAATTGGAGTGCCTTTAGCAGCCTAATTGGTTATTTCCTGTTCTTCTATCATGCTCCTGAGAAAAACCCAGAACTCCTGGTTAATATCAGTGTTCATTGACTTACAGCTTCCAATATTTAATTTTTTAAATTAATTTTTGGTGCTGATAAGTTTTGCCTTTTGCAGCTTTATAGTCTTTACTGCTTTCAGGCCCACATAAGGAATGATGCTAAAAAGGAATTCCACTGGTAATTGTTGGATTAAAGTAACTGTGAAAATGTCAATCTGAGGTCTGAAAACAGCATTTGGGATGGTTTAAGACAATAGTATAGATTACGCCTCACAAACACTCTGTCTTGCTAAACAGAAATGTCTTGTGCTGAGAAGCAACATATTATGTATGAAAGTGTGTAGAAACAAACAAATAAAACCAACAACAACCAAAAAAAACCAGGAAAAAACCCACACCAAAGGAAAAAACCTCTTGAGGGATGCTCAACCTCCTAAAAGTAGGAGAGATGAAAACAAATAAGAATTGTTGTCCTTCAAACAACAATTCCTGAGACTGTTCATTTTATTGGCAAGTTAAAAATATTTGGCTGAATGCAGATTATTAATCCACAGTTTCTTTTTATCTTGTTCTGTTTGGTCTGTGAAGATGCTGTCTGTATTCCTTTCATATTTCTTGCAGCTCTGAGAACATATCAAAGATATGCTGCTGTTTAGAATCATATTGACAGGTGCCAAAATCTTTAAACTTTTTTTAAATTTAAAAATACGCTTTTTCAAGAACTTAAGTTGTTAAGTGATTTCAGAGAATCTGACAGATGAAATTTGTTCAATAGTTACCATTTCACTACTTTGCTTGATACAAAATGTGATCTACGAGCACTTTGATCAATGAATTGAAAAGTCATCTAGTTTCATTACACAGTAGTTCATTCAAAGGCATCTATATCCCCAAAATCTTGTAGAGCAATACAAGTCAACCACAACAAATCTACTTGTGCTTTTTATTCCAGCTCTTTACAGGGCAGAATGGCTGCTAGAGGTAAAAATTCCTTCTAGGCTCGGCTCATACGGACCTGTTTTAACCAGCTAATATCACTGGAGTGTTATCACAGAAGCAAAGAATTCAGTATAGACTTCAAAACTCACAGAAGCTGAATAAATATTTGAGTTACGAGGCTGTGATGAGCTCTCAGCCAATGCAGATGCTTTGCAAGCTGTACCTGAACTTGTTTAATACTCTGGATACGTCTATTTGAAATCTGTTCTTAAGTTACTGTGTGTTTCTGTATTGCAAAACTCTAAGCAAATTTATTTTTATTTGGTTAGGACAAAGTAATTATATATGCTGGAAATGTTGGAAATTATTTTTTTGTATCACTTCTAAAACTTATTAAAGGTTGTTGTTAATGACTACTCTTTGAAATAGAACACCTTCTGTCCTGGATCAAATTCCTCCCTGTTTGTTGCAGTGAAATGGCACGGTACTCAGGGGCGATTAAAATAGCTGAAAACAAAGCTTTGCGGTGGATATATCTTTTAAAATTGATATGCGAATAAAAAACCAAACAAACAAATAAAAAGGGGTTGGTGTGTGTATGCGTGTGTGAATTCCCTCATCAGGGATAGTTTTGAAAACACTTTTGCACTCCAAATCAGGACAAAAATGAATTGGAGGACAAGTTACTTGCTGCCACTGACAGTAGTCTCTAGTTTCAGTCAGCTCAGCTTCAAGGCTTAGCAAGCCCATGCAGAAGAGCCAAGTCTCCTCAGCAGTCTGCAGTAGACATAGCTGTACGATCCAGACTTCTTAAAAGATACACTTTTTTTTGAAGTGTGCCCTTTCCTTCTGTGAACCACCTGTGCTCATATGTACAGCCTGGTTGGAACAGCTGGCCCTAAATCTCCTATGATTGAAATCTCTTGGTTTCTCTCTCATGGCTTTAATAGCAGCTGTAGTTTCTTTTTCTGCTTCTGATCAAAGATTTCTACTCGGGGCTGACGTGGAGGGAAAAGAGTTTTTGATCTGCAGGTCGTATAGTATATTGATCTGCCCTGAGTGTTGCTCAGTTTAGCTAGCGTGTCGGTTCCTACTTAACACTGGTGCGATGCTTCCTGGGCAATTCAGCCCATAGCTCAGTTTACATTTTATAACTTCCATATTTGCAGTTTCTGCAGTCGCTGCTTGACAAGGTGGTCTTTAAGCGAGGCTGAGCTCTGGAAACATCCTGTCTACATTAGTATGGAGCTATGAAAGCTGCATATTATTCATATTATTTATATTAGCAGAAATGCAATTTCCTGCCGGTTACCTCCATGAAAGTGTGCACAAATTTAGGTCTGTGTGAATCAGGAAATATCCAGCACTATTAAAGTAAAGGTTTGGTTGTAAAAAATAAAGTTTCAGGTGAGAAAAGAAATATTCCACTATTCAGTCAGCTAGGGAAGGAAGAGAATCAGAGTTTGATTCACTTGAGTGCTGTTGTATTTATGCAGATGTCTGCTATTCACCAATTAAGATTTTTTAGAGAACAATCATGTTTTCTAAATTATATTTAAATGACAGTCTCCTTTTGCACCTAACTGAAACACTGCTAATGTTTAGAGACCAGTGCAAAAACTTAATTTGCCTCTGTAGCCAAACACCATTTTTCTTATTAGGCAGAAGATGCAAGCGCTAGTTTTAAAGAAGCAGCAGTGATGTGCGTGCAGCAGTCAACAAAAAAATCCCTTCTAAACTCCCTGAGACAGGCACTACTATTTATATGATGCAAAAAGGTTTTACTTCTTTTTTTAATAAATGTACTTGCTATAGAGATATCTGAAACTCATCACTGTCTCTACCTACATCCTGTGACCTATTATTTCTGAGGTCTAGTCCCTAAAATATCATAGGAATTGGTTACAATTTTCCTCTTCCTAAAAATTGCCTGTTCTCTCTGCGTGAATTGCTCACATGCAAGGGGCTGTCTGCGAATGATCTAGGCATAGTTGTAGGAAGTTATTTTGCCACTAGCAAAACTGTTGCTGTATGAAGAGAAACCATGTCTCTGAGAAAGGATATTTTTCTGCCTTTGCTCTGACTCTTGGGCAGCCGGGAGACTGTATCCACTGATGTGACTTTTGATCTCTAAATGCTCAACTGGCCAGCACCCTCCTCTGCAGCGGCACGGGGAAGGCACAGTGTTTATTTCATAGTTTGCAGAGGGATCCAGTTCCCAGGTATGGTATTCTCTAGGCTCATTTTTTACTCTAAAAGTATATCAGGGTAAGCAATGGTCTTAATTAAGACAATGCTGACAAACATGTTGCTGGTCATAGAATGAAAAAAGCAGTATGTCAGCTGGTCACTGGTTACAGGAGCTTACAGGGAGATGAACTCATGCTCTATGTAAATGCACTTTTATAAATGTGATCAGTGACATGTGAAAGCTGCTATACAACATAAGATACGGAGTACTGAGAGGAGTGGGAGATATCTGGGAAGAGAACTGTCTGATCCACAATTGGTGGAATTCATACGCTTCCTGAGTGCCTGTGGCTCAGGAAAATTTGATGACGCTGACTCTCAAACAGGCTTGTATCATGCCTCTCTGATTCTTGCAGGAAAATTTACAGCATGCCACAGGGCAGCTGGGCATGGATCCATTTCCACTTCAAGCAGGGAAATGAAGCCCCATGGCTCTGTGTGATGACAGCACAATGGCACGTGCTTTCGTTTCGCTGACCCACATGAATGGACATTGAGTGATGTCTGCTTAATTTGTGGTTGGTTTGTGCAAATGAATCCCATTATTAAGAACAAAGCAACCAGCACAAGTAAAATTTGTTAATCAGTTATGGAAGAGATGTAAAAAGTAAATAAATTAGTAGGCAAATGTAAGGAAGAAAACAACAAACACCAATGGCAAACTTCTGACAGGCTGCTGTAGTTTGTGATGTATAAATACTGGCAATTTATTTCTGTTTCATTTGCCTACCGGTTCTGTTGGCTGCCATTTCATATCTTGTTTGTATTATGGTTCCTCTAAGATGTATGGAGTCTTCTTTAAGGACCATGTAATATGTATTGTACTGTTTTCAGTGTCTTATAATAGAAGAAATCCATTTTAGTTCGCAACTCTACATCTTTCAGTTTTGAGTCTTTAGTCTTCCAGAGCTAATTGTGTTTGCTGCCAACCAATTACACTGATGTTCTCCACTACCTTTATTTTAAAAACAGGCATATGTTTTTAAAAAAAAGTTGTGAAGATTACTTTGAATGTGTGTTGGCACATATGTATGGGTATTTCTGTGAGTTCAAGCTTAATTGGGGTGTGTGTGTGTGTGTGTGTGCAAGGGGGTCTTCAGTTTTGTATAACATATTAACCTGACTTAATGAAGCTGCTGTTTCTAGTTCAGCCACCTGCCTGATAGATGCAGTCTAGACTGAGAATGTGGCCAGCACATGCCGTGGCTCAGTGATCAGCATTATTCCCTGACTTCAAAATACTGTTTTGTGACATTATCCTGCATACTTTCTAAATTTCATGGTTGATTGTGAGTGCAATGAAACCAACAACAAAAAAACACCAAACCAAAGGCCTCTGAATATTATTCCTGTGCTTTATTACATGGCTATACTGTATTTTGTCCAACATCCTTATCCAAGACAAGCCGTCTGAACTTGGAATCATCACTTGCAAATAGCTGTGTTTTCTTTTACAGACTCAGAATGTAATTGTGTTAATTCAAGATCATGTGTAACACAAATCAAAAGCTTGGAAAGGAAAGGGTTAATCTCCGGGACAGGTTCAGGCCCTAACAGGTGTTCCAGGGAAGGTTGGAGGGAACAGGTGAAGCTATTGCAATGCATAAGGAGGTGGCAGTAGGAGTAATTATCTCAGCTGACTACCAGGTGGTTATGTTTTCTGAAATATGTAAAGGGAGTGGGCAGGCGAATGGGGTGTGGTATGGGGATGGGTTATTTTTGAGTTACCTTTAACTGAGTGAAGAAGAGAAAGTTCCTTGCAATTTTATGTCTGTGCTGGTTTTGGCTGGGGTAGAGTTAATTTTCTTTATAGTAGCTAGTATGGGGCTATGTTTTGGATTTGTGTTGCAACCAGTGTTGATAACACACTGATGTTTTAGTTGTTGCTGCACCAGTCAAGGACTTTTCAGCTTCCCATGCTCTGCCAGGTGCAGAAGAAGCTGGGAGGGGACACAGCCAGGACAGTTGATCCAAACTGACCAAAGGGCTATTCCATACCACATGATGTCATGCTCAGTATATAAAGCTGGGGAAGAAGAAGGAAGGGGAGAACATTTGGAGTGATGGTGTTTGTCCTCCCAAGTCACCATTATGCATGATGGAGCCCTGCTTTCCTGGAGATGGCTGAACACCTGCCTGCCCATGAGAAGCAGTGAATTAATTCCTTGCTTTGCTTTGCTTGCGTGCACAGCTTTTGCTTTCCCTATTAAGCTGTCTTTATCTCAACCCACAAGTTTTCTCACTTTTGCTCTTCCAATTCTCTCCCCCATCCCACCTGGGGGGAGTGAGCGAGTGGCTGGGTGGTGCTTAGTTGCCTAATTTAGGAGAAAATAGGGATAGAGGTTTCTTTTTTTCTTGTGGTTGTTTTCATGGCTGTTTTAGCTGGCATGATGGTGCCTGTGATTCAAAGGACCTCTGTAGGTAAGGATTTTAATTTTATTGTACGGTCTGTGTTTTGTTGCAGAGCTTTCCCCCCATTATGCATTGCTCTCTTGCTATAAGCTTCACTTTGAGCTTTGTAATACCCTTCCACTTCTGTAAACTAATAACTCAGACTAAGTCACTGAGAGCTGCTCCTATGAGTCCTATAAGTTTTGTAAGTTGTTCCAATTCAGCAACCAAATATTGATTTGGGAAACCTTCTCCTGTGTCTGCTCTTTGGTTTTAGTTGCCTGTCTGTTCATTTGTAAATGGTGTCCATCAAAAAATAACATAAAACACGAGAAGGCAAGTTATAGTTGGTGGGTTTTGTTGTGCCATTCTATGAAAATGAGCTCTGAATAAGATGAAATACAAGACATTGGTTTTCTTTATATAGCATAGGGATTCGTGCAGGAAAAAGTAACCTCTAAACTGAGGGGGAGCAATGTTAGTGAGAACTGGAGCCTGCCTTGGCACTCTGCTGAGGGTAAGTTGCAGTATATTGTTGCGGTGCGGCAGGAGCAGATTGGAGAATCTGACTGCAATCTCCTTCCCTTTACTATCATGCTGGGTGGCTAGGGTAAAACAGCAATTGCTTATATGACTAAGGAATACTGAGAAAGTACTGCATGAATTTTAGCTGTCTTCCCTTGCAATTTAGCTGCTGGAAATTATTATGAGCTAGTATCATAAGATCAGTCAGTATGAAGAACTGCCATTGGAGAACATCTGTGTTTAAATGATCAAGCAGTGCCATCATAAAGATTGCTTAATTCTTATAATACGTCCCATATATTTATGTGTGACTAGCCATAAGTAGTAACAGCATAGCAGATGTCATTTATTTTTGAAAAATCAAAGAAGTGGCCTAGATATGGGGCTTTTCAGTGTAGGAGGTGATATAATCATAAAAAACAGAGGGTGATATGATGCTGGCATATCTGAAAGGCTAGACAAGTCAGCATACCACTTTAATGTCTGGAAAAGTTCCAGGTTTAACAAGCATTTAAGCTCTTTTCTGCTGCGGGAACAGCATAATGAATACTGACAAGCCTGGCTTGCAAGTTGGCTGACACAGCTGTCCTCAGGATTCAAGGGCTTTAATAGTTTCCTATCCCTGAGCTCTTCACTGGTTTTGAGTAACCCCTCAGCCTCAGTATCCTTCCTGACAATGAAAGCAAGTCAAAGACTTGGCAAATTGCTTTCTCACCACTTCTGGAACAGATAAAAAGTAATGTCATCTTAACAACAAAAAACCCTTCTGTGTTTCAGTGTGCTATGCATAAATATCGATCTTTGTTATACACTATTTTGTACATACATATTTGGGGAGGAGAGTGGATGTAAGTTCAGAATGCTACCATCTCTGAATAATTGTAGACTAAACTTATTTTACTGAGCTTAACTTCTAACACTAGTGAAAGGAACCAGGTGGGTTGCACAACCCTCTGGCACAACACTGCTGTTTGTCGCAACAGTCCTTATATTGACAGTAAGTAGGACTGTTTTAAATGTGTACAAAATGGAAATAGCCAGGATAGCTATCAGATGAACTATGATGCTCTTTTGCTATATCTGTATGTTCATAGTTATGTAGTAAATACTTGCTCTTCTCAGATGTGTATGAGACATTAGGGAAGAATTTGTTATTCCACAAAGATGAAGGTATGGAGAAAAGTAGCAACTACAGCAAAATATAGAGGAAAAATGCCAATTTTTATTTTAGTTGGGGAAGGTACAGCATGTAAGCCTGTGGATGCCTAGGTGCGAGACACAGAACTGTGTGCTTTTTTCATGTATTTAAAACAAGTTGCTCAAAATTCCCTGTTCAACAAGACATACCATGTTGTGTACCAACCCTGACAGTCACTGTGAAGAAAGAGCTTGTGGAGGCATCTGGGGTAATGAATTACTTATGGTAGCCAGTCCTAATGGCTGACAGCATGATTCCTCCCTCATTCAAGCCTTCCATAATGTCCTGTGCACCTATTATTTCCAGAGCACAGACTGAAAGCCTCTTGAAGACCGACATCAATTGGTTCAGACTGCAAGTTTAGAAAGAATTTGAAGCAAAATCTGTGATTTAACTTCATGGTCTTTGTTTGACTAACTCTGCTGCAACAAGTGAATAGTAAAATGTAGCTCCTAACAGGTGGATCTGATTCTGAAACAGCAGTGTTGGCAGGTGAGACATCTAAGGGGCTCACAAGGGTAGCACCTCCTTGCATTCAGAATACCCTTCTGGAACACTGGGTCACCTTAAAAAGCAGTAGAGGGTAATAATGTTTTGGAGTTAAAGCTATTGATTGTGAGAGACTTGGACTGAATGCACAAACTTCCTAAGTAATTTGGGACAGCAGCTGCTTTGGACAGCAATGATTCTTGAGTCTTGTAGTGTTTTGGTGGTTTGTGTGTGGTGTGTGTGTGGTTTGGTTTTTTTTTTTTAAAACAGTTGATACAGAAGGCTGCAGCTGAAATCAGGGCTCTAAATGCTGTTGAATCCACCTGTTGTGGGTAGGCTGCTAATAAATTTTTTTAATCACTGATGATAAATCATGCTTGGTTTATGCTGGGAGGGGCCTCTGGGCTTGTCTAGTCTAACCCCTGATCAACTTTCTTATTTTTACTGTATAGGGGGAAACAGTATGTAGCACTTCGGTTCTGGTTGAAAATATTGCAGATAAAATGTACTTTGCTGTAGACAGGTCTAGTAAGTAGTGTGACTAATACATTAACAATACCTACATTTCATGTTTGCTTTCGACTTCTAGTGCTCCCAGATGACAAACGAAGAAGTTAGAGGTGTGAGAGAATAACTTCTGGGTTTTGTGTGGGCAACCTCCTCATCCCCAGTATTCCAGAGTAGGTGTATTTGCAGTTTGCTGGTCTGGATCAGCTTTCATGTTCCCTTCACTCCTGTTAGTGATGTCCTTTTTTGCATGAGAGTAATAACACACACAGGAGAAATCCAGTTCACGTATAGTTCTCAAACATGAAACCTACAGAGTTAAACTCATGTTGAATACCCCCATGTTTCTCCTGTTCAAACGCTTTGAGGCTTGCTGATCAAAAACGCTTATCAAATTGAGCTAAATTAGTGTACGACAAATTTGGGATGCTCAATTCAGCATTACTGTGAAAAATCCATTTGGGATAATAGACTTTGCCATAGGGATTTAGAAGAGCCACCAGAAAAAAAAGAGACTTCAGCCTTGGACTGCTAATTAAAAATTAGTACCATTGGGAAATATTTAATGCTTCAGTCTAATTTTTGACAAATATGATGGATCCTCTAGATAAGCTAATATGGAGAGATGCTCATCTAGGGAGGTCTAAAATGGCTTCTGTTCTGCCATGCTATTCTTGCAGTGGTTTTAGGTCTCACCTGTCTTTATAGATAAGACCTGGGCTGAAGAATGGGATAGGTTGAAGGATATTTACTGCTGACACAAAGCTGTCAGTCTCCAGAACAGTTGTTGGTTTTACAGAGCACTGATGTTTAGAAAAGGACTATGTTAGTAGAGCCAGGTGAAATTTAACAGTATAGAGTGCAAGGTTTGTTCCCTTAAATAAAGGAAACTTTTTGCTGTGAGATGTGACTTGTCACCTTGTTACACTGCTAAATCATAGGAAAAGTATGTCCTGCTAGTGCTATAGACATTGCAGAAGAGGTAACTGATCCTAAGATGTGTCCGGTGAGAAATCTGGCAGGAGAAGTTGAAATACTAATGCCAGCACACAAGGTGAAGTCTTTGCAGTAATGTGTTCACTGTTGAAATGACAAAGGCAAAGCTGTTTTTAATCCCCCATTTCTGAAGCCATCTTAGAATCCAGAGATGTTGGGTTTTTGTTTATCCTAGCAAAACTGAGCCTGTCTAGGCATGCCATTGCTCTTTGCTAATATGCAGCATGGTTAAATAAAAGGAAAAGAGAGAGGGAAGTAGACAATGAGGACAAATTTGTATAAGCAGGCAATGGACCTAGTCTACAAATTAGGAGATGGAGTCTAGCTGTAAGAAGAAAGTGATTATTGTACTAACCTTGACAGGAGTGGGAGAAAAAAATCTTAACCACTTTCTGGACAGGAGCCTTCATAAATCTAGAGAGTACGTTATAATTGACTTCTGCAGCACGGAAATTATGTTTGTGGTCCAGGAGGCCTCTTCTAGTCTTCTCTTCATTAGTAGGAACTGTCTTGCAGTTACATGATCTACTTGGCTTTAGCTTTACAGGAGAAGAACATAATACTGGTTAAGGGAATACTTGTAAATTCTTGTGTAACAAATGCTACATATATCAGTTTGCGTAAATAAGCTCCCTTCCATCCACCATGGGAAAACAAAATTAATCTTAGTATCCTCTGTGCCAGAAAGAATATTGTGAATGAAAAATATATTCAGTAATTTTACTGCTGGTAGCTATAGCATCACTTTTCTGATATATTGGTGATTTTAACCAAAAATTTTAACTTTCAGTCAATTTTCATGGAGAAGAAAGTCAAATGTAATACCAGGGGAAGAAAAGTACGATGACAATGATTGGAAAGCACTTTTTTTTTGTGAGATTGTGTACATCTTGCTAGCTACTTCTTCACAGGAAACAATATATTGTGTAATGCAGATTTTGTAAATCCCATTAATTTCTCACTGAAGTTGCACCCTCCCCCCTGCAGGGAATACTAATAATACTGAGTATAGAGGAGGCTGGCATCAGTTTAATTACCCAGAAGGTCTTCTTGTCACCACTTTGAATGCTGGTTAAGCTGTTCCTTCCACTTTCCCCGCTACTGGAGACTGCACCCTACTGAGCAAACAGGAATGCAGTCTGGAGTTTATATATGTTTCAGTATAGAAAATTGAAGATCGCTGTTGGGGGGGAAGAAAAGAGCAAGTATTATGACTCTAGACATTGTTTTCTGGACTGGATCCTTGAGGTTGGATTCTGTATCTGACATGCTGCAAAATAACTTACTGGGGATCTCAAATGCCTTTGTGAAGAACTTTTCTGGACTAAGCTGAAGTAGAAGAGTGCTTCTGTACACTTGCTAATGAGGAAAAACAGTTCAAAGATGTACACATTAATTTTAGTATAATGTAAAGCGTGAAGACAAATATTAAAAAAAAATCACCTCCTAAATAAAGAATGCTTTCTAATACTAAAACACTTAGAAGTACTGCTTTAGTCAAAGGAGTATTGCTTTTATTAAATATGCTCAAGTTCATGAAGTCTGTTCTGAACTAATCTCTGACCTATACATATATTCCTGCAAACTTGCGAGATGTGCACTTTGCCCAGCTCATATTGTATTCAGCCCAATGGAAAGCTAAACATCCTGGTGACTGAATATTGATTTTTGTGGGAGTGCTGCATTTGCTACATTTCAGTTTGGATTATGTGAAAATTGGACTCCTGTTTGGATGCAAGTGCCCTCAGAAGAAAACTTATTTTCTTATAAAGAAAAAGAAATGGTATAGAGAGCTATAAAATCAGAGGTAGAGCATATAATTTTGGAGAGAGTTTCAGGGATTGATGTGTTTTGGGCTTTTCAGTATAACCAAGTCCCCAAAATTGCCTGCTGCTGTGCTGTGTCCAAGTCCTGCCTCTGTGGTGTGCAGGGCACTGTGGTAGCGGTGACTCTTCAAGTAACGCTGTCTTGCTGTCCAGCCTGTCACTTGGTGCCTGGAGTGCCAGCACTGACCAAAAATAAAATTAGTTATGAATTTTGTTTGCAAAATTGAGGATAAAGGGCTGGCTCTTTCTGGGGGTGTTCATTTACTTTGAAGGCCTTTGTTGATTTTAAAATCAGCTCAGGAAGCCACATATATTTTCTGTTTTTTAATGTGTTAGATAGCCAGTGTATAAAAGCTAATGAGGAAAGTATCACAACAAAGCAAAATGATCTTTTAGAGGTGCAAAGCTTGTAAGGAACACAATTTAAATTGATGTGATGACATCATCTTTGCCTCCAGTGTGCTTTCAGGGAACAATCTCCTTTTTTCGTGAAGAAAAGCCTTTATAATATATGGTTGCATAATTTAATGGACACATTGTTTTTAAACCAAGACTTCAATATGTTTTGCATAAATTATTCTTTAGTAGCCAAATTCTCTAATACCTTAAATACATGAGAATATGGTTTATTCAAAGTGACACACTTCTGTTTTCCTTATGTTTTCTAAAAATAGTTTTAGGGAACTGCATGCCTTTGGATGTTTCGTTATATCAAACAGATTCATTGTATCGGTTGTGGTCTTTATGATGAAATCCAAAGCACCATGCTAGTGAAAAATCTTACTTGTATTACTCAATTCTGTTGTAAATTCTTATGAGGGAAAGAAGGGAGAAGTATGTTAAAGCTGATAGTGAAACTAGGGAGTGTAAGTCAACCTCAGCGCTCAAAATCATTAAACTCTATGGGTGCCACATTGTCTTGCACCACGAGGTAGGAAGAGGTTGAAAATATGCCTACATAAACCCTATTTTGAGAATGAAATTGGGATTATAGAGGTCTCTGATAGTCCTCTCCCCAGCATTAATTTCATTCAGTAATGTGATTTTGGTCTTGAACAGAGTTACAGAGCCTGTGGGTATCTGTAATGGGGGGAGGACAGCCATTAGGCCCTCGGGGGCTGGGGTGGCTGCAGAACCTTGCTCTGAGGGGGGCTGGTGCAGCAGAAGGAGTGCATGCGGCAGCTGTTGCGGAGGCTGGGATGCCTGAGCTGATGAGCCCTGAAGCCTGAGGGTTGGGTGTGTGCGGAGGTTGGGACGACGAGGGAAGCCCAAAGTGGTCGGTAAACCCCACTGCTTGGGTATGCCCAGGAGGTTGGGAAGCTTGGCGGCCCCCAGGGACTTCACAGAGCTGCTCCCCAGCCCGATGGTGCCTGGCTTGTCTTGCTCTTCCCTCCCAGGTGCAGGGCCTTGCACTTGCCCTTGTTGAACTTCATCAGGTTCCTGCTGGTCCATTCTCCCAGCCTGCCTGGGGCCCTCTGGGTGGCAGCTCTGCCAAGGACCGGGCTGGCTGCCTGTTGGAGGAGAGGTGGAGTGGGACCAAGGTTAGAGCTAAATTGGTATAAATATCCTTGTGAATTAAATGAACTATTCCAATGTGCATCCATTTTTATTTTCACAAGCTTTCACTTAAAATTGTTGTGTTTTGTAAAGAGTAGACTGAGAGCAATACAATGTTACGAAAACTAGCACGGTGAGTAATCACGAGTATTCAGATAGCTGGTGGTGTTATAGCCATTGTGAAAGGGTTTTGGGTTTTTGTTTGTGTTTTGGGTTTTCTTTTTTGAGAGCGGGAGCGCTGTTACTGAAGCTGCAGCAGTGAGGAACTGTGGATGCTGATGCCTGACCAGTACAGGGTGTTACTACTGCAGGGAACAAGTCTTGTGGGGGATATGCCAGCGGGTGGAAAGGGAATAGCTGTCCTTGAGCATGGGCAGACTAGACTACTATGAAAATGCTACTTGAATGTTCAGTGGTATTTGATGTGCATCTCTTAGGGTGGGTGTTTTTAAGACAAAGTAAACAAAGAAAGGGCTGCTGGACTCCAGCCTTAGTGGTATATCAGCAGGAAATACTAATGAGCCTTGCAATTTTGTTTTCAATACAGTCTTTGCTTTTTATAATGGATACTATCCTACCTACCTCTGCCCATGGGATGATGTAGCTCTTCACAATGATACCAATAACATTATATTATAAGAAACAGATCTGTGGAGCTGGCATATTTTATAGAGCTGTTTTTATTGATAATGTTAGCATTCAAAATCCTCGTGTGGAGTGATCATTAAAGCTCATTTAAAAACCCTCAGAGGGTTGCTTATAGCTCAAATACAGTGCAAGGAATTTAATTCTTAATTATATACAGAGGGATATATGAAATAAAATTTGCAGTCACAATGCATTTCTTGATTGTGAATCCATAATATATTATTGTTTCTTCAGAGAGCTGAAAAGATGCCATTAACATAAGAGATGAAAGTATTCATTAAATCAGTGGTGCAGCACTGGGCTCTTAATTTGATAAAAAGAAACTTAGAACTAGGTAGCTGCTGCACTGCTGCCTTTTTTTAGCCTCCTCTACTGGTCACAGTGGTGATACTTTGATAGCAAGTTCAGTATTCTGACAAAGTGCAAAACTTAATCCTTTAAGCCATATTCCTTGCTCCAAGTGCTATATGAAAGTGACAAATAGCACTCCGGAATTAATCCATGGCTAAAGTGTAGATTTTACCACTGTTAATGGTTAAGATATTTTTTTTTTTGTCTTCTCAATGTTCAAGGTAGATACTAAAAAGGCAGTTGCTAATGTTTGCTAATATTTTTATTTATTTACAATATATAATTGGATTTCTAAAATTACTGACTTGATTCCATTTATTTAAGGGTATATATAGTTAGTGTATGTGAGCCATACACTTTTTGACATTATTCTCATTTAGGTCTTAGGTGAAATTTTTAGCAGATATTTTAGAGTGGGGGGGGAGTACATTTAAGTAATCTGAAGCAGTCTGCAAGTTTGTGTCTGTTTAGCTGGATGGCTTTCTTTTAAGTCCCAAATAATTGAAATATTTGAAACATTTTGTCATTGTTTTTTGAAACACACAAAATGTTTGTAGTTGAAAATGTTTATTTCGGTGTTATTTAAAGCATTTATTTGAAAGAGCTCAAAACCGAACAGAGTACTTCATTTTGATTGAACAAGGGACTTTGGCTGACTGAATGGTATTGTATGAAACAAGAAAAGTGATTCTCAGTTCTACCCTGATTTGCACATATTCTTCCTGTTGCTCTGCTTTAATACCTTGCTAAAGTTTGAGTATGTGGAAGGTAACTTACATCTGCATACATAACAGATGCATAGGATTCTTGCTATATGCAGGTCATGGAAAATGAGAGTACCAGGATGGAGACCAGAAATTAAAGTTCTGCTTGTATCATTGATTTCGCTCTGGAATGATATTAAACATTGGCTTGCTAGCAAGCACAATGAGCACATACTTGAATGGTTCAGTGCTTTGGAAAGGTTCTTTTTAGGAGCAAAGTTGCCTAGTGTTTGTACCTGGATTGATGCAACATGCACTCAAGTGCATTAGTGGGGTGCTCCGTTTGAAACCAAGTCTGAAATCATGCATTTGGGATACCGTTCAGGATACCTTGTGTGGAAGTGGGTGTCAGGTTCTCTAGCGGCTGCTCTCTCTGTGCGCTAGTGTTTGCGACCTAAGACTAGCAGGTGATGCGAACCTGACTGCTGGTTAACAGTGATGTGATGGAGCCTAGGACTGTAACACATCACGACAAAATTCATCTTGGCTGTTCTCTCTGTGCACCACACCAATTGTTAATGTAGGAGCACCTGTAAGACTAACTGTGACTGCCTCTCTTGTGTCATATTTTAAAATAAATAAATAGAATAACTGATTTCTATGGCTTCAGAAATACTTTAATGCCATGCTTTATCATATAGAGTGGTAATTGCCATCCTCTAACCCAGAATAACTAGTTTAGCTTATTTACCTAGGTTTCTAGGAAAGCTATAGGACTACTAGGCTATATGACAAAATCTGTTGACTCTAACCCAGGTAATGTAGTTCACTGTGGTTTTAGGGGTTATTTTAACAGAGATGAGTTGGAATTGAAATACTTACTAAGGAAAGGCAGCTAACCTAAACCTCTAATTATTTGGAAAACTTCAGGCTGAACATTCAGGACTGTAATTGCCTCAAAATGACTAGCTGAGGCTGGACAAAATGTTTTTCCTTGGCACTTTGCTTTGTGCCTCTAGCTTGAAAGAGAAATTAAACCTGCAAATGCTGGAGGGACTGTCAAAACAAGACAACTGAAACAAGAAACAAGCTGCTTTTTAATTTCTATGGATTTTTCTTGAACTTTTTCAACTTGTCTTCTGTAAAATAACTGCAACATGCTGTATCATTTACTATTGATCTTAATTAAACTCCAAGGTGTTGTGCAAGGAGGGAAATCAACAAAGTTGAACATAAGTAAAAAGACCAGAATCTGGAAATGGATAGCATTTAAGTACAAACACACTGGGAAGTATTTCAGCATCTGTTCTAGTCTTCGGGGCAGAGTGAAATAGGGAGCCTTGCAATCAGATGAATGAGAGCTCACGTGGAAAGAGACCTGTGGGATAAATCTATGATGTGTGGCTCTTCAGTCATCTCTAGGCACAGACATAGGAGATGACTGGTAGCACGGTCATGGGCTATTTATATCAAGTGAGCATGAACCCAAAGAAATGCCCAGTTGTAAGTGATCCCAAACAAGTCATAAATGTAAATTGACCTGGTACCAGAGGATAGTTAATGGTTGGCCGTGAGTGGATCCCAACAGTGGGCTTGAGTGTTTCCAGGTCAACTGGATGTCAGAGGAGTTCAGACATTGTTTCTAGTTTTGATTTATGGTGGGTACTAGTGCACTCCTAAGAGCTCTTTAGATGTGATTGGTGAGAGGACAATAGATTTTGACCCTGCAGCAGGGTATCTGGACTGTTTAAGTTCTTCCAGTCACTCTACGTATGCTGCTGGAGACTTCCACACAGACAAGCACATGCAGAACTGCTTCTAAGCACTTCATTGACAGTATGCTGGGAGCTCTTGATACACACAATTAGTAGTTCCTCACTTATGGCCAGCCTTAAGTAGGATGGATTTTAAAGTGTTTGCCATCAAGTAGTTTATTTGTACAGTCTCCGTTGCGCTCGCTCTACTTGAAAGCCTCTGTTTCTGGAGTTTGTGTCAGTGTGTGAAAGTCATTTGAAATGGAGTGCAGACAGCTTCCCTGTAGTACTCCTTGAAAGAGGTTTCAAGAACACCCTTTCCCTGCCCTGCCAAGGGGTGATTATTTGGAACATGGTATAGAGTATCACCCTTAAACAGTTATGAGTCTGTGCTTAGACAACACAAGAGGGTGTTTAAAATGGAAACATGCCCCACTTTGAAATGCACTTATTGACAGGTGCAGAATATTTTTCTCTACTGTGAGACTGGTCTGCATGGCATCTAGAAGGAGCACAGAAGAAAGGAACCATGAATCTAGTTTCCGCAAGGGCAGGCTGACCATCTGACCTAAAAACTTGCCATCATTAGCGCAATTATTAGTGTAATGATGGTGTTGGATGCACAGTTCTTACATTAATCTTCCAATAAACCTGTTGAGGTACAAAAGCCGTAGTCTGATCTTTCTTTCAAAGCTGAAAGGGTCATGCCTGAACATCTAGCTGGGGCTAAGAGATGAAAGCAGTGTAGGGATTTTCTGGAGTATGACTTATCTAATGGGATTTTATGACTTTGCTTTTTTATGTATTGTTCTTCAGATGTCAGCTTTTAGAGTTTTAGGAAACATCTGTAGAATCGGGTAAGATCTCAGTCAGTGCTGCTCCATCAATTTCCATTTGTGTGTTCTAGGTTGGCAGTTGTTCCTGAAGGCTCCGTGCTTGAGAGGTGTGGTTTGTAGTTGTCCTCCCCATCAGCTTAGAGAGAGACTGTTTCAGATGGGCAACTGAATGGTAGATTGCTTTGTCTAAAACTCAGGAAATAGAAACTATTTCTACAGCATAATGCTTAGTGACTAATGCTTCATGACACTTAGTATTTCTTTAATGCTTATGGTTTTTTTAGCAGCTTGAATAACAATCTATAGTTCATTTAGCAGGCAGGGAAAAGGGATATAGATGCTACTTTTGATAGTTTTACAGTAATGTTACTGTTTCTTAAAACTGTTCACTACAAATGATACAGTGATGTAACTCTGTAGGTGATATAGCGTAAGTAGTATCAGTGAATTGAACAGAAGACAACATGATGTCTGCTGCAATATGTCTTTGTAAATAATGTTTTCTTTCACTCATGGGGCCAAGATATGGAGTGAACAAAGTAAGGATTTTTTTATCAGTAATTTTAGAAGTGAGAGAAAAGACAAGGAGAAAGAAGTAGACAGGAAAAGGACTTTGTAGAAACCTAAAGCAATCTGAATGATGATGAAGTGCTGGCAGGACTACTCAGGTAGCTTTTTGTTTTATTACTTATTTTTATTTTTTCATTGATCTCTGCAACAAAAGTGAGACTATATTATTTATTTTAAAAAAAATAAAATATTCACATTGCTTGCTTTAACTGTTATGTGGTCCCTAAGAAAACCCAGCAAGTGTGAAGGATGCTCATTCTTCCTGAACTTCCTCAAGTATTCAAGAGCAAATGAGTAGGTTGTGACTTTCAAGCCTGAGCAGCCTGTGTCTGCGAGATCCAGCTATAGTGTTTTCTGGCCAAGAAAGGGAGAGCACATGTAATCTAAAGACTAGGAAAAAAAAAATTCAAAGTTTCTGCTTGAGCGAGTAAGTCCTCTGGAGTTGTCCTAAGAAACAAATTATGCTTCTGTAATGTATGATTTAAACATACTTTGTGTCTTCAAATATAGTAAGACTAGGAAGCTCTTGTATCGTAAATTAGTTGATTCAGGTAATGAAGAATGGAAATCCTAATTCCTAAATGCTTATTCTATTTAAATTTATGAAAATGTTAAAACATACAGTAATTGCATACTTTCTGAATAGAACTATACTATTACTTACAAATACTTACAGTCAATATTTTCCCAGACACTCTTGATAGAGGTCCTTTTCCCATAAGGTGACTGTAAATGAACTCTGATGTGACTTCAAAAGATAATTTTAAGTGGAGATTTATAGTTGACAGCTTCCATAACCATCACAATGTTTTAGTGGTGTTTTTATTGCGGAATGCTGACACCTTTTCAAAATTTGAACAAGTCCTGCAGGTAGGAAATATGTCCATGTTAGAGCTGGATAGATTAACTTAAAGGAACAATGAGTAACTGCTTGATTTTAATTTTTTTTTTAAGAAAAAAATGCTATTGTAGTGATTCAACATATTTTTTTCAATATTATGCTATCTCTAACTAGAAATGCAAAATTTTAAAGGTCATATTCAAGGCCGTATATTCCTTCTACAAACTGGAAATAGTATGAAAAATTTTTCTAAATCAAGTTAAAATAATTTTGCTTACAGAAAACATTAATTTTTTTTTTTCAGAGCACTTGGAAAAAACTTGTCACCAAAACATGAAGAAAAATTTAGCTCATAGGTTTTAACAAGAAAGGTCAGGAAGGATAAATGTAATTTTGAAGTTGTTTAGGTATAGGGGAGAAAGTTCCTTGTTGTAGTTGGTCAAACCAGTGATTTGCTAGACCTGACATCCTGTCTCCAGCATACTGGGTGTTGTCAGGCGGCTTCTGTAATTCACCAGATATATACGTTGGTATATATGTATCGGAAAGGATATTGTGAATGAGTTCTGTAGGGACACCTAGAGGATATTATTTTGAGAAAAGAGCTTTTGCTATCTTTAAAAACACTTGATTTTTTTTTCCACAGGTGTAGTTGTGAACAATGTCGTCATCTTCTCTATGTATACTGTATATAAAATACAAACTTACAGTTTAATGCAAAGGATTTGGTTAGATATTTCAGTCTTCCTGGTATATACCACTAGCTTTAATGCTTCAAGGAACATGCAAAATTCTTAAATTTAGTATGATCTTATTTATTTAGCATATGGCAAATGTTAGCTCTAGGATGTAAGCTTGGATTACAAAAATATTTCAGAGTTATTGAAAGGAGATGGTCTCTTTCTGTAAAATACTACATTTTCTTTCCTTTCTGAACATAATTTTAAAGATCGATGATAGAAAGCAACGTATTCAAAGCAAAATATCACACAGCAGTTTCATTTCACCCTGTGAAGACAGTGGTGGGGGAAATAAGCATATCCTCACCAGAAGACAATGACAAACTACTTCTTAACCTATTTAATTTGTTGGATGTCAGATTAGTGTTTTACTAGAAGGCTTCATATTCTTTTATCTGGAGCTGATCTTCCAGAAGAATCCTCTTTCTAGATCAGCTTATCTTTTCAAACAAGCCCTCTTGTCAAATTTATTTTTTGAGGAATCTCAAAGACAGCCCGGCTCCCTTCCTTTGCTATTTCCTGCTTTAGGAAGGAGGAGGAAAAGAAGGAAAAACAAGAAAATGAGATAGTGGGGAGATATGCCTTCTGAACTACTTTCTTCATGAGATGAGAAAGCAAAACCCAGCGATCCAGCTGCACTGATACTCTGCCTCTGACAGAGGCCAATATTGGATGCAAAGCCAGAGCAACCACATCTGATTTTTTCTACTTTATTCGCCCTGCTTTCAGTGTGATCTGGAGAGGGAAATGACATATCCAGCCACAGCTGTTGTCATTTATCACTGTACCTTCAACTGAGCAATGGAAAATTGCCTATGACAACAAAAAGATTCTCATAGAACTGTTTTTTCCGTTCTAATCTGCTCCTGCTTATGAGCCAGGGCAAAATTGCTCGAGCTTTTTTTCTACATTTTCTATTCTGACCAATCTGCTGGTCCACACTCTGTCCCAAATGAACTGCTGATCATCTTCTTTGCTGTTCTTCACCTTGCCATCCTTCAGGTAATTCCTACCCCATTTAAAAAATGTCCCTGTGCTAAACATTATGTATCACTTTCTGGACATGACTGTTTTTTTCAAACAAAGTCCATTATTTTTTTGTGCTCTTCTCTATCTGGAGAGTAAGTTTGCAGGGCCAGGATTGTCTCCTATTTTGCCTGTAAGGTGTTGGCGTAATAAAGTCATGCTGTTTATTTGCCTTTTGGTGCTGCCACAGTAATAGGAAAAGCTCTATTGAAGATATAGAAAAATACTTTCAGGATATAATTAATTTCAACTGCCCCAAAATAAAAGGGCTAGTATAGTGCAGCTAGTGTGGAAGTAGGTTGGAAAAACTGTGATAAATGAAACCTAAATTATAAACTTGTCCAAATTAAAGAAAAAAAAATCAGAACCAGACCATGCAGGCAATTCTTGGATAATGAATACGCTTACTGAGACAAAATTGGGAACTTCTGAAGACTCGCTTAAAATACTCAGACTTGCCCTGCTGCAAATGTTCAGCTGTCTTAAGCCAAAAAAGCAGAAATTGAAGCAGAAGCAATCATTAGGCAGCATTTCAAAGGAATGAGACAGGCATATAACAAGTCTGTAAAAAAAAATAATATAATGTTAGTATTGTCAGAAATTGTTTAGGTAGAAGATGGACAAGTTGATGGCAATCTAACGTGGTTGCAGAAATACTGAGGGGAAAAAAAGATTGGAGCTGATAAACTCCACAGATCAAACAAAACCAGGAAATCAACTGAAATGAAATCTAATCTTAATAGCCTTGAAATAAAATGGAGGAAGGCAATGGAGGGTAAAAGACAATGAGTTAGTGAATTAAAAAGTCAGAATTAAGTTAACAGTGCGATTCTATTCAGCAGTAAGAGGAGGGGGGAAACAGAATGGAACTGTAGAAGCTGCATTGATGGAGGTCCTGTGTGGCACTGAGCAGAGGGCATAAGTAAAAAAAGAGGAGAGAGGATGGAAAATAAAAGGGAACAATTAAAGTTGCCTGATAAGAATATGCAGATGTTCCTAAAGCAGAAGCTTTTTGCACATTGAACAGCCCTATACAAAATTCATAAATGAGCTGCCACCCTTGCCCTCCTCCCTGTTAAACAAGGAGGGCTATCTCACAGCAGCTGAACCAAGAGGTTACAAAGATAATGTTAATGTGACCACATTATATTTCTGTTGCTGGAGAAAACATCATCACTCCATTCAAACAAAAAAACCCCCAAACCGCAACCCTCAAGTTGTTGTTCCACTCCCCCCCAACTTGTTCACTCTTGTAAGGCAGCACAGCAATGCCATGGTAAATAAATGACATGAGTATTGGAGGAGCTATTCCCAGCTTTTCAGACTGGGCACTAGTAACTGGAGCAGCAGCGAAGAAGGCACTGCCTATTGCATCTCTTCCACCTTGCTAAAGCAAAGTGTGGGCATTGGCATCTCCGTATTCACCTCAGTTCAGGGCAGGGAGGCTTGTGCTGCCTTGTTCCTACTTGTCTTTTCCCTTTGATCAGCTTTGACACTAAAAGCAATGGTGAGAGTCCTTGTTCAGAAAGACAGCCTCTAGACCCTGTGCTCCACTAGTTTATTCCCTTTACTTCTTGTAATGCTTGCACTGAAAGCTTTTCATACCCTTCCAGAGGAGGCACAAATAGATCCTGTGTTTGGCATGTGCATAGTCGATGTTTGGTTCAGTACAGTTCCTTCAGGAAGAGAGACGTGTGTTTCTGGCAGATTGATTTATGTAAATCCTTGGTGACTGAGCAGATGTTCTCCTCTTATTTCTCCTCCTCCCCACCTTGAAATTGCATTGCTTATGTATAAACACATCTACACTTCAACTAGTCCTCATCACTTTCTAACGATGCTATTAAAATGGGAATAACTCTAGCAAGAAGATGGGGAAGGCAATTGGGGTGATGATGGTTTCTAGTGGTTATCACCTGTGTTTTTAAAAGTAGCTAATGAGAAGCTAAAGAACAAACTGTGGTGAGACATCAAAAGAACACCAAATAGAACTGATAATGAGTAACCTGAGAAGTAAATGATGGAAAGCAGCAAAATGTGTGGAAATGGAACAGCAAAATTGGTCATTTTTTGACATAATAGATATTGATATAGCAGACCCTCAAATTATTATCTTTCCGCGTGGGGTGTGTTTCATTGAATCATTTCCTACCAAGTGTGGTAAGATTAAAACAGTGGGGAAACTTAGAAAGGAAATTATAAACAATATACAGATAATTACCTTTATTGAGGATGCTTTTTTCATCACATGAAGTACAG
This sequence comes from Ciconia boyciana, assembly GCF_034638445.1. NCBI lineage: Eukaryota > Metazoa > Chordata > Aves > Ciconiiformes > Ciconiidae > Ciconia > Ciconia boyciana. The sequence goes on from NC_132938.1 coordinate 43,979,731, forward strand.
CTCCTTACCAGTAGGGAAAAATAGCATCCTGCCCAGAGAAATAAGAGCTAAGTGTGGAAAAGATTTTGTTAAGTTCTGGAGCTGACTTTTCCTGTCTCATGTGGTAAAGAGCCTATGTATACTTCCTTCCTCATTATATCAAAGGAAGATACTGTCACTGGAAAATTATTGCTCTCTTGCAAGAGATGGGAAGGATTACTCCTATAGGTCTCAAATCTAGGCTCCGTTCAGCTGCTGTACAAAGCAAATGCCAGAAGGCTGGGCTGCTAAACAAACACAGGGTTGCAATTAGAAAGAAAAAATTGCATAACAATATTTTGTGACTGGCTGCTTTTATTTTTGGATCAAATTAATGCCATAAACTGTTTCATGTGTAATCCTGGATCCATTACAGTGAAACGAACCATTGTGCTAATAATATGTGGAGATGTGCTTGCTTTTTTTTTTTTTCTGTTGGTTTGAGCAGCTATTACTATTGTGGCTTGCCAGAAGAAGCCTAAAGCAGGAAAAATATTTGACAGTCATGGTTATTTATATCATCACAGCACCAATGGGCTACAGTATGAGTGGACTTTGTAATTATTTTTTGTTCTCATCAGCACAAATCCAACTATTCTTCTACTTTGTTCAAATGCTGTTGGTTCTGATAATGATTTAAGATGAAAAGGTTGGAAGCCCTTGATGTTTGTTTATCTCATAAAATAGAGCTTGTTGCCAGGCTGCAGTCCTACACAACTGGCATTTTAGCACCTATCACCTGTGCAAATTACATAGTATAAAAGTTGAAAAATATTGTGAGAGAAGACTGCAGTAGATACCTGGACATCTGCAGACAGCATTTCTGGAAGAAGTGAGATCCTACAGTCCCTCAGGCAGGGAGTCGTGGTGTAGCTGACGTCTGCCTGGTCAGTTTTATTTGGCTGGGTTATCTGAGCACTTCCCAGTATCTTAAATCTACATGTTACAGTCTCCTTACTAGCATTTCCCATCTGTATTACCCTTTTACAGATGAAGAAGTAGGAGGGAATGCACTCCAGGGAACAGAGGAAGCTGGTGGAGGGGAGGGGAGCCCACACCCGAAGTGCCTGAGGTGTGCGCTCTCGCCACCAAACAGCTCTTGCTCCCTGTTGTAGGGTGACTCCTAATGTTAGAATGGGCGAGAATGGGAATGAAATGGGAAATTTAGAGCTTGTATGGAGGAGAGGTAACCTGCGACTTCAGTAGGTAGCTTCTTCAGCAGAGTAGGTAAACCACACTGATTGCACAAAAAAAAAAAAGCTGTCACCGAGAAGTGTTAGCCTTGGCAGTGTAAAAAGAGTTGGGAAGAAACTTCTGGATATTTCAGACTGGAATTTTTAAAATGTGCATAAAAGAAAACTGGTATTCCAATAGAAACTAAAATAACTGCCTCTGTATTTAATTTCTGTCATCCTTCAAAGCTGCAAAGTGGTAAGAAATTACAGCATTAATGTTCCCACTAAAGCTGAATGAAAACTGACTCTATTTCTGAGGAGGGATATCCACTACACTAATATTGCTCTAAAGTAAGCAGTTGGAATTACGTTTGTAGAATTTATAACCTGAACCCAAACAACGTGAATCCTTTCAATGTTCTATTTCTATGTTCATATTTTAATATCTCTGATGCTGATATTATTCTAATTTTATGGGCTTGAGGGAATGCCTGCACTAGTTGAAATGCTTTCAGGAAACAGGGTTTTATTTTTAGATCAAATTACTATGATCCAGATAAAATCTGGACCTGAACTTGGCAATTACCTAGTTTTGAGCAATGAATAGCACATCTGAGGAGGGAGAGGAGTTGGATTTTTTTTTTATTTTACTTGTTACTTGATATGCAGGGATGTATCAATATGTGCAGTGTATTTTGCTTGTATTGATGTATTAGTTTGTGGAAAAATGCAATATGTAGAAAGCATCAAAATATTAGTTAGTGTTTTGAGCATAGCAAGAGCATAATTAATTGCATATGGTTATTAGTAACTCATAACAAAATTTTGTTAGTGGAGAAAAATGAAGTGAAGACTTCGTTTGTGCCCTTTACAGGAAGGAGCATGTCATTTTATTCATTCTGTACAGCATCTAGCACTAACCCTGATTGCGCCTTGGAGGCACGTCTGTTAAATGGTTTCATTGCATTAGGCTAGTAATTTTGCTTTTCAACAGACTGTAGCTGATAGTAGGAAGGCAATAAAAAAGGTCTGTCTAATTCTCAATCTTATATTTGAATTATTTTAAAACTTGAGTTATTAATGGGACTCCTGGGGCAAAAAGGATGTGGCAAGAGATGTCTACTGGGAGAAAGCGATGACGTTCTCCTCCACATAATTTGTTCTCCCATGTTTGAGTGGCAGTGTAGGGGTGAGTGGTCATAACTTACAAAGAGCAAAATGCACAAAAGTTTCAGTGAAATGTTGCTGGCTTTCATGTTCTACTGCATTTAGGTCTAACAGGGAATAATCTAGACTTAAATATTATTTGATTAAATTTCTGTTTCTAAACAAAAGGAATGCAAATACAATTAAAAACATCTCTTCCTGCTGAAATAGTCTTTAGAAAAAACAGTGACTTGTTATCGTATTAGTTTCCTTGGTTTAAGAGGGAACAGTCGATTTAGATTTTCAGGAATTAATGAACCACTTATTGCTCTTAAAATTGTACATTTCTTTAACAGTACAACATAGGGTAATCAACATCCCAATTTCTTACTAAATAGAGTACTTAAAATAAGCAGAGGATGACATATCTCCTCTAATATCAGTGCTTCAAAAAGCTGATGTTTTTTTGCAGAGGAAAAAAAATTATTATGAAGATTTACTTTACTTTTTAATATATCATGTGAAATCCATTTGGCTATCAGGCCTTATGTGTGGTGAGGTACATCTCTTTTTTTTGTAAAGTAATATGCTTGAAGTAATGCTTTATACTGTAAAGTACTCCTAGAAGAAATACATTATTTTTTTTAAATAGTAAGAAATTGAGCAATGAAATTTCTGCTCCCAGTTCCCTACAGAACTTTGTTAAACCTCACAAGAAGGTAAAAAACTGCATAGAATGGGCATGACTTTATTAAAAAAAAAAAAAAGGGCAGGAAAGGAAAACCTGGCTAGAGTCTCCAAAGCAAGAGATCATCACCTCTTTTTGAAGAGGAGACAATGTAATTTAGAACTTCATCTAACCAGGTTAAAAAAAGCTTTCATGAGATATGATGACATTGGTCAGCAGCTTTCTCAGTGTTAGCATTGTAATTGACCGATAGGACCTTGTCTTCCAGAAACCAAGTTACGTTCTTAGTGCTGTATCATGCCATGCTGAAAATCTGTATTATTTCCAGTGCAGACACTCAGACTCAAAGCAGCATTTATACCTTTGGTTTTAGCCACCATAAATCAGGATAAATTCTTCCAGCTGTTGAAAGGGATCTTGAAGTGATTTTATAGCCGAGCTCCAATCAGATAATGCTAATCTCTAAGGAGTACAATGATGCATTCACAGGAGAAAATATTAATATTGCGGTTCACCCCAGAGGTGACTGCATTTCAATTTGATAAATTGTTTGTTATCGTCATCATCTTATCTGTCAAGCTTTGAATGTATTTTGGGGACTTTGGAAAGAATGAATCTCTCTATAAAAGGCAATGAACCATGTCTAGCAATATGCCAAATAGCATACGCTCTATTAGACATAGTCAAAGAAGATTAATTATCATATTTGGGGGGGGAATCAAAACTTTTTTATTAATTGTTTTGACTTCACAGGCTTGTTGTAATGGGACGATTCTGGAACAGCAATATGGCATACCTGCAATAGTGCCTCATCTTTTCCAGTGCAAGGTGCCTGCATCAGCTTCCATTGACATCAGAGTAAATTAGAGAACTTGCGTCATCTTAAAATGGCTGTAACAGCTTAATCAGCCTCAGTGTTTTACTGTTGTGAAAATTTGATAACCATCCCAATTGAACCTTAAACTGAACGTTTTGTCCTTCTGGCATTGGTGCACTTTAGAGTTAACTGCAGCTTTTATACATAGAGTACTTCAAATACAACCAAGGCTGTGCAAAATTCTCAAGTCCTTAGAGATTATTTGAAAATGATACATGAAAAATCTTTAACCTTGAAAGTGGTAAACTGACATTTGAATGTAATAAAGTGCCTTAACACTTGCCTCTTAACTTATTCAGTCTTTTTTATAAATGTGTCTCTATGCATTTACGCACATGAATATGTAAACCTAAGCTTCATTTATTTTTGTCTGTTGTTATGAATTGGCATTTGAACTGCCCAAAAGGGATTTGTTTTAGAAGGTATAATACTTAATAACATACTTTTATCCTTCCAGTGAAGTATGCTGCCTGAGCATCTATAAGAAATAAGATGCTGTGTTAGTTGCTTTACCAAAAGTGTTGGTTGAACTAAATTAATTTCAAAATGAGACTTTAAATCAGAAGCTATATAAGCAAAACATATTCACCATTTCAAGGTCAGATGTCTTCTGCAGTTTTTCAAAATGTCCATTCTCTACTGTAACTGATTTTGGAACTTTTGCCTATTAATGACATGCCTATGTACATGTCATTAATCAACTTTTGTTGCATCAGTTGCTGGTTCAGTTTTGAACTGTTCTAAATGTAGTTTGTACCAGAGTGTTGGTTTCTCTGACTTTGCTTTAGGCAGTATGAGGAAAAGGACAGGTACAGTTGGCACAGTAATGCTCAGTCCTCATTCCCTGACGAACCTGGAAAGGGAGGACTGCGGGGAGGTGCATGGAAACTTGCTGCTTTTCCACGTCTGGATTTTCTGCTGTAGGAAACTAAAGTACATGTTCATATCTTATCCTGACATGCCTCTGGGCTCTGGTCAGGGTATGTGCTCCAGCACTGGGGCTGAGATGTAGCCAATAAACCTCTGGGCTCCGAAATAGTGCATATTTCTTTTACAAGAGCAACCAAATTGTTTGACAGGCTTTACAAAAAAATGTTTGAGGCTTATCTTTGAGTTCTGTCACCCAAAAAATAAAAATTAGGCCTTCAAATATATAGTAGATATTTCAGAAAACACTAAAAGAAAACTGTAATATTCTGTTTTATTTAAAGAGCAAAACCACTGTGTCTCACGAGGGACTCTGATATTGGCCATTTCCTTACAGTTCCAGGACAAATGAAGGAAAGTACATTTGACACATTCTTTCTCTTGAAACTGTACTTCTTCCACTGCTTGCTTTCCTAGTGCTCTTGTCTGAGCTGTCAAATTGTTGTTTTAAAGAAGTGATTCCAGCTCACTTAATATAAAAGCTCATATAAAAGTTAGCAGGTATGGAGGGAGCTTCCATAAAGCTTCTGTTGCCCACAGTTCTGAAGAAATTCAGGCCAGTTTCCTTGTCTTAAGCAGGGTTGAGGATAAACTATAGAAAGTGGTCACTTTGTTTTTCACAAGCTTTTCCCATTTTTTCTGAACTCCACAGAGGCTTTTGTTTCATATTTGGTGATAACACAATATTACCCCCCCCATAAAAAGTAATGAATAAGTTCCTTACATGTGTAGGATGGTAGCGTTAAGGTATAATGAAAGGTATCTGGAGTTAAGGCCTTTCTCATATATACTAACCAACTTCTTGGCAGGTAGGACTGTTGTATATGCAACAGACATATAGAGCCTTTCTCTGGAAGAGTTTTGTCTTCTAGAGTCTGCTTATCTATTGTGTTCATGTTTTACACTGATTAAGGCAAGACCCTAAACATCAAAGTAGCAGCGATTGCATTCACATAAAGACAGATGATGAGAGAAAGCAATGGCAATGAAAGACCAGCAGTGGGGTGAAAGGATGTAAAAGAAGTCTGTGAGAAGAATGCAGGAGGCACAGTGCTGCAGGTTGGCACTTCTGGACAAAGCCAAGTTTGCTCGTGGAAAATGACAGTGCTATGGAAACCCCCGGGTGCTCACAGAGCCTGCTTTCACAGTTTGCAGTAACAAGGAGGAGTGCGAGTTAATGCAAATCTGTTCTGACAAACCTAATGGAAACAATTGCAGTTGCATCTTTTTGTCTCCTGGGCAACATTAAGGAAGATTACCAGTCTCGGGAGAGTAAAGTTCATAGTCATCAATTCCATAGGTTGTCCCAGGACTTCTTATTCTGCCTCAAATCAGCTGAGGACATTCTGCTGCATTTTTTAAACTCACGCAAGAGTCCAAATTTTAGAGCTACAGTAAGCCTTATGCTGCCTGCAGTATCACCTTTAAAAGTTTAAATATTGTTGTGGAAATTGGGTTATTCCCAGAGTTAGTCTGTATCTTACAAGTTAACATCTTACATTACTTAACCTGTGAGATGAGAGGTAAAGGAATAGAGGCCTGATGACTTCAATATTAATAAGGTTCTAGAGTGAATTTAGCACATGTTTTAACCCCCATGAGTGGTTTTAGAGTAGGATTGGCCCTGTGCTCTTTTTTGAGGGTGTCTGTAAGTAGAGAGGCCAGAGTTGTTTTATAAGTCTCCCATTTACTCTAGCACAAACTGCTTGTCTATTGGGTTTGTACTTTTTAAAGTATTTTTTCTTCTTTTGTGCAGTGTAACCACACAATCTTTATGGCATGACTTAAAAGCTGTGACACTGGATCTTTTGCACATTTAGTCATCAACTTCCACTGTCCATAAGTCTGTATTTGCCCATTGGCTTTATTGCAGCATGAAACCCTGTAGTCTTGAAATACTGGCTAGTCGCTCCTATGGGGTTTGTCTGGCAAGGTTTTGGTAGCGGGGGGGCTACAGGGGTGGCTTCTGTGAGAAGCTGCTGGAAGCTTCCCCTGTGTCTGATAGAGCCAATGCCAGCCAGCTCCAAGACTGACCCGCTGCTGGCCAAGGCCGAGCCAGTTAGTGATGGTGTTAGCACCTCTGTGATAACATTTAAGAAAGGGGAAAAAGTTGCTGCACAGCAGCAATTGCAGCCAGGAGAGAGGAGTGAGAATGTGTGAGAAAAGTCTGCAGACACCAGAGTCAGTGAAGAAGGAGGGGGACGAGGTGCTGCAGGCACCGGAGCAGAGATTCCTCTGCAGCCCCTGGTGAAGACCATGGTGAGGCAGGCTGTGCCCCTGCAGCCCATGGAGGTCCACGGTGGAGCAGATATCCACCTGCAGCCCGTGGAGGATCCCCACGACTGGATGTGGTGGATGCATCTGAAGGAGGCTGTGACCCCATGAGAAGCCCACGCTGCAGCAGGCTCCTGGCAGGACCTGTGGAGAGAGGAGCCCATGCTGGAGCAGGTTTTCTGGCAGGACTTGTGACGCCACGAGGGACCCACGCTGGAGCAGTCTGTCCCTGAAGGACTGCACCCCGTGGAAGGGACCCACGCTGGAGCAGTTTGTGAAGAACTGCAGCCCGTGGGAAGGACTCACGTTGGAGCAGTTCGTGGAGGACTGTCTCCCGTGGGAGGGACCCCACGCTGGAGCAGGGGAAGAGTGTGAGGAGTCCTCCCCCTGAGGAGGAAGGAGCGGCAGAGACAAGGCGTGATGAACTGACCGCAACCCCCATTCCCCGTCCCCCTGCACCGCTGAGGGGGAGGAGGTAGAGAAAATTGGGAGTGAAGTTGAGCCTGGGAAGAAGGAATGGGCGGCAGGAAGGTGTTTAAGATTTAGGTTTTATTTTCTCATTACCTTACTCTGATTTGATTGGTAATAAATTAAACTAATTTCCCCAAGTCGAGTCTGTTTTGCCCGTGACGGTAATTGCTGAGTGATCTCCCTGTCCTTATCTCGACTCATGAGCCTTTCATTATATTTTCTCTCCCCTGTCCAGCTGAGGAGGGCAGTGATAGAGCGGCTTGGTGGGCACCTGGCGTCCAGCCAGGGTCAGCCCACCACATCACTAGAGGGCGATAACATTGTGTGGTGAAAACAGACTACACCAATGTCTGAGCACTTCGATGCCCTGACATTCTGAAAAGTCACAGGGATGTGAAGTGTGACTATATATTGTTACTAGAAAGTGTTGCATTTTGAGGGTTTAGATTTCAATTTTAAACCCATGAATGAAAGATAAATTATATCTGACATTAGGTTACTGTTGAGGATGGTGGTATCTTCTGTTGAATGCCTAAAGTCAGTTTTCCTTTATATTTTCATTTGATGGCTATATTAGTTATTTTCTTAAAGTTAATTCCAAAGAACGCCCTACCGTCACTTTCAAGATTCGAAATTGAAAAGGAATAATAATTCCTACTCCTGACTGTTGCTGTGTAATTCGCTGACATCCTAGAATAACCACAACTAGTCTAATCGAATGCTGCTTGACCTGTAAACTTAGCATGTAGCCTACATGAGGCAAGAACTGAAAAGCAAATGTCAGAATTTCACACCTACTCATTGATTTTTGTTTTAAATTATTTTTTAAGAACTGTCTCTAGATGAAGTAGTATATTCTGAAGATAATTTGAATTAGTATTTAGAAGAAATATCACGTGCTTTGGTGTTCTAGGGCTATTTTGACTGAGAGCAACTAGTAATTTTTGTTTTGGAAACCATAAGAGTTGCTTTTGGCTTGAGAAAAATTAGTCTTTCTGTCACTGAGAACAGTAGCTGATTAGATCTCAGATAAAAAATGCAATGTGTGCTTAATAATCTTCTGAAAAAGAGAACATACTGGAGGCCAAATGTTTGTGTAAAATAGATAGAATATACTTGTTTGTGTAAAGTAAACCCTTCTGTTTCCCATAAGTGCAGACAGCTGTGAGTGTGGGTTTAATTCCCCTCCACCTCCAGGCTCTAACCCCTGAAAATAGTTAAGCGCAAAGGTTTCATGAGCAAGCTTAATATAAAATGATACCCTGAATAATTAAATGGAAGTTTGAAACAAAACAGCAGTTTAGTAGAGGTCTGCTATATTTAAAATATGATCAACTTAATTGTGAAGAAACATGGTTTTTTTTTTTCAGTTTCCCAGAAATAAAATTGCCTTTGAAATAATATTTGAATATTAATTTTGACAATCCAAACATTAGTATCTACTTCTGCTCTGGTATCTGGAATGCCATAAGAATGGTTCTTATCAACACCACAGCTGAAGGTCATGAGCACAATGGAAACAGTAGCTGGAAACCAAGAACCAAACCTTGATTACCCATGGTCTTAACAACTTGACACAGGGAAGGTACTGTTAATCCGAGTTCCTTGGCTCTATTTCATTCAAGAAATGAAATATTTTGCAGGCTACTGATCAGGAGTTTAAGTGCACAATGTGCTTTTATTTTTAATCTGCTTCCTTTGCTAGGCTAAAATACAGTTGAACAAAAAAAGTTGAACTGTATAGTAATATAATACTTAAATACAAAGAAAAGACCTGGAGTTAGTCATGATTGTTCAGCCTTAATTCCTTTTAGCTAATCAAGATGATATGGGCAAGTACAGTGCTATCTGAGAAGATGTTCTGGATGTAATTTGCAAACATCTGTGGGACATTTGGTACTGTTCCTGTACAACTGCAATGTCAGATTCAGAGATTTATATGAAAACTTGACGCTGATTCAATGGCTGCTGATGCCAACGATGTACAAGAGTTTGCTACATTATTTTATATGATCTACATAAGATCTACTCTGTATAGTGAGTAGAGTGCTGCATTATTAATATGGAGCTTACAAAAATATAATTGTAAAGAAATAGCTGATGGTTGATTCATTGAGGCTATACATTTTAAAAGAAAGATAACGTTTAAAGTGACCATTTAATCACTGTCATATATTGCTAAAAGAACCCTCTATTATGTGTGTTTGAACAAATGATGTCTAAATGAGACTATTCCTAAGTAGAGCAAAAGAAGGTATTAAGACCTCAGCTGACATGCAGTTTCTTAAAAATATTGTACTGTTCCTCAAACTGATGTTAAGGCGTGGCTGCAATTTTTAGCACTCTAGGCATGTTATTTTGAGGTAGCTCCTTTTTGTCATCTAGAAAGAATTGTACCTCATAGGTGATATGGTACCTGAGCTCTAGCTATCACCAGGGGAGTGTTAAATGGAGACAATCTGCTGAACATAGTAAACTACACTCCTGAATGTCTTACCTAGAAAAGTAAAAAAACTCGGTGGATACAAAAAAGTGAACAATCAAAAAGGGAAGAAATATATACTCCCAAAAAACTAATTCCTCACCTTCCAAATACACCATGGCATGTGCAAAAAGTAGTTTTGAGGAAAAGACGACTAAGTTACAGTAATGAAGGGTAAGAGACAGTCAGCTAGAAAATGGTAGCTTTTTCTACTATGACACCTCTGTCAACAGGGGGAAGAAGCAACGGAGGGAAGAAGTGTAAAAAACAAACTTTGCTGTATGGAAAAAATGCACGCATTTATAATGCCTGCATCTTCACTGCTGCATTTGTAGGAAAAGAGTTAAAAGTCAGATCTCTAAGCCTTGCTCATGTAATTCTCTGCAGGGAATTTCCTGAGTACCTTTCTCCTTTCTGTTCACGACAGGATTTTCAAGGAAGAGAGCCGTCAACTTTCCTCTTTACCTGGGTCTCTGAGGAATTATCTGATGCCTTTTATTGCGTCCACACTGCTCCATGCCCTATAGAAATGCTGAGAAAAGAAGCTATATTCCCATTTCACTGGTATGGTATTTTATTCCTACCTTTTTAAAGGGGCTTTCAATGTAATGAATCCCGAAAGTGATGTCAGCAAGACTTGTAGGAAGGTTGCTAAAGCTTTGGACTTTCCCTCCCTGCCTAAGTGACTCCATGCTGAGTGGGTAGATTAATATGTTTATATTTGTCATAGACAGTGAATTAAGCTAGAAGGTAATCTCATCTCTGAATGTTTTTATAGATATTCAGTATTACTGGTATTTAATCCTTTATCACAGGGAGATTTATTAGCAGTTTCTTGTTGCCTGGACAACAGAAACAGTCTGTAGAATACAGAATCTGGGAGGCTGGCTACACTTTGGCTCTTTGGTTTCATGTAAGAGAGAATGAAATGCATACCCACTTGGAATATGCATTATTCCAACTACACAGGACTATTATCTTGTACACTAAATTACCAAAGCTCTTTGTCTGTGTGATTTCTTATAAGTTGGAACCTTAAATTGCATGCATTCTGGTTGCTACTTCATAGTAGGATCAGTTCTAGCAGATAAATATTTTGCCCGTCTCAGAAGACAATTTTGAATGTTGTTCGTCCGCTATTCTTTTATTCTATTATGTTATGTTTGTTGGAAATGGCTTTTCACTCCCTGATGATTGCTTGTCACATAAGTCATAACAAGAGATTTGGATGAAAATGGCAGAATGGGAAAAGCTGTATTTCAATAGCTTTTTGTAATATTCTACAGAACTGGCCTGCCAACTCTTCCTGATTTATAGTAAGGCTGGTTCAGTATAAACTGATTTGAAGAAGTTTTGAAAGTCTCTGAATTTTAAGTTTTTCTGATGAATGTATACGTGATGTGTTTTGAACTGTAATCCAGCTCCCATTGAAGTCTATGGCAATGCTGCCATCAAGTCCTGTGGTGCAGAACTGGACTTATAATGAGCTATTAACATTTCACTTATCTAAATTGTCACAACTTGAAAGCTGTAGTAAAAGACTGGTGGGGTTTTGGACTGACTGAAGGGCCTGTAAATGTAATCAAAGAGACCAAATTGTGTGTGAGAAGCTGTTTCATCTCAATCTCTTTCATCTACGGAAACCTGATAGAATTTGTTCAGTAGATTCTGGCATACAAAAATGCATAGTCAAATGCAGTATTTAGAATGACTCTTCAGAACAAAACCAGACAGATGAATAGTTTTACAGTTAAGCAGCTATAATTCAGTAGCTTTAAGTTCTTTACGTTCTGTCACAAAACTTCTGATGAGAAAGTCTTGTTTGTAAACCTTACCTGACTTGGTTTTCTTATCTGTACAATAATGGACCCATATCTATCTTTCTTGGAGAAGATCTGAAAATACATACTCTAATATATATGGAGTTTTTCAAAAGAGTGATGATAAATAAAATAGAGCATGAAAGCTATATTTTATGATATCTGGTGTGTTTAATATAAAAATTTGTTTCATATCTCTGTTCTTAATGTGTTGTTTAGAATTACACAGAATTACGTAACACCTGATCTCAGATGGAAGATTTTTTTTTAAGGAGTTTCTCTCAGCTTCTAAAATTCAATTTGACTAAATACATCCAAAGAGATACTAGTTCAAATGAACAAATAAGTGGATTTTCTTTAAACAACCAAACAAAAAGTCCTGAAAAAAATGGAACAAATTGTAGTAGTTATGTTAGTTACATTTCCTAGTACAGTAAATGAGGTATGAAACAAGTGTGACTTCATCTTCTTCTTTTAAAAATACTTAATTATAGATGCTTTAATGATAAAAGAACCAATGTATGTATTGTATATGTTACCACAAACTGTCAGCAAATGATCTGCAGCAAGGTAGGAATAGTTGCAGTGTACGTGATGAAGAACTGATCTTGGAATTGCCGGAAGTTGTAAGCAAAAAATAGCTTTGAGTTCACAGGTAAACTTATACAATGTCTTTCCTTGAATTTTGGGATTCTGAAAACCACTTCAGAACCAGTACAACAGTAATAATCAAAGCTTGGCCAGATCACAGTATGTCTCTTCAACCCCAGTGAATTGAATTGTGGAGGATTTAAAGTTTTATAGGCTGGTGCTGGTACAGAATTTCATTTTTTATTATTAATAATGAATGAGATGTCAATGAATGAATCATCCAGAATATTATTCAGCATCTTCAGGCTTTGCCATATCTTCTGTTACCAAGTATAAATGTGTTGAGCGCAATTGCCTGTGTTGAGTTAAAACATCTGTCATGTGTTTGTAAAATAAGGGATAAATCATCTCTCTCCCCCCTTTTTTCTTTGTCCTGAGACTTCAGCCTAAGTTTCTTTGATAGTTTGTCTCCCTTTACTCAGACATGGTGTTGCACAGTTATTGTAGCACCAGTTCTCTTGGCAGATAGGCTACCTCTCCTCTCACCATCTTGCCCACTGTTAATTTAAAATGTTGATTGATAGAATTCAGTTGTTAAATTAGGGTTGCCTTCTGTAGAAAATATTTCCTAGGAAGACTCTGCCATGGAAAAGTTAACATTCTAGGAGTGCCTGTATGGTTTAGAGGCATTATATGTATGTTTGTTTAGCATTGATGATTTGTTTGTAAAATGAACGAGCACATGGAATGAGAATTTTTAAATACAAATCATATATTTATGCCTGTAGTAATGGGTACTGAACAAGATCTTTTTATTCATCGTATGCTGTGACATCAGTCCTATGAGCTAAATTCCTGTATCCAAGCAAACTGATACAGGAGGAAGAAAATATATTTTTCCTGAATGCCAAATCTTTCCATTTTCCACCAGCCCTAATAAAGGCTGATTGTAGTCTCAATGGAGAAAACTGTTCTGAAAAATCCTGAATGTATTTTTCTATTATTCATGTTTCTTTCATATGTGAAAGAACAGCCAACGCCTTGGGAGACCATTCTGAGTAAACTATTTGACAGGAAATTGATTGACGTAGGAAATAATCTAGAAAAGCAGCAACTTTAGCTTTTAAGTGCTCATGAAGCTACACAGGGAAGTAATTAATAAAAATTAGACTTTAAGATAAATGACTGAGAAACTGTAAGATCATGGGAGAGTGTAAATCAGAATCTGATAACATACAGTATGAGAGGTAAGATAAGGAAACTATTCTTCATCACTTTGAAAAGTTTGAATGTTGTGGTGTTTTATTTATAATGCTGATAAAGGGTAAGCAAGAGGAAACATGGGTCTCAAATTTAGGACAGTAAGCTGAAGGAAAATTGACATTGATTCCTTAAAAGGTTGGAATCCCTGAGGTTGTCCTTAAGGCAACGCTTTCCTGATTGCTTGTCACTGGGTGAAATAAATGTCAAAAACCAAACCCCAAAAGGGGAGACTGTTGACACCATCAGTGTATTCTGACCTCGTGCTCTTAATGGCAGTATCCAGATGCAGCTGGGCATAGAATATGACCTACAAAGTTACTTACAAGTAGTCTTTTTTTTTTTTACAACTGGAGTCATGCAGCAATTCCAAGTATGGTGGGTCAAATGTAGTCTGAATTTGAGTGACTGCAACACTGTTTTAACAGAAATGGCTAGGGCAAAGCCCAGACAGTTGGGTTAACCTTAAGGTTACGCTCATATGGACACTTTATTGTGGATAACGACAAAGCCATGAACAACTAAGGCAAGTGGTTTTAGATAGTATTTTTTTGCCAAAGATAAGTTTTGGATTTGCGTATGTGCCTATGTTCTTAAAGTAATGAGTAAGCATATTGGAGACTCCCCTAATATGTGTAACTCTAAAATCAAGGAAAGCAGAACTCTATTGCAGAGGTAAAGAAGATAGGTAATTATGGCAAGATGGGGAGCAACTCCTTTGGGATGGTTTTATCATTAGCAATGTTGAACTGGGCAAATGCAACAATAAAAACATAGTGAGGTAAATTATGCTTTTTTTACATTGTTCATATATTCATACACACATATATGTAAATGTACATGTATGTGTATGTATAATCTCCCAGCCCCTGGATATTGCATGTGTATTTATACACGTATTTCCCAGCTCCTGGTTTCACGATAATGCTACTCAAAATATCTTCTAATATATCAACAAAGTTACAGATGTAGTCTTTCAGTGACTCTCATGGGTTATTTAATCTGTTTTAACAGACCAAAATCATGTGAGTGTTCTGCTGAGAGAAAAATCAAGTGCATCTTAAAACTTGCATTTCCAATTGCTAATCAAAATTGTAGTCTGTTCCAAAGCCTCTTGAAATGAACACAATTTTTTTTTTTCCCCCAAACTTACTTTGGATCTGACCCGTAAGGATTCCACAGCATGGCATGATATATCAATTTGTGCAAACAGAGAGAGGGAAGGTGACATAAACGTGCCTCTGACTCATGGGATTTTGACCTTTGGAAATAATATGTAATGTTAATAACCTCGTGCAGGACAGCAAGTGGTAAAAAAAAAAAAAAAATTACTATTTTGCAGAGTAAAAGTATGCTCACTGCCACTTCATAAATTTGCAAATAAGCTATGTTTTATGCTAACACTTTTAAAAAAACAACAAACATATTGTCACCATGTCAATATGAGCAAATTGATTCCTTATAGCAGTTTCCAGTTTAAGATACGCTTACCCTAGCTGAGGCTTGCAGTATTTGCAGACTGTCTGACTTCTAGCTACCCTACTGTTAAGAATGATTTGACTTTTAAATTTTGTCTAATGACTAATACTCAAATTTACCGTATCCTTTCAATTTTAATAAGTGATCACTTCTGTTGAACTAAATATAGTCATATCAACAGACCTGATTATATAAAAAGCAGCTGAGAACCTAGTCTTCCAAAACAAGTTTTGTGTGTCTACATGCATTTGTATATTGTGTGTTTATGTATGTATTGTATATGATATATACCTGTTCATATGTGTTATATTTTAAATTAATGCTGTCAGTATTTTCCTACTGTTTATTTTTGTATGCAGCAAAGTTTGTCCCTAGTGATCAACCACTATGTAACTAAAACTGGTTATCTAATAAAAGTGATCTCAGAAATTTAAAGTAAAATTTTTCTTCAGAATATTTAGGAATACTTTGCTCTTAATAACAGCGAAGTCTTTTTCCCTGTAATAACTGTTCCACATTGATACTCAGTGTAGTGGAAGGAAGAAATGTATGTCACTAGAAGTTTGGTGTTTTTTTTAATTTGATTTTTTTGTGGTGTGTGTTTGTGGTGGTGCCGTGGCGTATTTGTGGTTGGTCGGTGTGTTGGGTTTTTTGTTGTTTGTTTGTTTGCTTTTTTTAAAGCTCAGAGGAAAAACCCAAGTGATGCAAAGGCAATCACTCACCACCTCCCACAAACAGACTGATGCCCAGCCAGTCTCTGAGCAACAGCTACTTTGGAAGACAAAACCCCAGTTTTTATTGTTGAACATGATGATATATGGCATGAAATATCCCTTTGGCCAATTTAAGCTAGCTGTCCCAGCTGTGTCCCCTCCCAACTTATTGCCCACCCCCAGCCTACTCGCTGGCAGGGGCAGCGTAAGGAACTGAGAAAGCCTTGAGCTGTGCAAGCACTGCTCAGCAATAGCCAAAACATTGGTGTTACCAATACTGTTTTAGTCACAAATCCAAAACACAGTACCGCACGGACTCCTATGAAGAAAATTAACTCCATCCCAGCCAGACCCAGTACAGCGCTCTTCTATTCTTATCCACTGTGGACATGTATAATGATGATTTCTTAGCAGCATTTCCTTATTAATTATTTCCTCCTGAATAGTTTTCCTATTCACAAATTTGTTTTGGATGTTGTCTTATATCTGAATGATTTTGTTGTTTGTAAAATTCATTCTCAGATAGACTGACCAGAATAATGCTCCATCTGAATGCATTAAAAAAAACCCCGACATACTTATGGTGTTTTCAATAATTGTGCATGCTTCTAGTCTTTGTGATCTTCTTTGACATTGAACTTGACACTCTTCCAGCTCAGTTTTCTACACCGAAGCCTTGTTTTTTGTTTTTTTTTTTCTCCTGAGTTTGATGTAGTACATTTAAATTCAAGCAGTATGACTCAGTAGTTCATATTACTTTATTATGCATTACCTTGTGTTTGTCAAATCTGTATTTCATATCCTATCTTTTTGTTCTTGCCTACATTTTCATATTGAACTCAGACTATTTGTAGAAAGTGGATGCATAAATGATATGAAAACATGAAGTAACTTTGATTTTAAACATGAGAATATTGACCCTATTTAGAGAACAGTGAACTAATTAGGATCTCTTCAGGAAAGTCTACTGTGGTAGACTAATAGTATAATGATCTTCTGTGGATTCTATTGTACTGCTTCCTTGTGCAACGGGTAGGGCCAACAGCACCTGTATTTTATGTTCTTATAAGCATGTATCAAAATAAGCCAATTTTGCACTGAGAACGGTGTTTCCTAGAAAGTCTCTACCTGCATTTTGTAAACATAATTGTCCTGGTGGAGAACTGGTGAACTGGTGGAGTGATGACATGAAAATCTCTTTGCAGATATGACCTGGTTTTCCGTGTAGGCTGTCTGGGTAGTTGTATTGAAGAAGCAGTACCCTGGCTTCCCCTCTGCCAGGCTGACTCTGACTTGGCGTTGTCTGGGTGGCAAACTGAAGGGCAATGCTGCAGCTCCTCCCTAGGAAGCTAGGAATTGGTATAAAATATGGACTCTTGTACAAGAATGTGGGAGACATTGTATATCCAGGACATAGGGAAGTCCTCAATGTATTTATTCATACGGATTCTGTATGGGAGTTTTCCACTACTGATCCTTGTTTACAGAGCCTGCAAAGTTACAATCCGAGATTTGGTTAAGCAGTAGCTAGAAGAATTGTTGAAGTATTATGAATTTGTATTTCCCATCTTTAAATGCCTTTATTTAGGGTAATGTCTTACTGCACCTATACGGAACAAAACAACGTAGTAAAAGACTTCAGCTTTACCTTTGAAAGCTCCTCCTTCTGAAGACTTTGCTTTATGCTTGTAAGCTGTGCTCCACATATGCAATAGCCTATTAAAGTTTCTGCTACTGGGCTTTCTCTTGCAATTCTTCTTAGGGTTGATAAAAGTCCATAAAGTTGATAGGTGTTTTAGTGCTGGTATGTTATATTACAGCTCTATCTCTATATTTGAAAAATCTTACCATTGATTTCCATAGGTTTTCATTTGTCTGGAGGGAAAACAATCCATTTTTACTCCAATTGCTCATAGTGTTTCACTCCCAAGAAATTAACTTTTTTCCTTTCTTCACCTACATCTGCTTACTACTGAGATATCATACCAACTCCTGTTGAGGAAAATATCTGTATATACAAGCTTAAATTTAAGCATATACTGAAAGCCAAAAGATATTGAAGCATGTGTTTAGAGCTAACTCTGAACTTGCCTGATTCAGCAAGTTCTTAAATAGTAGTATTCTCATGTTGCTGGTCAGAGGTCACATCACTTATATATAAGTCTTCTGTCATTTTCAGTTACAAATGTTGCTGATACAAAAGGACTTAGTATTCATAGACTATATATGAACAACTCTGTCTTTGGTGCTTTTGGTATTCTGGATTTCCTGCTATAGTATATTTGGTGCTCTGTCATAGCAGTAACCTCAAATAAGCAACACACATCTTGAATTACAGTATTTTCTTTTCTTAGTTATTCACTGTATCTTCATCCAAAATCTCACCCCAGTTTTGATCATCCGTAGCTCTTTCTATGACACAAAAAGGTGAAATAAGCACTTACCATTAAGCAGTAGTCACTGTTACAAAACACCGTCAATTATAAATTGCCTATGTCCAGAGTAACATATGAGAACAACTCTGTGCTGATGTTGCAAAGGAAAATCCTGTTGAGGATCCTGTTGGCTTCCACAGCATTGTCGTGGATGTAAATTCAGCTGTCTATTATGAGGATATAGAAAGACCTGGGGATGGTTCATGCTTGCTTTGCTTTCTGTTTTAGTGATTTACAGCATACTAACCTCATGCATACATCAGAGAATTGGTGTTCCATATTTAGTTTCAGAAATGCAAGGGATTATGTAAGATGGAGGGACCGAGATAACATGGTCACAAAGTCTGGATGAAAGACATTCTGTTGTATGGGGAGTGATATGGTTAGTTGCTGGATGGTGCTAATTACCGAGATTGAATTTGTGTGGTTAAGACAGCACTGTTTCAAGACGGTTTAGCAGGTCAGAACTTTGTTTTTCCCCTTTAATAGGATAGAAAGGGTGATGTGCAGCTGTGGTCAAGCTATACGAAGTGGGGAACCTTATGCTTCCATGGCCAGAGATAAAGCTAAGAGCGGCAAAAGTCCCTTTAATGATCTTTCTCACATGCTGCTCCAAGCCCTATATTGCTGCGTAAATTCACATCTGAGATGCTGCAGGACAGATGTGGCCCATCAAGTATTTTATGTAGTATTGCAGGTAAATTTTCTTTCCAGCCTGCCACATGTAGAAGGCATTACTGTTGTGAATTGAATTGCAGATGATGTAGTGGGCTTGCTCTTCACAAGCATTCACTCTGATGACATCTGGTCATCACTGCAACTTCTGGAGGAAAAAACCACCACCAAAATCCTCTGCATGACTCCTCTGAAGATCACAGAATAAAAAGGCAGATGATTTCTGAAACATAAAAAAGAGTTTGATGCAGAATGCTGTCTGAGGCCTTTTTCAGACTGCCTATGAACAAAGCTGGAATGCAAGTCTGTTTAACTGATGCGGTTGAAGTCATTTCTTAGCATTAGTCACAGACAGCCTGGACTGATAGTAGGGTGTGTTCGGAGCACACATTTTTGGACATGCATAATATTGTTTCCTTTGTATACCAGAAAATGGAACAGGAATTTTGGCTATTAATTTGCAAATAAGTGTGCTGGAAAGATGAATACAAACCAATTACAAATATGCCATTCTTAAGTTGGTTCTTGTTTGAAGGCTTTGCCAGCTCTGTAATTGGTCTCAGACTAATCAATTATACAAATTCTCTCTTTACAAATTAGAGCAAACTGCTAATCTGATTTCCTGATTATTGTCCTTTTATGTTTCTGTAAAGCTTTTAGATTAATTCTTAGATGAACATAATTTTACGAGCACAGTTGATGCTCTCTGGAAAGCAGTCATTAATCACTGTAATGTATGACCTCAATCATATCTTGTGTCTTAAAAATATGCTTTTATATTAATCAATAATTAACCTTACCTTGCACTGTGTCCTACATTTAGGAAGTTATCCTTGTTACTTGTATCCTTGTTGTTTGTAAAAGGCAAATAAAATACTTATGAACTTCTTGGGGTACCTTCCTCTAAAGCTGTTGAATGTCAGAAATAGATGATGGGAAGTTAAAGATATCTCTGATTATTTAGCTGTGTGGGAGGCGTTGTTCAAAGCAAAATGTTATTTTTATCTGCATCGATAGCTATGGATCACGCTATGCAATGCATCAGACTTAAATTTTGTTGACAGACCACTTATGTAGGGTGGTTTGTGTGCTTCTCCCAAGTCCTTAATGAGTTCAGCATTCAAACCCAGTTCTATAATCAGCCTGCAGACTGATTATTTATCTTTAGCATTATGGCTGCAAATATTGGATTGTTCTGGAATTAAAAGAAATACATAAGTAAGATCTTTTGAAAACTTACATAGATGTATGGATATGTATGTATGTCTGTGTATTTTTTGTCTTTCTGGGCTTGGTAAGAAATCTACTGGCAGACTGTTTCTGATTGTATGTGACCTTGAGAAAGTCTCTTAAGATATCTCCTCTCAGCTTCCTTAATTTTTAATAGAGATACTGATACGTGCCTGCCTTTACATTATGTATAAGTTGCATCTTCCTTTGCAATGTATTTTAAGACTTCTGGATGAATAGGTTTAATTGAAAAGAAAAACTAACCTCTTCCATCTTCCATCCTGACTGAAATCCTCTGGACTTGAGATAAAGCTGAAATATAATTGAATAATACATAACTAGAAGCACAGACCACTTATTTGTGTTATGTTGCCAGATTTGTGTTGTGAGCTTAAAAGTCACAAAAGAATCTTGCATGTGTGTCTCTAGCTATAGAGACCATGGAGAATTTTTCTGTGGTGTAATTTTTAAAAAACTTATTATTAAAGAATCTAGTTTCCCAAAAATGGTTCATGGAAAAAGCTTGATTTCAACAAATCTAATTCACTTGCAAAAAAATTCTAAGAAATTTGTGTGAAGTATCTCCTTGTGACATGTCTTGGTTTTAATTCAAAATGAACCTGTGGAATTTTGGTCATTTTATTCTATGAAGGCTGAGCTATTTAAATGGTTTTAACTGGAGTGAAAGAAGTTTGCATTTTGGCTCTGCAGCCTTGATCACTGTGCTAAGATGTTCCCTATAGTCAAATGTAACTCTAGGTAAGGTTTAGTGGGAGTGGTTGGTTTCTGAAAGATTTTCATGGAAAACAGTTCCTGTCTGCAAAAAAAGTCACTTTTTAAAGTTTGTATTGCACGTGTTGGTAACTCACAGGTTCCCAGATAAACAAAAGCTTGCTAGCTGAAATATATTTTATTCTGATATAACACCCAGGTGTCTCATAAAAATGGTATTAGTTGTGAATATTCTTTCTATCTTCAATGGAACAAGCTCCCCTCAGGGGATTTCCTCTCATATGAAACTCGGCAGCCATGAACTTGCATGCGTATTACTGTATGACCCTTCAAGAAGAGGAAAAACCCTCAAGAGGAGGAAAAACCCTTCACAGGGCTTTTCATGAAAGTGACATCAAGAAGCATGAAACATTACTACCATTATAATGAGGCAATATGATGTCACTTCCAGAACTGAACTATTTAGGTTTTGAATGAGCTGTTTTAGTATTTAGCTAAAATAGTTAAATTTTGATAGATTAAAGAAAAATGTTTACTTATAGACATGAACTCAGCTCTTCTAGCATCTGTATTGTAGTACACTTTTGTGAACACATAATTAAACTGAAAAGACCAATTCAAGTGTTTAAAACAATAAAAACAGCTACCCAGACTTTTTGATCAAGTGCTAAGTACAGCTATCTTCAGGCTAGTGACCAAGCTTGTTTTAAAAAAGTGAAAACATTTCCCATGATTGTTAATCTGGGCTAGGATATGAAAGGGTATCTTGAGAGCTCACAACTTCAGGATAGAAACTATCATACAGTGCTATTGGATGGATGCTAATGTGAGAAAAAAACCAAGCTTTGCTTGTTTGAACTTCTTACTGCTGTCATGATATGATTGTATTATATTGCACTTCTGAAACTGGACTGCTTTTTCAACGATTGAAAAATCCTCTATGGAATTAATTTAGGTCTGTTCCTTTAGAAAACAAATTTGTTAGGACAGAAGAGAATTTATTGAAATTAACCCAGGGGGCTTTTCCTGAACTAGGCCATACATGTGTGCCACAGTCGTACGTGCTATGTAATCCCTCCTCAGGCTCACTCATACAGATTCAGTACTCATCAGCCTTAATTCTAAACTGTATTTTAATCTTTAGAGCATTGTAAAAATACCCATGAGATTTGTGAATGTGTTTCAAGCCCACAGTGAATCTGAATCATGAAGTGGAACTACAAAGATTTGTTCTTGCTTCTTGGCCCATATTGTTGCACATAATAAAAATAATTCCTATTATATTTCACAGATTATATTTTCATTGCAGTAAACAAAAGTGCATGTAGTCAGGGAATAGCTCCAGAAAGTTGCAAGTATTTTTAGTTTTAGCATTTTAGCTACACTTTTGCCATTGAAGATACCAGACCATTTTGGAGGAGGCAGTGAAGGGGAGTGAAAGAGAAATAAGTTACCACAGAAACCAGGGACTGAAAAACAACCTGCTGCTTCCCCCTTTTATTTCATTTTTCTTGCAACATATACTGTTTGGGAAGTTATGTGAGTGCAAACACACGCACAAATCCTTTCTGCCTGCCCATCAGTTTTGCCTCATAATTCTCTTGGCTTGGAGTATTCTTTCCTCTTAGATAATAGTATTTATATTGCTAAACAGCACAGGTTGCCATTTTATCTCAGGCATGGCTGTACTCCCCTATTTCTGTAATATTAAAAAATGTTCATTCTTTTCTTAAGAATTTTTTTATTATTAGAATTAGTTATTGCTCGGGTGGATTCATTGTTCATGTCAAAATGTGCTTACACCTAGGTCTCTGGACTGTATATCACTGGTGTTATTTTAGGTAATGTAACTTTCACTGTCATAACTTGATGGGACTTTCATTGTTGATGCTGTTTCATAGGTTAGCCAGGGCTGAAATGTTATGGAGGTGGTTAAAAAAAGATGTGCTCTTCAATCAGTTTAGTAAGTGATAAGAAAAGATTTGGTACAATGCTTATAAACTGAAGCGAAATCTTTAAGGAAGCAGAAAAAAAGAGAGGATGCGCATGCAATGTTGGAGGAGATGCATATGTGGAAGTGACTGACAGTCTTCCCAGAAAACTTCCCTTTCTCTCATCCCTTTGAGCCACAGTGAAACAGGATCTTCCCTTTTCCAGTCCTCTGGGGGAATTTGCTTCCCGAAGTGCCTTGAGCTGCAGCTGCTGGATACCTCGAGGGCATTCAGGAGGGTATCCCTGTATGCCTGTGCTGTGCTTCGCTCATGCTTTCCTCAGCATCTGCGACTTGTTGCTGTGAACAGCAGGTTGCAGGGTTGGATAGAACTTTAGTAAGGCAGTCCTGAGGAAGTAATTTGAAACTTCTTGATGCTCAGCATTTTTTAAAATTATGCGAACTCTTTGGCTGTCTAAAGGGATATGACAGCATCTAAACTTGGAAGTCTTGTGTTGAAAATCCTCATCAAAATTTCTTATGATTAATGGATTTAAATATAATTCAAGGAGCCTTAGCATGAAAATGCTACAGAAAATGCAATAAGAACATAGAAACAAAAGCTTTTTAATTAATTAGAAATGCTTTTTGAATTGGCAGATAACTTTCCCCTGGGGACCTCTAAAATATGCATAAAATGCTAGTGTACACAGAATAAAATCTCAGAACAAATCAACAAGTTTTCTCTTGAGACTCAGTGCAGCACAAAAGAGAGAGAGCTCTGAAGGAGTCAGCTTGCTGCCAAAATAATTTTCCAACACTGTTTCCTCATGTCTTCTCATTTAATTGGTTCACTAGTTTATGAACATAATTTGTTCTTCTTTTATGTTTTTTGTGCTATGAAAAAGGATAAAAGATTGGAAGCATTGTGGTAAGTTCCCTTAAGCTCTTGTTTCAAGAATGAACCCTGATTTTTTGATGTAGGTTAGAAATTTTTTTTCCTCTATCTGAAAACACATCTGCCTCCCCTGACTATTGTGAGAAAAGCTTTCCACCTGTGCGTTGTCCTCAGCATTTACTGGGGAATCTGCTGTGGACCTGCGTTTCTTGAAATCCCAGTATTGCAGTTTACAAATGTAACACATGCTCTGGGCGAGGAATGCTGCAAAACTGTTCTTCATGCAGTTCAGGCTGAGCTGAACTGTACCTCTAAACAAAGACAGCAAAGACTTATCCCCCACATCTACAGTAGGTAACCTATAAAGCATATTGCTTAAAAAAAAGCCCCAAAACCAACACACACACACACACCCCCCCCAGTCAATATTAAGGCTAAATTGGAAAAGCCTGTCTGTCTCTCTTGTCCTTGTCTCTAAGCCTGTCTTGTCTCTCTCTTGTGCTCTCTGGCAGAGCTGCAGGTAGGGTTTCTTTATGTTGCATACCATGTGTTGCATCTGTGAAAGATAATATATTGATAGGTGCATGACCTTCCACAGACTGAAAGCATCAGTGTCTCAGTATTTTTTAGGAAGCTGGTGCCATCAGACGAAGGACAACACAAAGTAAAAGAGCGAATGGCATTGTATAGCATCTTGGTTTCCTACCCATCCCCACACCAGTCATTCAGAAATGTGGTGGTATTAAACAGTTATCTGGTCTGTTCATTGCTACTTTACATTGGGAGTACGTTTATAAAGCTTTAAAAGGGTTAATGGGTATTAATTAAGAATGAGTAATTTGAGCGATAGTAACAGTGTAGCAGCATTTCTCCTGGGCTGCTCACATTGCTGAGAAACCCAGGCAGAATGCCAAGCTAACATAGCTATGCAGATCTTTGGAAATTTGGATCTTTCTGCAGGATTATACTTTGTGCTACTTGAAAATCTCCTTAGAGATTAAATTATTGTGTGACTGGCTTTACCATGTCCGCATAGAGGAGTCGGACAACTACAAGAAACAAGCAGGACTAATTTTATACTGAAAGAGCATCTAATGCATGTCAAATTTATCTCATGTTCTGTAATGACATTCTGATTGTCCTTTTACAAAAATACGTCTGGTTGCAAACAACCTATTGACATAACAGATTATGCAACAATCCATAGTGTTTGAACTTTTAAAGATTAAAGCTTCATTAAACTTTTATAAGCTCTTTACAAATGCTTCTTCAAAACAAGGTGTGGGCAAACATGACAAGTTGTTCTGTTCACTTTCTGTCTGCCATGAGATAAAGAAAAGTACAAGTGAATTCAAACAAGTATATAGTATGAAGACCATTCGGCAGGTTACTTAAGCATATACCTAGCTTCAAGTCTGAGTTGCATCGGTGTTGAATACCAATGAGGACAGAGAAATAATAACACCTATGAAAAACAATATAGCCTGGTCTTCCTCTTTTCTGAGATTGCACTATCATTCATACATGCATTGTCATTATTATCCTTGTTATTGTTATCATCATCCTACCCTGCAGGCCAGCTGACTCTGGAACTGTAAAAATGATATGTAATCAGATATTTCCCACTGTTTGCATTCAGTATTTTATTAGAGTATTAGAGTTTGTAACTTGTTTTTTACATTATGTAAAAGGGGAGGGCACACGTATAAGGCTACATATTCAATGGTAAAACATGCTGATTTATGATTACATCATAGCTTATATTTCTTCAAACACTTTTAATTAGGTAAAAAAATTAAAATATGTTCACATGTACTCTTTCAGGAATAGACAGATACTAGTAGGTCTCCAGCTACCTGTTTTGCATTTTGTCTGTAAATATTATACTTTGCATGCAATAAATCTTCATAAGACTTTTATTAAATATTTTAAAAAGGGATTTATACTTAAAACCAAGCAGCTCATGTACATCAGTAGAGCTCATTTTATTATCTGTGGTACTTAGCTGTGAATACTTGGTATACCAACTGTAGCACTATCAGGTGGAAAAGACTGGAATTTGTTCAATATGATGACATTTATTTAGGAACTTTATGATGACTATCAATGGGGTTTTGGAAGAAAATTATTGTTTTATGATCAATGTAGAGACAGAAAGTTGTAGGGAAGTTCAGCAAATAATTATTGAATGTTTTGATGGAGCACAGAATCAGGTGACAGTTCTGAAAGATGAAAATGCTTGGCAGGAGGAAAGATGCTTTCATGTGATCAGCAGTCTGGGAGATAATAATTGGTATTACACAAAAATGCGTACAGCCTGTGAAAATGGCAGGGAAAATTGTTTCTTCCCCCCCCCAGTTTCTGAAAAGGAAAATGGAAAATGTGAGAATATTATTCTCTCCGCTTCCTTGTCATGCAAGTTATGACATTTTGGAACTAAACAAAAGACAAATTAATATCAATGTTTTTCTGTGCAAACTCAACATTTGCTTATTTACCAAATGTATGGATCTTTTTGGAAATGCCCATCTTTTCTGTTTTGACAAGCTCTTTTGCTGCAGTGATTTGTGCCAGAAGATGCTTCTTCAAACAATAGGCCCTTTCAAAAACTTTTGTTAAAGAAATACTTTGAAAAATATATAGGGTTAAGCAATGAATCCCTGTGTCATACCATAAACAGACTACTCTATTCCTGTTAAGAAAACACAATTTTATTTCATTAGCATTAAAATGTAAAGTGTGAAAACTTAGAGATAACCTTTTTAACTGAAAGTTCTCCTGGACTATAGTTTTTTCAAATTCATTTTGTATCAATTTATTGAAAACAGGTATAAAAGTAACAAATTATAACTGCCTTTTAAGGTTCTTTTTCTGAACCAAACTTCCTGACAGAAGTAATTTATAAGATTACTGTTAAATTTTGCACTTTTGCTTCACCTAAGGGATGTTCTTTATCTGGGCATTGTTACTTTTGCCTTCCTTCATCAATGACACACAGCTGCGTGTGTCATCATACTCTGAATTGGAAACATACTTCCCTCCTAATAATGCACCTGCTATGAAGCACATCCCTAATGATGAGATATTAATTTTTCAGAAAACAGTCTAAAAAGTTATAGAAAGTTTGTAATAGAAAGTTTGCGGGCTGGATTGCCCTCATCATCGCTTGATTGAAAATGGTGTCTGGTAACTCTTCACTCATGAACTCATCTGTGTGCCCCTCTACAAAATCAACATCCTTCTGATTGAAGAAGGTTTGGCTGTATATCAACTATGCAATTCAAAACAGTATGAAGGCGCTTTTTTGTTGTTGTTGCAGATCTTGATTATACCATTAAAAATCAATCTATTGCTGTTCCCCTTGTCGTTTTTCTAGAGCAAAGTGTAAGTAACAATTCAGATCCAGTAGATCCAGTCTTGTGAATTGAGACAATTTATTATAATAAAGAACAGGCTGTTCAAGCATACCTTGGTGGAAATAAAGAAGGCTAGAGTGAGAAACATAGACACATACATCATACTGTAACTAACTTACATTTTTTCCATTTATGTTGTAATGCTGTAACTGCACTTATGGAACATTGTCATTAAAGAAAAACACAACGTATTGGAATGTCAACTAAATTTAGTTCACCGGTACACTTGAAGAGGGGAATGTTTTGTACCAAGCAATCACAAAATGTGCTCCTATAATTATTGTATTATGAAAGGCAGAAATTAGTTTTCAGTATCTGAAAACTATACCTGAAATATATCTGAAAATTTATCTGAAAAAGGTACCACCCATTTCCCATATCCACCGGAAATGGGTGGTACCTTAAAGCACGGTGAAGCAATGGTGCTGACAGTTATTATAACTTTCTGAAAATTCAAATTTTTTTTGCTTTTCCAGATGTTTGTTTGCTTGAGAGAACAATTCTGGTTTAAGAAATGAACTCCACGTGCTTCAAATTGTTCAGGACTTTCTTTTTTTTTCTTACTCTTTAAAGTTATTTTGAAAATGAAATTTTCACTGAGGTGCACAAGTCACTTAAGTACCCCTGAAAAATTACACCTCTTATGCTCTGGTTAGCATGGTGATGTTCACAAAGCATTCTGTTGAAATAGATAAAAGCTTTATAGCTGACTTAAAAGGATGCAGGATAAGACCTTCAAGTGTAATATATTCATGAAGGTCTATAAAGTAAAGACAGAGTGTGTGAGCTGATATTTTAGCAGCTGTGATAATGAAGGATTAGTAAATAGTTTTGAACTTACCTGAAAGTTGGTAGGACTTTTGTCATGCTGGTCTATGATTGTTGGATTCACAATAATGTAATATGCCATCACAGCAGCTTTTCCTCATATGCAAGTACAAAACAACTCTCAACTGAGAACAAGAAAGGATATAAATGGAAAGGATATATGTTGTTTCTTGCAGAATCTACAGGAACTCCCAGACATTTCCTAGGACAGATCTAATACAGTGGGATAAGGGCTAAGGAAACATTTATTTTTCTTAAACTGCTTGTGGATCCTGGTACAAGATTATCATGCATTTTCAGAAATTTGTCATATTTTGGCTATCATCTCTGTTCAATGCACTGTTATTCCAACATGTGATTTGAGAACGTAACTAGTGTTGGGTTTTTTTTGTTATAGCCCTAGTGTTTCATAATCTGCTCCACCTCTGGTTATCTGTTATGAAATCTTGTAGCAATATGAGAAAATGAGTGCTGTTCAACATCATCAAGTTTTCTATTAGTGCAGATCAGGCCATGTAGTCACTAGGGTAAATTTCTTATGACTCCAGTGACTTCTGCATTAATTTTCCCAAGCTGCAGTCATAGCTCTTGATCTCTGTTTATGGGCCACACCAATGGAATATAGTAACCTGTTACTGTGAAATGCTCTGCTTTTCCTTTGAGGTAATTCACTTTGAGGTAATAACTAATTCCTTTGAGGTAGTTCTGATGCATGATTTTTGTATGCCTAAAATATTTTGAAAATAGAGCCACTCTTACTGAAGTGACAAAAAGTAGATTTAAAAAATCAACTTTGAATTTTAAATGCTTTTCTTACCAAAATAAAGAGATGATTTTACCACTCTTGGTTTTCTCTGCAACCTGTATCTACAATTGGATACAGAATACCTAATCCTACAGGATACTCAGTCCTTGGTTCCTTTCTGTATATGATCAAAGAAATATCATTGCTAATGATTATCTTAATTTTTAAACAGCTGTTTCATTAGTAGTTTTTTGTCTTTTGGAAAATATTTCAACCTCTCTCAGTAAAGTTGTTTTTTTCTTTTTTTAAATTACAACCCTTCTTTTTTCTTTCAGGAGTCAGTAAGTATTGCTTATTGTGCAACTGACATCATGTAAAGCAACAAGGGCTCCTTTTAAAACCTTGTTCCAGAACTTCACTCTTTTAAGGATTACATTTTTTCTAGTTTCAAGCACAGCCTTACTTATGATTAATCTATAACCATATGGTCATGACTTTTGCTTTTTTGTTTAAATAGCTTTTCTAACCATTTGATGTTTTACTACCACGATTGAAACTAGAAAAAATATTAACCTTTCCACCTACATTCTGGAAGTTGTTGATTCACGTTAGTGGAACATAGATAACTGGAGCCATACCAGGGAGTGTTTGGGAAGATATCTCAATGAGACAGCAACATTAATACTTGTTTGTCTTTACCAGAAATGTAAATAATTTTTAATAAATGCGTAATTTATAGTAGTATATGATCTTTCTCCTTTTCCCTCTCAAACTGATCATCTTCCATCAAATAATATAGTTACTAAACCCTTTCACTTTGCACTGTTGAATTGTTTTCCATTTCTGTCTCTAATTTCTGCCTTATCCATTCCTTCCCATATTTTATTCTAGTCTTCTGTTCATTGATGCTGTATCTCAGCTGCTTCTGTTCAGATTTTCAATTAATACTGGCCAATAACATTAAAAAAAATATTTGCTTCTACACACTGTGGAGAAGAAGGAAGAGGGAAAGAAAAGTACCTTTTAAAGAGGTCATCTCTTCCATTAGTTGTCCCATGTAGATTCATATGGAAGAAACAGACTTCACTGATGTGGAGCTGATAGAGCATTACCCAGTTTGCTGATGAGACAGATGAAGTGAAAGCTTTGCTGAATTCATCATTACCATGATGAATAAATACATTTTATTAATAATTCTTCTTTATTGAACAGTGATAGTATTTAAGCTATTTTACAAGCTGAAGAGAACCTGTCTATAAGACAGGTACAAAGATCATGGGATACACTGCGAAGCCCAGAAAGCAGGAAATAAAATAAAACAAAACATTTCAGAAATAAATTAAAATAACCCATTTTGTTCCTCTCGCTTTAAAATCGGACACTTGTAGCTCTGTTTTAACAATGCAGAATTAATTCAGGCAAGTTACATAAGAACTTGCCTAATTTTGATTATATGCCCAAATCTAAGTGAAGTCAGTACTGCAGTATGGAAATACTACTGATTTATTCTTAAAACCTAACTGAAATAATACATCTAATAATTTGCACATATATGTAATGAGAAGACTTGCTTTGATAGTTAATCATGACTATTTGTCTTGTCCCTCAGAGCAAACTAATTGGCACATGCGGAATGCATGGAACTTAAAGAGTGGCTGATACTTAGGTGCTAACCCAAATGGCTGAATAAAGACACAATTGCTGTAAAAGTAGTAAAACAGCAACGCTTAAAGTAATGCAAATAGCCTTGTATACCTCTAGAACTGTTCTAATTACACAACTCAAATCAAGGCTGGCCTATATGTTTTGCATACCTGAATATGATCGCTATTAAGTTTTGTCACATTGTCCAAGCATTGAAAGGTATTGTTGCAAAAAATTGCACTTAGTGGTTTATGAAGAGTGAGAAAGGTTTAGATTCTTTTATTGCATGGCGGTACTGCTCAAGGGCGAGTCATTTTGGTTCCTACTTTTGTTTTTCTTGTCTCGGGATTCACTAACCTCAGCAACAAGAACTCGGCAGGTTGCAGGGTTTTTCTATGGGCTGCGATCTTGTCAGGTCTCATCTGCTAAGCAGAGCTGGTTCTGGTCAGTGCTGGGTATGACTCCAAGGGAAACCAAAAGAGTGGAATACTTTCTTCTGTGTGTCCCAGACTGCTTGTCCTGTGGTACTGATAACTTGTCTTTGTTTAGAATTTTCCATATTTCCTTCAAATATGGAAATACATATTTCTGCTTTCTTTTTTTCCCTAGAGTATATAAAATTTAGACATCAGTGAAAAGACTTTCATTTCACAAATCAGAAAATAATGTTATTTCTTTCAGTAGAATATTAACTTGGCACTTATGCAAATACAAAAAGGCTGTTGATTACCCTCTCTTTTTTTCTTCTTTCTGTTTGTTTCTTTTCCCTTTCAGTTGTTGTGTGGACTTAGAAATGAGTACCACATATTCTACCAGGCTCTTTTTTCTTTTTTCTCATTCACTCTTTTTCCTCTTTTACTTACATGTCTGTTTTCCTTTCCTTTCTCTCTTGTTAATGACCACATAAGACTAATAAGGTAGATACACTATTTAGCAAATGTCATATCATCAGAGGAACAGTCACTTAAAAATTCCTTCAAGTTTTTCTGTATCCCAAGGTACGTAGATCTATACTTTCTTTTAGCAAACAGCTGAATCTTTGTCATTCCTTAAATACGGTATAAGTCAACTGGGCATTAGCTGATTATGTAAGAGAAACATTATAGCAATTTTTATGGTGGGAACACCCAGAAAATTAGGATTGGAGTCCCACTGTACTATCACTGTATAAGCACATACTGAAATAGTTCTTTCCTTATGCTAGAAGCCTTGGTCTTTCAGTGTTTTATGCATCTTCTTAACTTTAGATTAATCCAATTGAAGTTACACATTTGCATAAGTTTGTTTTTGACCAGGACCTGAGAAACAGTTGTGTGTCAAGTCTTAGATACTCACATGGGATAAAACCTTACTGGCCCTTCCTTGGATACCAAAGCAGTCTGAAAGTCCCAAGAAGCCTTGCCCATGCCTCTTTGTTCATACCGAACCATATCTTCTTGTCTTTTTACCCTCATATTTCTCAGAGAAAAAAAGAGAAAGTGTGGCATGTCCCCTGCAGTGTAACACTTCAGTTCTGCTGAGGGCTGATAAGAGTAAATATTCTCTACTCTTTTAAGAACCTAGAATTGCAATAAGACATCATGCCAGCAATAACCGAAACCATTGTCTTAATCTGGCTTTCAGCAAAATAGTTAGTTTTAATGTTGCATACTGAGTATGTATGATCATAATGAGAGATTCTGTTTATCTCAAGATATGTGTACATGTGTATTCAGCTTTCCTACCATATTTTTGAGTGCCTGAGTATAGAAACACTGATAATTTTTCTCTTTTTATTTACTTGCTGTCAGTAGATAAAGTAGCAGAGAGAGGATGTTAAGAATGCATAAATTAGAGCACATAAGAACACAAGGCAATGGATGGAAGTTACTATGGAAACTTCAACTCAAAGTATTTGTTAACGTTAATATTCCACACTTATTCTTGCATTAACAGGTGTGTAATGAAACAATTGTTTGAAATACAAGGTAACAGAAATGTCTTTAAAACTGGGAAGTTACTATTAAATGGTAATAATAACCATAAGCAAACCATATGGTTCTGCTAAATAAGCCATCAACATCACTGTGTATCGTTGGCCAAAAAAAAATAACTGAAAATCTGTGATCAGTCATTTATTATTTTGGCTACAAAGATCGGACAACATCAGCTTAGCACAGATGAAAATATCAACAAAGATAGATATCAAATATCAACAAAAGGTTGGTAGCAATTTTTTTTTCTGTGCTGTTAGAAGTATAAGGATATAAAATGTTTGATGACAGACATTATTTGTTTTAAAGAAATCAGCATGCCACCTAAAATCAATGGCAATGCAGGTTATGCTAATGTAGCCTTCCTGCTATAGTGCCAGATGGTAAAAGCACAGTATATTTAGCTCAGTGCTGTGAATTTTACAAGCACAGAGAGAATCACAGTTAATCAGGAGTCAGCAAATGGCCGAATGTGCTACTGAAGGAACATTCATAACATTGTATTGTTTCACAGCGAATGCAAATTACAGTTGTTGTGGTCTCACACCTTCAAGAATAACTTCTTTGTCTGTTTGTGCCCATTCTTCTATCAGAGCAGCAAAACAATAACAGTTACTGTTTCTGAGTTATTTCTTGGGACTCTGCACAGGAGTACTTGAATACTTTAGTAGCAGAAAAAGGAAAGGAGAAATGTTTGCTGGTAGCTAGAAAAGTGAACTGGAGTTCAAGAAATTTGGTTCATATTCCCAGTTGTGCTTTTGGCTTCTTTTATAATTTTTTTTTATTACCTTACCTGTGGCACCTGCGATGTTGGGCAGGGTAAGGAATATGTCTGGTGTGCGAAAGTCTGGTTCTGTCTGACTGCATTTACTTGCTGAACTGCTTGGTGAGTTCCCCCAGTATATGGAATGATGTTTCTTCCTCCCTTTGGTTCGCCAGGCTATGCATTAGGTACACAGTCCGTGCTAACTGAGCTGCTGCATCAGGGATTTGGCCAGACACCCACACTGGCTTTTGATCACCAGTCTGTAAAACAAGTCATCCAAAGTGTAGATGAAGGCAATAGTTACAAGAATATAATTCAGATTTTGGTGTGTATATTAGAAGATGCTATATGGGAAGGTGTAACAAGCTGTGGAGGAGAATTCTCTGACAGCAAATGGATGGACCCTTGCACTTAAAGGGAAATGGAGATTAGCTGTCAGGAAAGCAGTAATACTAGAGTTTAAAGGAGGAATCAAAACTGAGCAGAACAAACAGTACTTTGCAAAGAATCTCTGACAGAAAAACTGATAAGAAGCCATCAACAGAAACAAAAGAAATTGCAAATATTCTTAGCCACCAGGTTAATGGATGTACTTTTTGCCAAGCTCAGCACTGCAGGGAAAGGTGTGCTTTGCATTCAACTACACTTGGGAAAAACTGGATGAATGAATGTGCATGTTGACAAGACGGGATACATTTTTAAGCACACAGAAATTTGAGGCACTGAAAAAATTAGTAGTGTTTTTCCCAAGGAAACATGCAAATGAAAATACAGCAGCAATGAATATTTTATGTTGTTTGTTTAAATGATTTTTTTTAGAATCTCACATTTTATAATTGATGTTATATACAGTCTCTTTGTGCTGTTGAGCAGAGTGGGAATCTTTTACCCACTGAGTGTGTTTTATATCTGTCTCTTTAATTAGCTAAATTTAAAATATATATTTCTTTAAGAAACATGAAATACATTTGTAGAGCTTAAAAACATACTGCTTTGAGAAAATGTTAAAGCCTTCTATAATAGGAGAACAGCAATATAATCCCAAATCCTGGTGAGAGGCAGCCACACAAAGAGTTTATGATACCGCATATTAATTGCTCCAAAATGTGGTATCTATATAACTCGTAATACCCAAGTTACTGAGAAGTTTGTGAACAAGCCTGAACAGACAAATGCCATCTCCTGTGCATCTGTTTGGCTGCCGGGGTTGCCTCCCCACTTTCTGTGCAGGAGATGTAGGCAAACAGCAGAACATGGATGTGAACAGGTTTCTTAAGAAAATGAAAAGAATAATTGGCTCTGCCGTAGTAGTGCTGAGTAAAGAAG
Source organism: Ciconia boyciana (assembly GCF_034638445.1). Taxonomy (NCBI): domain Eukaryota; kingdom Metazoa; phylum Chordata; class Aves; order Ciconiiformes; family Ciconiidae; genus Ciconia; species Ciconia boyciana. The sequence goes on from NC_132938.1 coordinate 44,014,250, forward strand.
CTGGAATGGACAGCCCACGGTCGTGATTATGTGGAGAGCAGGCTGGAAGACGGACAAAGTTGTGAGCTGAATGGGGCAACCCACAACTTTCAGAAGCTGTTGCGTCTCTGGAATGGCTTCCGGAGATGCAAAATTTCAAGGCTGGGCATGAAAGTGTTTGCAGTCTACTTGGGTTCTCCTCACTGACCTGTGCTTTCATTACTAAAAATTTCTCTCAGAAGAAATTAAAAAATGGCTGCCATTTTATGCATTTTCAAATATGATTTCTGTATTTTATTGTAGTTTGAATGTAGACTTTTCAGGACAAAATGTCCTAGATTAGGAAAAGCTATGATATTTAAATATTTTGGTCAGCTCTTTGGTGGTAGCAGTTCAGTTTTACTCTGAATAATTCCAGATATTGTGTCTTTCTTTTCCTTCCAAGAATCTGCAAGTTTGCACAGATTTTCTGAAAGAACTCATGTATTCAGCTGGATTAAATGGAAGTATCGCTCAGCACCTTTACATGTAGGTCACATTTATGCCAGGGAAAAAGTGAATTTCTGCTGACCTACATTGCTCATTATACATTTAAAATCTTTTATTAGCCATTGCTGACTTTACAAGAAAATGATTTAATAAATTTTATTAATGTTTTCCAAATACCTCTGTCGAAAGTAATATATAATAAAATTAGAACAGTTTTTGTACGTGCAGATTTCCAAATAATCTTTTTTTCCAGAAGAAGAAACTCACAACTTAGCTCTTTGTTATCTATCTATCTATTATGCAAATTCCTTTCTTTACTGTATATCTGCTTACAGCAGTGAGCAATGGATATCACTTTGTTCTGAGAGCTTATGTAGAACTGAGAAGCGTGGTTTATAGTGGGAGTGTGGAATAATATTCAGACATATTGTTGGATGAGAACGGTATTTGCAGAACAGGACGCAGGTCTGCTTTGCCTGGAGCACATCACAACTCCTGAACAGAAGTACCTGAGCCCGAATAGATCTTTGGTCTCAGTCTTTTTGTCAGGATATTTGCATCACCTCTTCCTGCCATAGGTACTCCCACCTCCGCCCCGAGATTACCAGACTAGTGGTCAGGAGGAAAGTACGGCTAACACACTCTGTTAGCATAACGTGTAGTTTGATCACAGAGAAATCTTTGTTTCTGGTGTAGCTTTTCTGCTCCAGTATACATTGGTACCATTCTGTTTATTTATTGCCAGATATGATATTTGTACAAAAAAAAAAAAGGTTGCAAACAAAAGAAACAAATAAAAAAAAACTTAAGAAAATTGAATTATTTGGGTGAATTTTTGTATCTAGCTGCGTTAAATTTGTTTAAAGGGCTCTTCTCTTTTTCTCTAGCTACTTTTATGGTATTCTCCATAAATTAAAATTTGACCATGAAGCTTGGTCATGAACTTTGAGTCCCCTTGATTCTTATAACCCTAACAACAAGAAATTATCATTCTTCATTCACCATGAACCAATAATACATTTCCAAAATGTTTTAGATGGAAGGGAAAAACTGAGTAACAGTTGAGCAGAAATATTTACACTGGCCACATTGTCAGCAGGGGTAAGCGTAAAAACCTGAAAAAGTAATGATTATGCAGCTTTGCTTGCATGTTCTGAAAAGCAATAATTGGGTCATTCTTCAACTATGCAACTCTGGGGTTTGCATGTATTTCAAAGCAGCAATTACTTAGCCAAATAGCCATTTGGGATCATTTTTAAAAGTCACAGTAATATTACTGCCAAATTTGGAGGAAAACAAAACATTCTTTGTATCAAAAATTACCATGTGTTTAAATAATCAAAACTTTAAAATTATCCAAGTGGAACAACTTGATCTAGTAATATGGTGGCATATGTATAGTACTATTTTATCCTTCCAGGCCTACATCTTCAATAGTTTTGCCGAAGCTGGTGGGTTTTTTTAATAACATGCTTTGATATTTAGTGTTTCTAAAATGATTATGACTATATAATATTCTGCTCAGAGGAACAAATAATCTCCAATGGAACTGATTCTGCTGAACAGAAATGGCAGGTGTTACTTTGCATTACAATAGAATCAGTAAAGACATCCCCTCCATTATGTCTGTCTGTAATGCGACTGCAATTACTATCAGCATCGTTAGTAGAGTTCTTTAAGGTAGGTGATTAGTAGTTATGGAGGCTATTAAAATAACTATTGATTCTATTGATTATTTTAAAAAGATTTAAACCTGCGTGCAGCACATGTAATTGCAGTTTTGTTTTATCTGGTGTTTCCTGTTCCTCTTTTTTTCTTTTACTGAAGTGTATTTTATTTTCTTCCTCACTTTCTTCTTCAGTTGTGAGGCTGTGCAAAAAAAAGACTTCTTAGAAAGAAACATATTCTTTAGGATGCTGGAATGTTTTGTCAAAACCAGCATGCTAATTGGATTCTCCCTCCCTCTCCTCTTCAGTAGTTGCCTCCCTTCTCTGCCACTGACAGCAAAATTGCTCATCTGGATACCACATTCCTTTGTATTAGGGCCTCCTTTGCTCTACTTTCAGTTCTTCCCTTTTTCTTTCTTCTTAATTTTGTGCCCTCCTCCAGTTCTCCCCCCTCCTTACATTAGACAGTTCTGAAGGTTTGTTTTTCCCAGCAAAACCTGCTCTGAATCCATCCACTTGTCTACTTGCAGTACCAGCTCTACAGCCCTCTGATGTGTACAGGCAGAGAGGCTTGTCCTCTTTTCCATCTTGGTTAGGTCTCCAGTGACTTCTGATATAACACTAGGTTGACCCCTCATTCTAGACTAAAACGTGAGCTTGTCTGGTTGAGGGTCATTACTTCACTCTCACCTTCAGGAAGAACTTCTGAAAGAGGCTTTGCTTTACAGCTCTCCTAATAGTGCCACACAATGCTGAATCAATGCCTAATAAGTGGATCTGCTATAAGCTTTCATTTTAAGCCTGTTTCACGCAAGATGAGCTCAAACTACTCAATTTTCAAATACAACAGGTGCTATTTCTGAAAAGTTACCCTGTTTTATCTTTCATATTCTCAGCAATCATTTCTGTCCTTTTCTTTCTTGACATATTCATGCTATAATCAAACTATGTTATCTGTTTAATGATACTTACTTTCTCTGATAATGTTTGAAATGCAGGTATTTCTAAATCTAGGCATATAAATGCTGTAAAGAAGGCGGCTTTTGTCTTTAGCTTTCTAAAGAAACATCTCCTCCTCCTGTACACTGCGAAAAGCAATACCATCACTGCTTTTATTGTCAGTTCTTTGTTTTACATGTAAAATCCCTTCTCAAACCCACTGCAGGTCTTGGGGGAAACCCATTTTCAGATTTATAGCATGTCCTTAACAGCATCCCATTTTAATGAGTGCAATTCATATCCCTCCACAGTAATAACTGAAGGCCCACCATTTTCACATCAGTCCATCCTCCTTTTAACTAAGGCACATCTTTTTCCTGTTCATCTCAATGAAAGATGGGAATTCAGTATGAAATAAATACCCATTTAAGTATTGATATAAGTATTAACAGTAATGTAAACAACAACAGAAATAACAAAACCTTTCTCTCAGTTACTGAACCAGTACTTGTACAACTGTGCAACATGAAATCATTAGCTTTCTCCACAACAGAAATAAATCAGAACCTCTAAAGATTATTGGACATTCTGCAAACTTTCAAGTAGTTGGGCAAAGTTAAGTCTCTATAGCAACATACTGAATCTCCAAAAACATGTTCAGAAAATCTACAGAATTCAGTGGTTCTCCATTCTCTATTAAGTTGCATAGGATAGACTGTACTATATAGTACTTAGGTACCAAAGATATTCAGTCCAGAGTATCTTATTATATCCTATCTTACTTTATTTTCTGTTTTATTTTCTATTTTATTTTCTTCTCTTGTTGATATGTGATGGTGTTCAGCTGTGCTCCTTTGTTTTTTGGGGTTTCAGTGCTCCCACCAAAATTGAAAGTGGGAGAGGTGTGATACTAAGAGGGAGTGCTCCAGCCAAAAAGGGAAAAGGTCTTACAAAGCGTGTAGGTCACTTTGTGAAATCATGGTGATCATTCGCTGAAATATGGGGAAACTCTTATCAACATGTTTATCTTCATAATAACGGGTAGTGAATTCCAAACTTTGATCTGGTCTGCAAGCTGGATTGTCCTTAAAACTAAGATTAAGAGGAAAAAGATCAATTGAGTGTTACATAATTTGTCCTCATATCTCTAAACAGGTAGGCTGGAGTAAGGACAACTGTGGGACTGAACCATCATGTGAAAATAGATACAGAGGGAAAAGGGTTGTAATTACTCTTGGTTAACATCTGAAAAAGTCTCTGAATCTATAAGCAACTCAAACTCCCCATTCCAAATCTGCATCCTAATTGTGCTTCCTAAGCACATAATAAGGAGAGCTTCGAAAACGATGGGTATGGGATGGACTTCTTGTGAAGTCTTGCGATGGGAATTGATGATATATCACCTCTGTGAACCAAAGTTAGCAATGAATGCATTTGTGACCATCTCCTTAATATTACTACAAAGCCTGACACAATGGGGTTGTAGTCCATGATTAGGGCTCAGGGAATATGCAGTAATAATGAGACAATAATTACAGTGTTGCAATAGTAGGGGACAGTAAAAAAATAACATGGTAATTTCTGACAAAAAATATTTACTTTTAAGGGTTTGGAATGGCTATGTATATTGAATTGAGCTTTAAAAAACCAAAGTCTACTAAATTTGGCCTTAAATTTTAGGTTTTGCTTTAATATGTTTTAGACTTAAAACATACTAAACATATTATTAGACTTGTTCTTTGGAACAAGCGTCATTTTCTGAATAGAGGTCTCTAATGCCAACATAATGCATTTGCAAACCTGTATTAAGGCTATTCAGTCTTGTTATATTACAACTAATAAACAAATATTAGGTCCTGATAGCAAAGGACATTTTTATTTCCCATTATTTCTAGCCCTGTAGTTACAGCAATTTGCTATTATACCAGAATAACCAGAATGTGCAAATGTTCAAAAAATGGTTAATGAAAAGTGAAATGCCAGAAGGAATTTTATTATCCAATTTGGAAAAAGTGCAAAAATAAACAAACACATAAGGACCAATCCTGGTATCTTTAGCACAGAGAACAGCCACTGTCTAAATAATGCCAATCAATTCTGTGAACTGCTTTCTGCAATTAAAAGCTGCCATGCAAAAAGGACAGTGTTTAGGCACAAACCCTTGCATCTAGTGATAAGCATGCATTATTGTTTTATTCATAATGGTGATTGTCTTCAGAATACTAATTTATGAAAGGAGGCTCAAAAGTCTCTATGGCTAATAGCAGCTTCTGCAAACAGACTTTATAGTATATTTCAGAAAGATATCAGGAAAGCAATTATTTATCTGGAGCCTTAAGACTCTTTCTACTACTGAGTATACAGGGCTCTAGTCAAGAGATCACAAAGGGTTAGCAGAAAATGAGTAGCCTCTTCTCTAAGAAATTTGATCTTTAAAATAGCATGCAGAGATTAAAGGATGTGACAAAAATGGCTTTTCAGAACTGGCTTCCTATTTTTATGGCATTATGGTAGCTACTTTATGTATAATATATAACATTGCAGCCATATTATGGCTGAGATCAAAATAGTTGTAGGCACAGATGAAGTGCCCAACTATTTTTCACGTACATTTATTTCTGAATCTTTGTAGCAATGAACATCATTTCACAGAAGTGCTGGGAACCATGGGAGAGTTAAGGCCTGAAACAGCTTGCCTAAGTGATTGTGGAATATCTATCTTAGAGGATTTTCAGTACTTGACCTGATAAAATCCTGGGCAAACTGATTAACTGCTGAGTTGCTCAGTTTGTGATCTCCAGGGATCCAACGTAAGCTTTCTTACGATTCTTTTCTGTGAAGTAGAAGTCGAGTTTTGGAGCTGAGCTGTCCATGTGCACATTCATAGTGTCAGCATGCAAGTGTTTGCTGTAATGCTGGGGCTCAGGGGGAAGCATATATTTGTGGTGCCCATACCCGCTGCTCTTCAAGTTCCTCAAGGAATATATAGAATCATAGAATCATTTAGGTTGGAAAAGACCCTTAAGATCACCTAGTCCAACCGTTAACCTTACACTGCCAAGTCCACCACTAAACCATGTCCCTAAGTGCCACATCTACAGGTCTTTTAAACACCTCCAGGGACAGTGGCAACCCTTTCGGTGAAGAAATTTTTCCTAATATCCAATCTAAACTTCCCCTGGCACAACTTGAGGCCATTTCCTGTTGTCCTATCATTTGCTTCTTGGGAAAAGAGACTGACAACCACCTCGATACAACCTCCTTTCAGGTAGTTGTAGAGAGCGATAAGGTCTTCCCTGAGCCTCCTTTTCTCCAGACTAAACAACCCCAGTTCCCTTAGTCGCTCCTCATAAGTCTTGTTCTCTGGACCCTAAACACCATATACTACTTTTCTTTCATCTACTTCAATACAGATTAAAGTCTGAGGGACAGGAGAGGGAGGAGTGAGTGGTGAACATTGAAGAATTAATGGTAAGTAAAGATAAGTTAATGATAATATTACTTTTCAACCACTACTTGGCTATCTACAGTTTCACAATGGAGACAATTCTAAGCAACGTCTCTGCTTTAGTTTGACCAGATGTGATTTTGCAAGCATAGAGTATGCACTGACTACGATATCATTATGCCTGTGTGATGGCATAGCATCTGGAACAAGTACAAACAAAAATCTAGCAGGATACCTTGTGTCTGGGATTGAGACACTTCTTGAAAAAGGTGGAGAAGCAGCTTCAGCTGCAGTAGAGTATTTAGAGATCAAACATATCTGCCCTGGGGATTTCATATTGTATTTTCAGCATGGAGATTACCATGCTGTTGATTTTTTCAGCTCTTAACACCAACAGCAGTTATACTGTTTTGTCTAGTGTAAGTGAAAGAAGAGAGCTATCATGATGTCCATTGAAGGGATGCACAGGAGGAAGAGGTTAGACCACTCTCAGGGATGATCTGATCACAGATCTTTTCTGCAACTGTTTCTCGCATGCCTACCTGTAGCATCAAGTCCTAAGGTGGCGGTTAGGAAGTATAGCCAAAATCTAGAGCCCTGGTGACTGAACTGGTCCCTACTGCCTTAAGATGAGTCCTGAAAATGAGACTAGTGATGAGTCTTTTAATTCTTCCTGGCCTAAATGAATGGATTAATGTGGCACTTTTATTCTCAGAGAGAATATAAAACTTTGATGTGTTACGCTACAACCGGCTAATTTGAGTACCATCACAAACAAGGAAAATTAAACTTCAGACACTTCAGTGAAGCTACAGGAACTGGATGGAGAAACATTTGTCATTAGTTTGGTTCTGGCCAAAAGAAAAAAAGAAAATAACCCTAATCATTGACTGCACACCCTTGGAGGGGAAGACCTTCCCTGGAGATGGGACAGAAGCATAAAGTCCATCCCAAATGACGAAAGGTATCTCTAGAAGGAAAAAGAAAAGAATATTCTTCCTTCCCATGCTAAGAAGCAGGCTGAGATGATGAATAAAAAGAAATGTAAATAAAAAGAGAGAAAGTCTCTTTTAGAAAGATTGTAATTTCAGGAAATTTTTAGTTCCACAATGTAACTAAATTAGGTAGATGTATACCTGTTTAAAATTAAACCTATTTTAAAAATAAGTTGCTAACTATTAATTATGGGCTATATTTTGCCACCTTTAGACATGCAATTTTATTCCAGAGATAGAACCCCTGAGACTCTATCTGTTTAGTCAATGCGTGACCCATTAGCCAAAGACAGTGCACATTAGAAAAGCCAGATTTAGCCTGTATTGAAATGTCCAGTTGCCCCATCATCTGCTGTCTAACACCAGATTCCTGCTGCTAATATGCAGCATAAACCAAATCTGAAGTCATTGAAATGCTGCAGCTCATGCCTAAGTGCCAGTTAACACTCAAATTTGGTTGAGACCTGGTTTGGACTGGATCAGGCTTGTACTGAGCAAGCATATATGATTTTATTCAGAAACCTCTTAATTATGTATTCACTTAATAAACAGTAGTCATGTCATTCCACCTCTGGCTTTTCCTTATAAAATTAAAACCTCAAATCCAGATTTCCCACACCTAGCACTATCGCCAAGCAGCGGATTATTGATGTTTGGGATATATCCTGTAAGTGTAGAGGATAAATTGCACAGGACTTATCAATCTGGAAAAAAATATAATTAAGGAAGGATATTATAACTCTATAAAATAATGACTTTCATGGAAAAGGGGAAAAAAGAACATCTGCTCGCTGTTTCTCATAATACAAGAAAGGAGGCACTAATGAGGTGATTGGGTATTAGGTAATTATCGAGTCATACATCGACTGTTGATTTATCTTTTTGCATTCATGGTTTTGTCTGAGGTATTGCCTGCTTGTTTTGCATAACAAAAACTCGTTGTGTATCGCTGAAGAGCTTCAGATATACTAGTACTGAAATGACTGACTTTAGATTGAGACACTGGTATGCCTGAGCTGACCACATCAAAGATGTCTCTTCAGCTACCTGCTCCTTTCCCAGAATGCCGCTCGATTTTATGCTGTCAAATCAGTTCCCAAATACCATACTTTTTTCCTAGCTCTGCATAAATGTTCAAGGTTGTTACCCAGCAGCTTAAGGTGTCGCTGTCTGACATTGGACTGGAGTGAGGACAAGCAATAATGTTTTATGGTTAGCATAGTGCAGAATAAAATGTCAGCTTCAATTTCTTGAATATGTGTATCCACAAGCACTGTATCACCACATTCATCTTGCCATTCAAAGTAGTTTTTCATCCTCAGCAAAATAATGAAAAGAGACAAGGGAATCATATGGTTGACAACAACAGATGCAACATTTGCCTTTTCGAGGACTTCTCCTTTGACTTAAAGAATATGAACAGGGATGGTATGGACATCCTCTGATTTCTGTGTAAAAAAAAGTAAATTCTTACTACATATTCTTACTACATACCTCATAATACCACATAGAATGGGCTTGTATTATTGTTGCAGTCTTGGACCATACAGAGATAGAAGATCCACAAGAACAGAACCACTGCTTTCACATTAAGAGGCTGGAGAATCTAGAACGGCTTCATTCCTTAGCTAACCATTCAGTAAATAAATGAAAGCTATCCTGAAACAATGTCCAGAAGAGGCATATTCCAGCAGAACTATGTTGGTATCGCAGTGTTATTTCTTGGCAGGGAAATCTACACTGGTAGGTTTCTTTTCAGCTCATATAAAGCAAGATTTGCAAAAAATGCTGCAACTCAGTCTGCTTTGCTTTAAAAAAATTCTGTGGAAGAATAGAATTAGTTTTTTCTTTTCTTTCTCCCTCCAACATTCAGAGAAGAGGGTGATACTGCTGCATTGATGCCTGCATTATAATGTGATTCACGTTGGAGGGAAACAAGACAGTTGCAAAACAGTTACAATTTGTTAAGATGGTATTAAGATCCCCTTAAAAGGAAAGCTGTGCTCATTTTCATTATCAGTGCAGTCTCATAGTTCATTTCCATAATTTGCAGACTGTGAAATGTGTTAACACGCAGTTTTGCTACTCACGGTAAAGAAGGGTGACAGTCTTGGGGCTCAGGTTTCTTAAAAGTAGCAATTTCTAAGCTACAGTGCCAGGTAGTTGTCTCTGAAAAGTAATATCCTGCAAGAATATGGAGAAATACGTATGCTTATTTCCATTTGGCTTCTGTGTGGATTTAAAGACTCACTGGCACAGTTCTATTCACCACTAGAGCTGACACATAGGTATTAGGGGTTGCAATTTTTAGATGCTAAATGAAGAAGGAGCAAAGGACTAGGGAAAAATGAGGGAGAGCAGATGAAATGAAAACAAGTGTTTCACAGAAATCATGACCATGAAGTTACATCTGATCTTTTAACCTGACTTTTCTATGTTACAGGCTGTTTCACACTCATACTGAAGACTTTAGGCCAGATAATTCAGTGTTCAAACTAGCTCTAAATTTATGCCATCAATAAAGACATCAATTTGTTATTGCCTGAGATCCCTGCAATGTCAGAGGATCGCTCAGGCAATATATATCCAACAGTTCCTCCCTCTGCATGCAAATAAAATGCCCAAATCTCCCCTAGTTTCAGTTGGGGACAATTTTCTTCCCAATCAAAAGTCCCATAAACAGTATAATACTGTGTATCTGAGCTGTGCATACTAGACAGAGGATTTTTATAGAGAATGATCCATTTCTCAGTGTGCTACCTCTAGCCATAGTATATTGCTGATATATTAGAGTACAGTGGAAGTAGTCAAAGAGTCAATGAGGGGGAAAATAAATTTCCAAATGAAAAGGTTGACTAGCAGAAGACCTGAGGCCTGGAATTGGAGTTTAATCATTGTTTTAATTCAAAACTACCAACGTTATGATTATACGAAAGGCCACCTAAGCAATTCTCTTCTTGAAAGGATCCATGAAGGAGGAGGAATGGAAGGTCCTCAATTTATGAATTCGGAGGCTGAGAGAACGATTACAGATCCTTTCCAGCCCTTCTTTCACCCACTGCAGGGCAAAGAATTTACACCCAAAGATGGATCAAAGATGTATTTTAGTAAAGCAATGAATTTCATCTTGAAGATGCTCATCAATCATAAGTCACTGCTAAGTCATTCCTTTGATCATCCTGCCTAAGAGGAAATTACATGTATTTTGCAACTGAATTTATTTAGCAGTAACTTGTATCCAATGAACCTGTTCCTAGTTGCCTTGTGTCCCACCTATGAGGCTTCACTTTGATGCTTGAGTTTTTACAGCACATCATCATGTCATCTCTCCAATTTGTCTTAAAGTAAGGTCTTAGTAAGGTGAGCCTTAAATCTTGTTTCACTTGCAGATCTTTTCTTCCTCTCTTTTGAAATCTTTCAGCTATTTCCATGTCTTCCTGGAACTCTGGAAACCAGAAAAAGAGGAAATATTCTAACAGAAGATATAGAACTAAAACTCTTTTTTCTTTTTTATTGGTATTCTGCTCTATCTGCATCCAAGGATTTTGGCACAGCTTTGCTTTTAAAGGCCATCTCCACTATTTAACATGCATCTGCCTCTCTGTTTTTCAGATCTATCCCTTTAAATTTATCCCTACAAGAAGGTGCATCATGTTGTAGAATGTCAGAGCATTATGAAGTTTTGTGAAGCAAGAAAAGGCTGCACGGAAAAAGAGGCAGCTTAGCAGTTGTATGGCAGAAAGAAAAAACAGAAGAGGTATTTGGGAAAAAAACCCCAACCCATCTGAAAAGCCCCAATGGTAGAGGCAGCAAGTAGACCTGAGAAGGGCTGCAGGACAAGACAACAGTTACAGTGTCTTATTTATATTTCTGTTTTTCTCTTTCTCTCTCTTCCTTATTTAAAAAAAAAAAATCCTTCAGTTCTGCATCAGAATTAAAAGTTGTAGGGCTTGCACCACAATGCTTTATTGGAAACTTCACTAATTTGCGCGAACGGGTCAGGTTTCTAGAACAAAATACTTTAAAGATAATTTGTCTTACCTATAATTTAAGAAGTATTTTCCTTTCTTTCTCATACCTAAATTTATTAGTGGGTAAAAGACATTAAAAAAATCTGTTTCTGAGACATTTGTTTTCTGTGCAATGTTGGAATTCTTAACAGCACCTGGTGCCCACAGAATGAATGGGAAGTGTATTACTGACCTTGTTGGTTATTGGACCAGTTCCTGGGTGAGAATGCATTTGATGTGTATAGAAATAACTGCATCCTCAGGTGGGGAATAAGCAGTTGAAGCAGAGTAATTGTCATGACACAAAGATCCTATTTTCATATAAATGTCGCTTCTCCTATAGACAGAGGAAGAAAATAGTAACAGGACAGTGGAGAGAATTATTCCACTGAAATGTTTTCCATGAAGCATCAGACACTTTATTATATCAGGAGATGACTTTTTGTGTGGAAATGATAAACATTTCTTGCAAACACTTGTAGGCAATTTTCCATCCTCAATAGTGTCTAAAAAGTGACAATCTTTAACATTGATTTCTCTATCAATACTTTTTACCAATACATACCTTCTAGATCAGTTCACTTGCCTCAAAGACTATCACAGTGTTTCCTAAACTTTTTAAAAGCTAGGTCTTCTGGAAAACAACTTCAGTTTCAGCAACCTGCTCTTTATCAGACATTATAGCCCCACGTACTCTTCTCCTGTATACCTTTTCTAGTAGTCCTTTATTCACAGCAGAGAAATACTTGAAAAAAAGGTAGTGTAGACCTTCATAATATGACAATTTCTCTCTTGTATTGCAGCCATGGGTAAGCAGTGGAGCTTTAAGGTATATTTGTGTTTGAGTTATCGCTAAAACTAATTAATTTTGACCTCAGAGGTATTGATTTATTGAGACTCATTGCTGCCCTCCTCCTGTTAGATAGGAGAAGGGGAGCTAGCTCTGTTCGTTTCTTAGAGATTCATTAGGGATTCTTTTATTAGTCCTCATATAAGTTGGCCTAGAAGGTAGTGATTTGAAGAAAAATGATCGTCTGTGGTAACAACACAGGCTAGATTGGCCAGGGCTAGCTATGTTTGCTCTTTTAATAGCATCAGGATAAAACGGATGCTGTTTCATATCTATTGCTGCTCACCTGAAGAGAGGGTGAGGAGGTGAGGTCCAATGTGGAGGCAGTCAGCAGAAATAAAGGACAGCAAGCCTATCACTGATGTGCCAGAAGGTGTCTCTCAACAGGTTTCTGGATGGGTGAGCTTTGTGTAAAGGCCAGACCTTTAGTCCTAGGGGAGACAACTCCTAGCTCTTGGCACAACACATAAGCTGAGTGGACAAAAAGATTTTGGTTTCGCCCCTTCTCCTTAGCTGTATTATCCTATAAACCTGCCTTGGATTCAATTTAGGCCTGGTAGGATTATAGTACTGTTCCTCTGTGCTAAAGAATGTGGCAGTTTGCCATTTTAATCTGCGCTGTGTGTCTAAGCAATTCCTGCCTGCTCATCTGAGCAACTTTTCATCGTATCTGAGATGGGGAATAAGAAGGAAACAATAGATGTGGGAAAGGCAAGCTGAACAGAAATTTCAGCTTGTGAATAATCTGCTCCTTCTTTCATCTCTTATTTTCCCATCTCAGTTTTACAACTTTACTTGCTCAAGTGTAACAAAACTTGTATTTATTTATTCTTTACATGAACTCCAGCAAAACATTGGAGATTCAGCTCTTGGAGAGAAAAATCCAGTGCTACATTTATGTGTTTTCTTTCAACATCTGGACACAAATCTCTTCTGCCTCTTCAAGGACTGCTTTGTTTACGACATTATTCATTGTTTTAGATAAGTACTTGGCTTCTGAAGTTGGCTCTTGTAGTGTTTGTTGCCTCTAAACAAAGTCAGAAGCGCATTTTATCCTTTTGACTACTTGGTCTTTGTACTCTGAACACATTTGTGAGATGGAGCCTCCAAGAAAGGACCAAAATAGCTATGTTGCCTTCAAGCATGAATAGCCCACACCTGGGGATGTACTCGTTAGGTACTTACATTCTACTTCCCATGCCTTGCATATTAACTGTTTTCCTCTCCTTTCACTTAACTTAAAAAAGAATATTAAGTTAAGGGTCAAAAACCATCCCAGCAACAAACACATCACTCTCTCATTCTGAAGTATGGGCATGACAGAAAGGAGGAGTCTGAGGGATCTTATGAAACTTTACCAAGAAAGTTAAATGCAGCATTCTAATATAAAAATACAAACAATTATAGTAAAAGATTGACCTTTCTGAAAATGTGTATTTTTATTCTTCTGTTTACCTCTAGGACTGTTACAGCACCTTGTCATCTTCATACTTTTATAAAAGCTTAAGCCAAAGCTAGATGACTGTACAAATATCTAGAGGATGGCACTCTGTTGCAGAAAGTCATAGCTCTCCTTGTTTCCATATAGGTTCAAGGTAATAATGACTGACCACATATCTATATGAAGAGTGACACTTTTTGGCCTTCTTGCTGATGGGGCCACCATTCTTCGAGAATTGCGCATGTTTGCAACCCTCTCCCAGTAATTCCTGCATTTAAGATGTAGTAAACCCAAGTTTTTATTACTACTTACCTTCTTACCTGGACACTGATGTAAGTCACAAGATGGCCCTAAATAACGAAATTATGGGAAAATTACATTATCCCACTTTCAGAGCTATGGAAACTAAAGAAAGAGGTCACAGAACAAATTAAGGTCATAGCTGTTTTGAGCTAATTCAAAGATCATGTTTTAACTCAGCAAGCAGTTTCTTTGCGTATGTTCACTCAGTTTGTTCTTCATACATTTTTCGTTTAAATTCAAGCCCTTCAAAGAACTGATTATTGTACATAACTTCCAGGTTTTTTAAATCAGCTTGCAAGCTGGTTCATCCTTTTTGTGATAGACATACAGCAGGTGATCTGTAGCCACACTGCTTGGCGTGCTTTCCTGAGTGTATTGTGCCTGAGGCAGGAGGTTGCAGAAGCCAGGATGTCCGTCGTTCCCATTCTTTGCATGACAAGAGGTGCTAGTGTAACCCCATGTGAATATGGGATAGGTGCTGGTTCACTTATCTAAGTTTCTTAATTAAGACTGTCTGTGTGGTTATTTTTCAGAGGCAAGGTGCTGAGGCAGTTAGTGGTGACAGACCTGGATTCAAACCCTATGAGCCTGTGCAGCAAGTTGAACGTCAATACAACCAGAAGGCCTTCTCATTTTGGAGGATTTGTTTATGTTGGGCCAAGAGAGACTGAAAAAAATGGCCTAAGCATCTTTTTACATTTTGTACTAAGGTAAAGTGAAATGTGATCTTATTTCTGAGAGCCTTTTTTGGTGGAATGAAGGGCTGTATGTAGATCCTGCTTGAAAACCCATGCCTTCAACATAGGCATTTTAACTTAAAGAGGGATTACATCTGCTTTAATGTAATTTTAATGTGATGCATTAAGAAAAGCAGTTGCGCAGGTGGTTGAGAAGTAACTAACATTTGGCTGCTGAAAAAACTCATGTTAATATAAGTTTGCTTAGAGGCATATTCAAAAGTAAGCAGGACAACCATCAATGCTGAGTGTACTTCTCTAGCATATCATAGCACATGATGAGGCAATAAATGTATTTTGTAACGTCTTACTTGTTTGATACTGATGTAATTTACTTTACAGCCTACTATTTTACGGTACTTAATATCAAATCGCACATCAATATACAGCAGCAAAATGTGAAAATGACATAATAAAATACAAGCGGCTGTGAGATGCATCATAAACATGACACAAAATAATGTGAAACAAATAATATTTTAGAGTAGAATTACCCAATTTGCTAGAGATATTTACTAGAAATACTTTCTCAGCATTGATTATTCACAACCTAGATTCTGCATAGTATAAATTATACTGTATAACATGCTTTCCAAACCAGAGACCTTCTGGTACTTCTGGACTGTTTCCTGGAAGATTTTCCTTAGTGTGACTGATTTTAAACAAGAAAGGAGATAAACCCCTGTTATTAACCACTTGAAAGAATTACAATGTGGAATAGTCAAGGTTCTTTCAGATTTTCTTCTTTTATTTTCCTATTCAGATAGGGGAAAGTTTACTTAGATTCTTCCATCATTGCAAAGAAAATTTCAATTTTGCAAATTGCAAAATTTGCAAAATTGCAAGGAAAAACCTCTCCCCCCCCCCCCAAAGGAAACAAACAATCAAACAAATAAAAAATATTCAGAACAGAGAAAAGAAAGAAGGATTTTAGGCAGAAGGCAGAACAGAAATTCAACAATTTGACAATTGCATGTGTGAAAGGGTGTTGAGTGAGAGTCATAAAGCCTTGACTAGAATATAGTAGTCCATATGAAAAGTGGTATTTTACTTAACCAGCAGTCTTGAAACGATTGTCAGTCTTGACAGTATTTACGAATAGAGCTCACACAGTTCCATTTTTCTCTGGTTGTGCCTCCATAAAACTTTCTTAATCAGTGGAAATTTCACATGTGGCACTGCTGCAATGAATTTTTGAAACAGTCCGTTAAATGAAGCCATTCTCTGTAAGCATTTCTAGTATGTCTTAAAGGTTTTTCAATGACGATAAGAAGAATCTATAAAATATCACAAAATGTTGTCTAGAATTGTTGACTGGTACAAAAAACTAAGCAGCAGTGTTTTCTTTTCTGGGCAGAGTATGTAAAGTTTGTAAATTATTAAAAGCTTGTTTTGTAATTCCCTTTAAATCTCCTGTTTTACATTCTGTTTTGTAAGAAATCTGCAATTACTGTAGCCCCCAGCTGTCGTTTACTCAAATATTTTTCAACTGGTAAATTGTTATGGGGTTTCTGAATGCAAGAACCATGACAGAAAAACCTTCCATTTATTTTAGAAAAGAAAGAAAACACACTTTTTGGAATAATGTATCTATCTAGTATTTTTTGAATATGCTATGTGACTGCAGATAAATTTATAGCATGTTACACTCCAAGGGTTTCATTCAGACTCATGCTGGTTTTTTATGGCTGTAGATCTCACCGGGTTGCTTCTGTGGTGGCTATTTCGACCTGAAGAGGCATGTATTTTTTCAGCTTGTTCTACCAGTTTCAGCTTTTGCATCTTAAACAGCTATGACAAAGGAAGAAATTACACCTCATCAGGTTGAAGTGCTGGTGAGTTTTCTTCATAATGCAGATGCTTTTCATTAAAAGCTAGGCTTCCTGCTACTGTGTTCTCTTTCTCCAACTGTGGAAATAAGGCAATGCATATAAAAAGAGCAGAAGATACTTAAGCAGCTGAAAACATAGTCCCTCCTGTCCATAATTCTAATTTGGCTTTTGATTTCCTTCACAAGCAAAGTTATATCTTGGCTGAGGAAAATACAGTGGAGATATTAGAGAGCAACCTAAATCTGAGAAGATCAAAAAACATGGCAAGCTTTTTTTTCTTAAAATCCACATTCGTGCATTTCTGAAGTATGTTAACATGGTTCTTTTTAATCTGCAGGAGTTAAGTCTCGCAAAACAATATTGTGCTGTGATGTAGAAACACTTTCAACATGTTATATTGTTATGCAGCAATACATAAAGTGCTTTCTATGACATTATTTTATAAAGATACCTTACTAGCTCTTCACACCCAGTTTCTCAAAGTATCAAATTGTTACTTTATTCAGCTGATAACACTTGATTTGTTCAATTTTGTTTAGCAAAGCTATAGAAAAATAACAGAAAATTCTGATACAAGAAAATAAAGATGAATTGCTGAATAGTAGAGAAGCACGTTCTTCTGCCTCCAGCAGTAGCTGCCAAGCTGGAGAGCTGTCCCATCCCCTCAATTAGATTGGAGCTGTATTGATGCCTGATTACCACTAATTAAGCATTTAAAATGTTTCACATAGGTTGGAGCTTCAGGCTACAAACGAAGAAAAACATCCATGGTTCAGTGTGTCTTAACGATCCTGTGGACAGATATTATTAACTCCTTACATTATCAATTCATATTAGACAATCTCCTGAAGAGCTGCTGGTCAGTATTTATATATGCCCCATTATATCCTTGCAAATTAAATCACAGGCACAGATAGTAAGTGCTGAGTAAATAAATAAAAGAACAACATTACTATTTAGCTGTCTATTTTTCAGTTACATTCCTACTTGCATGTGTGTTTTGCTCAGCTAATAAATGAGAAATCCATAGGATATTCCTTATTCTATACACCTTTTAAATATGGTAAGAAATTAATTTATTTGCACGTGAAGAAGTTCTGCTAGCACACCCCAAACATTCAACATCAAATTATTGATTCAGCATCATGTCTATAAAAAAAAATAAAAATCAACCCTCAAATAAAAATTCCTGTCAGATTCTCTGTAACAAACCTTCTGGGAAAGAAACACTCTCTGTATTGCATTGAAGCTGTTATTTAATTGCGTGCCAAGTCAGTTCATGATCTTCTCTTGCAGCCTCACATATGAACAGGAGATGCAAAAACATTGAAATAAGCTCAATGGGACACTGTGTGTCTCAAAGAAGATGATCAAGCACTGAAAGCAAACCTCTACTGTCTTTGCTAAGACAGAGAAGGAGCTAGCTTAAAATGACTCCTCTGATCCCTTCCAGGAGCCATACAGGAGATATCAAGGCCTTATAATTGACACCGTGGAAGAACAATGCAGGGCATTCAATGCAGAGCAATGTAAGGCATTCGTGGAGGAGCCTGGTTTCTGCCCTTAGTGCTGAGCATGACCATCTCTTCTGTGGGCACCAGCAGAGCCATCCTTGCTGTGTCCAGCACCTGAGAAAGGCAGCCAGAGCGGTGGTGAGTCTCCTTTACAACTTGTGTCCTTAAGTGTAGGGCGACCTCTGAACTTTGCAGAGTGCCTCTCAGTCCTATTCTGCGTTGCTGTTCGTCAGCTTGAATGTAAAGCTGCAACAGGAAACCATAGGAAGATTCAGATCACAGCTTGCAGTCAAGAATAGTTTGGTGAGACCAGCTGTTGTGAATTCAAGTATCTTAAAAACTGGCGTGGCTTGTGCTGTGTGATGTTACAAATATTCTGAATATGAGTGCATGCTGTCACTGCTTTAGTGCAAGTTAGATACAATATGTCATACCTTGGTACATACTTAAACTAAAAAAATTGTTTAAAGCAGACAAATTAGAACAGTATCTCTGACTGTACTTGTATCAGTAGAAGCGAAACAATCTCTAGGCTGTGAAACATACTGAAGCAGCCCTTTAAATTGATTAGTATAATATGATTGATTTATTCATATTTGTAATCAGTATTGTTTTCTAGCAGCCTCTAATGTGGAGCGCAGCATGCCTAGCATCTTTTGCCTACCAGTCTGATTCTCTTGTTTACTCTATTAATACAGAGCCTACATAGGTCAGATTTCACGTTGTTGCATTGCTATACTCTGCTGCTCAAGCAGCGGTGCGTGATCAGAGAGTTTTATTCTTAGATGTCTCCTGGCAAAGCAGGAGCAGTACAAGGGGGATGGCAAACGCCTTCAAATACATCTCACCTGAAAGCAAGTGGCAGCCCTTTTGCACCTGATCCTAGTGCTTGCAATCCGATTGAGTCCAGCACCGGTGGAACCAGTGCGGGCTGCTCTTTGCAGTGACTGCGGATATATTCAGTATATACTCACTGTTCTTTTCTGCTCCCCTGGATGCCCAGCTGAGATATTAAGAAGTAATCTCTGGGCAATTGCCAGATAGGATATAGTTTGTTTCCTGGAGATCAATATCCTAGGCTGGAGGGACTGCGCTAGTGGTTCAGCACTTCTGCATGAGCACAATTAATTACATAGGTGAGCCCTGTGTTTAGACACCCTTTCATCCTTGATCTGCCTAACAGCCTTTCTGCTAGGGATTATCCTCCCTCCTCACTGACTAAT
The DNA here is from genome assembly GCF_034638445.1 of Ciconia boyciana. Taxonomy (NCBI): domain Eukaryota; kingdom Metazoa; phylum Chordata; class Aves; order Ciconiiformes; family Ciconiidae; genus Ciconia; species Ciconia boyciana. Next base: position 44,033,677 of record NC_132938.1, read on the forward strand.
TTGACAACAGACTTTATCCCATGTCCTTTGAGATAAAGATGAGAGACACAGAGCTGTCTGTCGGCATTCTGAGTTTTGTAGTGTTTTAAAAAAATGCCTTTATAACGTAAACTCCATTATGAAGGATACAAAGGAAGCCTCCACTGCAAGTATTCTAATCAAAGGAGAACTCCCCTGGTGCTACTGAGGACAGAAATTGTGATGAGCTCTGTTCTGCTCTAAATTACTAATTGACTTTTTCTAAAGAACACCTACTAGGAATCTTGAAGTTTTATGGCAAATGCTAAACAGCAGCTGTCTTCTAATTGTGCTTCCCATTCTATACTTCTCGGAAATATCTCTTTTGAATAATAAGCTGGAGACACTTCCAGTTAAAAGCAGTGCAGATCAGAGGAAACTATGTTAATGTAGGAGGATAGGTCTTAAGCTCACAAAAGCCATGAAATATATGGATGAGTTTTAATAATTATCTCTTTAAGGTTCTTTTGCATGTTGGTATTTACATGGCTTGTTTTATGGCGTGAGAAGCTGACATGCTGTTGTGAGAATCCCATGATGAATATCTGCTTATCAGCACACAGAGAAAGAAGTAATTACAGCATTAATCCTGAGTTTTATGTCACTAAATCACTATTTGGATCTAAGCATAACTTACATTTAAAAATATGATTATCATTAGTGAATCATCATTGATGATCACTTTGAGAATTCAAGAAAAAGACTGGTAACAGGACTTTCTTCTAGACAGAATCAGGCCCTTTGTGCCAAATTTTCAAATGTATGACAGCTGCTATGGATAGGCAAGTACACATGTATGCTTCTTTGCCTACATTTTTAGTATCTTTCATTTTACTTAGCTAATTCACTGGCTTGTGTGGGCCAGTGTAGAAATGCATATATATTTCTTACCCCAGAGCACACATCTTTATGTATAATTGATACAAAAATTTGATACAGAATAGATGTATGGTGTTATTCTTTGGTGTTAATACTGGCTAGGTGTTTAAAAACCATAAAGATAGAAAAAGAGTCAAAATGCTGGTGGGAGGAATACTTAAAAACAGAAGATAGGAAAGAAGAAATGGGTTACAATTTTGAAAATGTTCTCTCACAATAATTTATTTTACACTTTAAATAGGTGGCCTGATTTTCAGCTCTGTCAAGCCGATTTAGATGTCTTAGTATAGGTTTAGGAATGTAATTAAAAGTTTCATTAACACTTTTGTACAGCTCAAAAAATATTTTTGGGGAAGACAACGGTGGTTGCAAGGGCAAGTACACCCGATTATTACGTTTTGATCAGTAAAGGATTTTGAGCCAGATGAGTCAGCCGTGACATCCTGGATCAAGTTTAATCCACAAATATGCTATACCAAAAAGCTGGTTTTAGGTTTCAAAGTGCAAAAGCGAAAGATTTAACAACAGAAAATTCTGGTGCCATTATTTATACATGGGCAAAACCTACACTTGCCTGAGATGGCTGGTTCCAGCCATGACCGGCAGACGGGATCATTACAGAGACCGAACCGCGTTGTCTTTATGGACAGCCTGAATTCACCATGCCCACAAGCCTGTTCTGCACTTGCCTTGGACAACAACAGGACCGTTTGCTAAGTAGGTTGTTCCATCATGTTCTCTCAGTGGTCTGTCATGGGGTTCGGCTGCAAGGGCGAACGGGATTGAGTGGTTAAGCCAGACATGCAGGGCGGATAAATAGGCTCTGGCATGTGCGGCACTCCCCGTGGTGCATCAGCTACTGCATCACCTTGGACCTAAACAGTGAGGAATGCTTCAGGAGGTATGCCGCAGAGGCAGCTGGCCAGCTTAGCTTTGGGGCTACTCTTACACTGCTGTCTAATTATAACTGGAAGCCGTCTCCGTTGAACCATGTCTGATTGGAGGTCCAGTGAACGCAGTGTGATAAATTGCTGCTAGGTTAGAGGTCTGGCATCTTTAACATTTATCCACCTTGGTGTGAATGACTATAAAAATCACAAGGCAATGAGGGCTCTGGTTTCAAAGGGGACTGCGTGCATGAACAAGGCATGCTGGAGCTGCCTCTGTGTGAACTTTTGAGCAAGGAGGTATTTTATATTAAATTGTCTTTTCCATCATCTAATTTTCTTGCTTTGTGAATTCAGTTGTGAACTGACCCCAGTCCATCATGCTATACATAAATTACTAACAGAACTCTGAAGTTCTTTCCACATTTAAAGAGGAGGTTCAAAAGTATATCCTGAAGGGATTCTGGAGAGATATGTTTTGAAAATTAAAGGAAAAAACAGGCAAGAGATTCAATATCCAAGTAAGTCTTGTATCAAGGAGGACAATATTAATAGTGACTCAGAGTATCAGTCACGTCAAAATGTACTAATAGGCAAATCAGCCTTCCTGCACAGCTATATGTAGGTATGTGTTTATTTATAGATACACATGTGCACTTTTAGATGTATGGAGACAGGTATATAAACAAAACCTGGATTATTTTTTGTTATGGGAACATTAATGTTTGAACATTTTCTACCTTGTAAGTATACAGAACTTGTTAAACAGCTATTTTCCCTATGTAGGTAATGGCTTTCAGTTATGCCATCCTAACAATGATCCCCCATCAGGTTTTACATAAACAAGTCATCATACATTTTGTAACAATTTCTAAAATATAAATTATTTACATAGAGAATGCTTATTTCTCTAGGTGGGTGACTCCAGTAGCTTACAATACTTTAATAACAGGAATAAATAATTCATGCACGTTTCTTTTTAAATCTGTTACTATTAAATCCTTTAATATTCAGGGTAACATATTTTGGGGATTGTTGACATTTCTTGAACGTATGTAGGATTATTCATTGCAGTGTCTATTTCGATAGTTTGAAAACTACTTGCGTGCAGAGAGCCCCCAAACTAAACAAAAACTTTTCACAACAATTAAGGACTTGTTTCAGTGATGTACTTAAGCTGCATTCTTAAATTTGAGCACATTCTGAACCCCACCCAACTCATTAAAGGCTCAGCACAAGCTTAGATACTGCTGAACTCAGTAAGAGTTAGTGTGTGCTCAAGTCCTTTCCTGAACAAAAGCCTAAACTTTTGCTAGGCTTCTACAACCTCTAAAAGTCCTCCCTGAAGGCAGGTTTTATGCCGCAGATAGAACGTGCCGCAAGTCCTATTGCAGACTTTCTCATCTTTGCTGGAAGCTGCTTGCAACTGATCCTGCACGCTCCTGCGTTCAGGGAGTTTAAAGGAGGAGGGCGTGTGTGGAGTCACTATCAGGTTTCCCTCTTCCCAGCTTTTCTCATGGGCAAAGCCCTGTGTTCTCATGGAGAGAGAGACCATCAGCTGTCAGCAGATCTGATGGAGAATAACTTGCTGCTCGGCCGTTTTGCACTTCTCATCATCTGTGCAGACCAGAACGAACAGGCTCTCCTTCTTGCACAGTTCTGGGTATGCTTAATCAATTAGAAAGAAGCTCGGGACATGTCTTGCTTCTATGATAGTTACTATGTTCTTCAGGCATTTATAATAACTCATTCAAGAGGAATCCAAGCTGGATTTGTAGTACTAAGTGGGAATTTAACTTGATTTAATAATTGTAAATTTAGCTGTTATCCTTTTGTCAGTGAATGCTAGTTTTTCACCCTGAATCCTTCCTATGTTTTCTTAATATCCATGTTCTGTACGGAGTTTTTACCCTTCTTTTGTCCCTTTTATGCTTCTTGCAGCCTTTTCCAAATTTTCTCTTTTATACTTAACAGTCTCTTCCAACTACTCCATTATACCCTTGCAAAGATGCCTTGCAAAATTTAACATAGAATATAAATACATCAACTATATGTAAAAGTTAATAAAAAACACCCCCCAACCCCAAACAAAAAAACAACCCCCACCCTCCCCAACTCCCCTCCAAAAACCAACTCAAACCCACCTACTTGTAGGATGCCTATCACCACCCTAGTTCTTTTGGGTTTTTTTACTCCACTTATTTGTTTTCCTACCCCACTATATTTAAACTACGCCAACAGATTATTTGGCCAGATGTGATTCTTATTCTGAAAGAGAAGAAAAGTGATATTTCTCTTTCTTTAAAGAAGTTATTGGACTAATATTCCTCCAAAACCAATGCTGGAAATATAAAGTCAAAGTAGTGTAGTCACAGCGTATCTGTATCCATCCCTTCAGATTTATAAACTGACAAAATAAGAAAATCATCTATCCACACTGATGCCTTGGGACATGTGGGCGCACAGATAATTAGGAAGTTATTTTCCAAGAGAAGGTCACTGTGTTTTATATAGCCTGAGTATGGGATTAGGACTGCCAGTGATTTAGCTAAAGACATGAGCCAATGATCTGTTGGCTGAGAGGGTTCATCGTTGTTATGAATTCAACAATAAATTTGATGAGATGTTAGGACAATTAGGGTGATGATATGCTCCTTCACAAATGTACAGAGGAATCATTATGAAATGGGAAATTGATGAAATCATTAAAGTGAATGTAAACTTGAACTGGATTTGTAAATCAAAGAGGAATTTCCCATGCAGAATTGCTGGATGGGTGTATTACACTATACATCACTCATAAATGCTTAGTGGAATCACTTTTTGATTATGAATACATTAACCCAACTATTGTTACTCATTGTTTAAGTATAGCTGATTATTTACTTTACTTACTTGACTTTTTACCTCGAATTACTTAATGTGCATTTGAGGAAAACATCATGAGGGTTTGATGGCACAGTAGGCTTTCATTAGGATGAAGATGGTTTTATGGTAATTTCCTACCTGACTGTTTTTTGTTTTAGAGACTTTATTATAAGAAAGAATGAAAGACAAACAAATGAAAGTTAGTGGAAATAACTCTAATATACTCAATAAATAAAATGTCTCAATTTTAAATTGGAATCTTTCACAGATAATTTCTTTGTGGAATGTTTACAAATTTTTAAGATTAATTCCTGTCTTGCTTTATAGTACCATTAAAATATTCTAGGTTTGATTTCCATCTAAAGAAAAATTTATTTGTAATATCAATGCCAAATATTGCAGCATCTCCAAAAAAGAAGAAAATAAAGGTAATAAAACTGTAACAATAAGTTTCCTTCTTAGTTACAGAGTGAAACAAAAAAAGGAGTATTTAGGAATAGGTCATTTGCAGTGATTTGATGTATTCATGGAAAGAAGTATTTTTGTTAGCTGAATTGCTCATGGACATTCATATTGAATGCATTTGCTGAATGGTAAGATTTTCTTTGAATAAAGTGAGGGACTGTAGGGGCTATACTGATCCGGTGGATAGTTCCAGGTACAGTGATGATGTATGGATAGTTTATGCACGGTGCTGATTTATTTACTGGCTTGTTGTATTATATATCTTGGCTTCTGAAAGGTAAATTCTGTAATATGAGGCTAAAATTACAAATGTCACCCAGGAGGTGTCAAATAACTCTTGAGATGTGGTGGTGGTCTTCTTTCTGCTATGAGAAACAACACATGTCATTGAAATTATCTGTTAGAAAGTGGTGCTTTTTTTTAGAGAAGTTTGGTAAGAAACTTTTCTACTCAAGGGACAACTGAAATAACAAAGTGTCATGTATCTGTGGTGCAGAAAGCAATAGCCCTTCTGTAATTAGCTCAGACATTTCAGGAAATGTCTGCTGACTGTCTGTCATGTTTAGAGAAGGGGTAGTCTTTCTTTGATTTGTAGAGTACAAAGTACTGTCCTAGCCTATGACACTAAACACTACGTTAAAGTACAGGAGATAATCATTAGGAATTGTATGAGAAGTCAAAATGTAGCCCATGTATTTGAGAGCTTATGTCAAAGACATCTGCCTTGGTCCAGACACATACCTGCTTTTGAAACTTGGTCTGTCTTTCAAATACTACAAAGAGTATTGCCATTAAACTCATGAATGAAAACTGGTATTCTGGTAGATGTGGGATTGCTAACTTTTGCTAAACCTTAGGCTTTGTGAATCGTATTTATAATTTTATTTTTCAGAGGTGCCTGGTTTTCACCTCATGATACATAGAGGTACATAGGTTGGTTAAGGGTTCTTTTCAAAGATGCTAGCCTATAGAGATACTGTGAAGAAAGTTGAGAAACTTAACTTAATTTTCTATAGTCTTCCTCAGATGAGCTATGAAAGGAAATATTTTCTTTCAGAATTATGGTTTGCACTGGTTATGTCTTTATTCATCCAGTTATGACCTTGCAAACAGCAGTATATTTCCTTTTGATTATGAAGACAGATTGTTGTAGATCTTTTTGTGCATTATAGCAAATGTAAAATGCAACAGTGTGTCAGCTTGACTCAGAACAGTTGTGACCATGATATGCTTGCTCCGTTTGCCGTAATAGCTCTTTATAAAGTAATTGGTTATATGATGAATAACTCTGTTAGATTTTTTTGAAAGTCCTTGATAAGGGGGAGAGATTATATTTGAAACTCTCTTTATGAAACTTCTCCTGCTTCATACTTGTGCTTTTACATGCCTTTCATAAAAGCATTCAATGAGTAAGTAAAAACTCTGGAAATATGCAGCAGAATGCATCCATTGTTGGTGAAAGTGAAGAGATGGGTGGTAGCAGAGTTATAGCAAGCCTCTGTGGATATTTTTTTTTTTCTTTAGCTGCACTTGCTGGTACGATTTGGATGAAGAAGGGCATCTGGGGGATCACCCAACAGCTTAGAAAAGTCACAGGTTCGGTTAGGGTTATGGGTGAGACTGGTCAACAAAGCTACCGACAGAAGGATATGAATAAAAAAAGCTTCTTCATGCCTGACATCAAGGACAGCAGTGCTGATACTGGGCAGTAGCTGCAGCGTGTAGCAGGTTATCTGGGCTGCAGAAATCCTCTAGGACAGGAGCCAGACAGGCCCAGATTCTCCTCTCCCCCTCAGGCAGGAAAGTGGGGGAGCTGAGCAGAGTCTGTTGGGCTCTGCCCTTCTCCTCCCCTGGACTTTCCCTTCTTTGGACAGAGACCTCACCGCATCCAGGATAAGGTCTGGTATAGAGATGTCTTTGCTTGCCGCAATGTGGGATTGAATGTGTACTCCTTTGTTCCTAGATCGTGCTCGAGTTTCTGTTAAGCTGTAAGGAGTCCTTGAATTTCTGCAATGAAGTCAGAGATAAAATAAGAAGGTAGAAAGTGTGCTAGATTTGTAACAAAATAAATAGGCAATGTAATGACATAACAGGGAGTGATTAGGTTGGAAGGGTTAAATGCCATGGCTCCTTGGAGGGGGAGTAGCAGGGTGTGCTGGCATCCTCAGCACTCAATAATCAAATGACATGGAAAAGTAGGGAGGGAAGTGGTGGATGGAAGGGTGCCAGGATAACTTTGAAACCTGGTCTAAAGACCTGGTCTAAATCCACCTATAATGATTATTAGGGATTGACAGGGTTAGCATTTAACCTATATGATCATCCATGATTTACAGAAATTTTAAATCTCTTTTTTCCTTCTTTTTTTTGAAAGGGTAGCTTTAACAGTGCATGTATTTAAATTGCTCCAACTTTTCTGGACTCACAGTGCTGTGTTTAGTACGGTGAGAGTATTACTTTTTATATTTTATTTGACTTATATGCAGGCCAGAATAGACCTCAAGATGCCCTTATCTTTCTGTGATGTTTCGAAACATTGTCCTTGGATTTCAGTGTCTATAGATGTTATCAATTATTTCCCTTTGACAGTGCTATTATTACATACATATTTCACAATTCATGTGTGCTAAATTTGTTATTGATCTTTAGAGTAGTATAAACAGTATGCATTTATTTACATGTATATACATGCATGAGGAGATAATTAATTTACTTGCTATCGATTTGTTTTCCTTTTCATTCTGGCAGACTTCAGCATTACATTTTGTTACTTATGCAATAATGTTCTGATGAAAGTTGTAAAAACAGAACACTAGTAAGCTTATTTTTGCTACCTTAGTAAATCTCTTTGTAAGGTAGATGCGCTAAATGGTAGTCTCTGCACCTATCTTTTTACTAGGGAATGTAAAATAAAACATTTTTCTGAGAGTACAAAGCATAAAAGTGCTGAATTTACTTCAGCATTCTTGACATCAGTGTAAAGCCTCTGCGATAGATCAGGATCCAAAATGACGAGGTATCAATCTGCTAAGTTGAATCAGTGAGGAGTCCCAACAGCACTATTCAAATGTTAAAAATTATGTGTTTACTCCTGTACTGAAGTGCATGGCTTCTCTTCTCTCCCTGGAGTACCCAACCAAACCAAGAAAAATTCCACCACCAAATTCAAATCCAAACTGCTCAAATTAGCCATTTGTATACGCTAACCTCCAAGTGGTTTGAGTTACAGACGCTACTAAACTAGGGAGACAATCAAGATTCAGTATGTGTTTCTGCTGTCTCATAGACCATACGTATACATGTATTTACTGTTGTACATGCATTTAGATGGTTTGCTCATTCATAAGCCAAGTTCTGCATGAGCAAAAGAGACCCTCTCTGCCCTATCCCTCCTGACAGCCTGTCTGGTGTCAGGAGGGATAGACGTGCATGCTGTATACGGGGATTGTGTTTACACCTTGTCTTTTTATATTACAGCACTGCATAAAAGCAGGCAGAAAGGTCCATTTTGAATAATCTTGTTGTTAGCAAGGAACTGTATCAGATGAACTTTTTTCTTCTATTTTTCTTCTGTTATTTTTACACGTATATTCCAGTAAAGATGAGTTTTGAATGAAACTCAAAAATGTGTAAGATCTTTTGCATCATTTTCAGTGGGTGTTGACAGAAATGGCAATCTGATTCATAAATACAGAAAAAAACCAGATTAGTTTTCGTACAGAGTTGCATATAATGTACAAAATGAACTACTGTGTACGGCTACTAAAATGCAATAGATTACTCATAAAAGTCTGTATTTTCAGCAGCTCATTTAAGATGAGGGGGATATATTGTGCCATGGTTTATACAGCAGCATGTGTAATGGCTGTGATTCCTCTTGCTATGATTGTCTACATTCCTTTTAAGTTTGCAAGATCTATTTTGTGATTACCTGAACATCTACTTTGTACCCAGTAAAATCTGAATTTTATTAAATGTAGTGGTGCTCTCCCATTCTAATATAGATTTCCAGGCATTTTGCAAAGGGAATATTGCTTCCCTTATCTTTATGCCCACTTTACAAAGGTATTTCAATTAGGAAGAGAAGCATCTCTCTGAAGTTCTGGATTTAAACTCTGACAATAACACATTGGCTTCTGAATCACTTATGCCCTTTGAAATCATTATTCCAATGTCCAATATTTGTTTTTACTTGCATTAATAATTTCAAACCAGAAGGTAAATAAAATTGAATAGTTAGAGATTTGGGTAAATATATACACTCCTATGTTAGTACAAGAGGATAGATGCTTAAGAAATGTGGTATAAATTTAGTAGATGAGAAATGTATGTAATCATATGACATTTAGCAGTGATTATTTAATTTTAAAGCATTTACAGTGCAATTTGTGACAATTATATTAAATTATATCACATTTGCAATTCATTTTTTAATTATAAAGTATTGTGAAGAAAAGTACATTAAATTAGCATTTTTGTTTCATTTTCATGTCTGTTACAAAAAAGAAAAGACTCTATAGTAAGTGACATGTTATAATGAATTATTTTTATATTCAGAAGAAGAATTTTGCTGTCTTTTGATAAAGAAGTAGTATATAATTTAACAGATATTCTTCTGCAACCTAACAGACGGCTACCAGAGGGCAGTGCTTGACAGATCCATTCAGCCACTTGCCAGGTATGGGTAGGGGTCTGGCTTTGCCCTCCTCTCTGTGCAGACCCTCAGGTTGGTGAGAGTAACAGTTCCTCTCCCCACTGCTGATATTTTTAGGAGCACAACCTGGATGCAAAAGCTGAAACATGCATCTTCAGACTGTTTGAAACCCTGGAGTCCTAGGAGCTAAGGCCAAAGCTGTGGCTTCCACTGAGCAAGCCACCCGGGTAGCAAGAAAGCACTCCTGTGAGGTGGGTGGAAGGGATATTTGAGGCACAGCTGCACTGTCAGCTTGCTCTTCACTGCAAGGCAACTCTGTCTTACTGAAAGAGACTATGAGGTCTGTCCCTTAAGCAAGGCAGAACTGTCGCCTCTCTCCCAGAAAACACGAATTCTCTGTACCTTTAACACATCGACTCTGCCTGTATATGTAACTTCATTTATAACTCAGGAAACTGCTCTTTTTTTGGAAAGCTCAAGTGTCAGCCTTCTTTGCCCTGCTACCTTCCTTACACCTGGGACACAGGACAGCAGTCCTCAGATTTTGGGAATATGTGTGCACTGATCAAGCCTGTAGAAAAGTGCAGAATAATCGTCAACCTAGACTGCAGAGGTCCCAGACAGCGTTGAGCTGACCCAGCCTTCCCGCCTGTGTCTGCCGTTGCCTTTGGATCCACTTCAGCACAGACCACTGCCATGCCAGGTATGTCTGCCCAGCTCAGGTCACCCACGTCTTCTCTTGTGCAGCTACTTGGTCTCCTCTGAAATCCCTACATGAATTTCCTCAGGCGTATGTTGCCTCTTACAGCTCCTGTGCTTTGAGCATGCCCTGGATCCCTGCTGACTTCAGCCTTCGCTTTAGGGAGCCTGAGAAAACAAAAGCAGACCCTCAGGGCAAACATGAAGTGCTCAATAGCAGATGTCTGCTCTGAACAGCCGCATCAATGACATTTAGCCTCTTCAGCAAGCTCTTCTCTGAGCTTAGTTGCTTTATACATGTACGCCTCTGCCAATTAGCCCTCTATTATGAAGATTTCACCTCAGTTTACTCGGCAAATAAAACCAAATAACATATTTATTGGTACTAATGAGTAATGACTTGAGATATTGCTTCTCTATTCATGCGTAATGACTTAAATAACATCAGCACATTTGCTAAGCTGTAGCTGGCATCTTTGCTTTTGATGTTTTTTTTTTCTTCCCTCTCTCCTCCTTTTGCTGTGAGAAGGTTGAGGCTGACAAGCGAGACATTACCAGTGCTCAGGTATGTGCCAGGTTTCAGAATGATGAATAATGCATCTAAAAAGCATGTAGGTGGGCAAAGTAATGTGTGCTTCCAGGATGAAAACCCTTCCTAAAAGGCTGACTGTCCCATCCGACACATCCAGCAAACAACTCAACGGCTGCTGTGGGAGGCAAAAAAGTTTTTCTTTACATCCTGTCGTTAGGGAGTGGAAGAATACAGGTTGTTCTTTTTCTCTTTCCCTCCAGTCCTTCTGTTTGTCTCTCCATTTGAGGTGAAGAGCACCTCCCCTGCTCGCTTCCTCTCTCCTTTACGATGTGGACCAAAAAGAGGGTCGGTGGGTGAAGAGCCCATGCCAACTTCTCCCCACCCAGCCTTGGAAGGTGAGAGGAGATGAAGAATCTGGTGACAACTGAGACTGAGAAGATAAATTTGCTATATGGAGCTAATGGGAAGGAACAGATGTGGGGACTGTACTGATATGGGGGCTGTATAGTGCAGGGAACTGCTTAATTAGGTTTAATAACAGGAGTTCTACTTTTTGTAAGCCCTACTAAGTGCTGAGTTATAGCTGGAGTCACTGTGGATTTGAGGAATGTGATCAGGAAATAATGCTTGTCAGGACAAAATCAAAGGAGTGTACTTCTAATGAAAAGAAAATGAAAATGAAAAGAGTGTACTTTGTCCTTACGTCAAGTGTGATGCAGGAATCGTTTTATTGCTGATGAGGAAGGGTAACTTCAGGTTTTTTTCCTGGATATCACTGAGTGACCTACTAATTGAGAATGTGTGTATTTATATGACTTAAGTGATTTACCTTTGATTGATGATATTGTCTGTTTTTCTTCTGTGCCATATTTGATGACTACAGTTTTGATTCCTTTTAGATCTAAAAATTATTTATATTTTAAGGGTACATTCCAACCTTAAGTTCTGTTGAGCAGATCTTAGATAAAAACCTTTGCTCTCTTAACAGGTGAAAATCTGGTGAAAATAATGAAGATGATGTTATGCTTTAATCAGACTTCTGATCTCTACACGTTACATCTTCATGTTAACCCCAACATTTCAATAAGACTCAGTGTTGATCTATATCCTAATACTTTCTGTAGATCATCTACTGTAATGCTACAGTGCAGGTGTTAGAATCTCAGCCTGCTGGGTTTGCCACAGACGCTCTCTGGAAGACTTCTTATGGGACCCTGTAGGCATCTTATGAAAGATAGTAAGGATGAGCAAATTAAAACAGTCTGTTGCACTGTTAATAGCATAGGTAAAGAACAATTAACAAGGGCAACCATGGGAAAAGAAAATCTATTTGAATAACATGAAGGATGTGTGAAAAATTGGAGCTGTTCTGACTTCCTCCATTAGTACTAGCCTCTTGTAAGAAAAAAAAAAAGTAAGAGTAGAGAAAAATGGTGAGGCCTGTGATGATATGCACCAATTGAACTATTCTGACACTGGTATTTGACTATGTTATTGTGAAATAGTGTTGGCAATTCCAAGTATATGTGTATGGACAACTTTTATAAATTTTCTAAAACAAAATAGGAATAATCAGTTCTGTTGCTCTGATGATGTATTTTCTTTTACTAGCAATCCACTTGGTGTGACAATCTGTTTTTTCAGTGTATAACATTTTGAGAGGGAGAGGTGCATGCAAAGTGTATTTATCGAGAGGTCTATAATTTATTGTCTGAATTTCACATAAAATATACTTGTTTGTCATATATACAAAAATATTTTTATAAATATTCATTGAGGCTGAATGTTTAAAACTGAAAAAATAGCAAATCATTTAATTAAGAATCAGAAAACATATCATTTAACAAAATACTTTGTAAATGCTGTAGGAAATGGAGAGTGGCCAAATTTCTGTAAACTTCTACATGGCCTGTAGTCTTTGTTTAGTCAACATTCCTCTGATATTATTGGGAATTCTGACAAACCAGGACTGTAGGGAGAAATTATGGCAATTTTGAACTGAATAAAGAGGCATATTTGCTAGAATGGCAGCAACATTTAATCACAGAATGCAAACCAAAGATAGGAAAAGGATGTGCAGTTAACCTGATTGCTCAACTTTTATATAAATTTAAGTATATTTTAGATACACGTCTTAGAGGATGTGGACAAGGGAGAAACATGACAAAATTGTTGCCACTCTTATGAACAGTTTCAGTTCTGACTGTACATGCGCAGCTTGTCAAAACATTTAAGTTTTCAGTCGGTGCTTCACCTTTCTGTTGAGCATTCTCACAGATGATGCTTTGAAAGAACAGGTTAAGTAAAGACTGTAATGAACTATAGATTTATACTTCATGAATTATGCTAAGTGTCCATCCTTCCACTGGAAATAAATTTCCGGCTGCTGGGGGTTTCAGCTAAGTTCTGATTTACTCACAGGGTAGCAAGATTTGGCATAGCTTGGCGAGGGCTCTGAGGACAATGGATATATATTTCTGTGAATCCATCACCAATTCCTTTCATGAAGGCTTGGCAACTACATAGAATGGTGAGAAGATTCTTTCGCTGCAGTGACATAGATGCAAGGGTAACCATAACTGGCAAAAGCTGCTTTCTTTGGAAGATGATGACCATCTGAATAAAATGAAGCTGCAATGTAAAGCAGAGGCCATAATCTCTCTGGCCATTCACTGAAAGGGAATGCGTGACCTAGAGGTCACTTGCTATTCATATAGCTAAAAAAATTTAAACAAAAATACTGACCTTTTTACATTTTGAAGATTTAAAGGATTAATGACATTCGGTGGTGAATATGACCTACTCTTTGCAGTGGTAATCATTCCGTATTGTCGAGGGCTCTGTGCTGTTAACTGATAAGAAATCAAAAACCAGTCACTGATTCCCAAGTAAAAAAATCCATGTGTTCCCTTGTATTAAAATGATACAGCTTCACTGACACTGATAAGTATGTTTTATCACCTAAAGGACTGGCCTGGGAAGTGTAATAATTTTTCAGTAGCGGTTAAATAATTTACAGACCCAGAATTTTCCATGGTGGATCAGCTATTCAGAATATATAGCACAGAATATATAGCTCATCCCATATAGCACTTTGGATCTTTGATTTGGCTGAGATACGTACCAAAAAAAGAAAAAAAAATTTAAAAAAAGGCAATTAGACCTTTCAGCAGGCAAAATACAGCACACTTCCCTCAAGCTGACTGCTCAAGCCGGCTGTTCCTCACAACACATTCAGTCGCAGAATCTGTCCTTACTCAGACACTGTCTCTCACTAAAAGATGGTCCTATACCTTGCCATCTGTCATGTGCTGCCTGTTCCCATGGTAAAAATGGCTCCCCCAGTTTAGTCAGATTTGACAGTTATTTCCATTGAGATTGGTGATGGAGTAAGCTTCAGTAATGTGTTCCTTTTCCCACTTCTTCCCCTGAATTGATATCATCTCACTTTCATATGCAGTCATAAGTGACTTTGATGGGACTTCTAAAGGATGAAGATTGATACACAGAAAAGGTTGTGCCTGAACCTTGTCATTAGGTAACAGTGTAGAAAGGCTTTGCTTTAAACTTCCTATATTCTATCAAACTTTTGGTAGAGTCACACCTCTTCAGTAGAAAACCATACATATTAATTGGACACTGTATAAATTTTCAGAAATATGTAGCAATGATGATGGAGGAAGAGTGAGTGAGAGGGTTAGAAATAAAGAACTGTCTGCAAAGATAATAAATAGCAGGGGTGTACTGTACGTGGACAAAATACACTTTCACGAGGAACAAGGAAATTACAACATTGTCATATGCATATTTCACTCGGATGTATCAGCTATGACATATAAATACTAAGCTGACAGCTCATACTTCTCTTTTCCCAATCAAATATGAACTTACAAATATTAATCCTGTATTTTTTCCAGTAGAATAGCAAAAGGAGATATGTTAGCACAAATTAGTAACTTCAGTGACTTCTGAAATATTTTTGACATGTTCTTTTGTCACTGTGATGCTAATTTTATGTTCAGTCTTCATCTCATTTCCCAGATCATCAAAGTGTTTGCATTTGAGAGCTAAAATAGCTAAGTCTCTCAGCAAGCATCAGCGACATGCGGATGATCTCTAGTTGCACGTGCACCAGCTGCAGCACATCTTCAGTGAACACCATGGATAGAAGAGATGTAGATGTGCCAAAGACGATGCCAGTGCATCTGTGCATAATCTGGATCTTCATGACCCCAATTCATTCCACTAGCAATATTTGCTGATGCCTCCACCACTCCTATCAGCCAGACGTTTCAGGTGCCTTGGCCTTTTTTGTGGTTGAGGATTCTTTGCTGTAAAAATGTCCGGAATTAATCGCCAAATTAAAAGGGTGTGCTCTCAGATATTGATTCACTGACTCTGTGAATAGCAAGGTAAGAAGCATCCTAATACACAGATGACTGTTTAGCTGCCACAATCCTAGGTAGGACATCTAAGTAAAACCATTGTAGTGCATGCAAAGAAAGCCTGATAAAGCAGGGAAGCATGTTTTGTATCTGTTGTAATTATAGCATATCCATAGTAAAGTGGGTACACTGCACGTATCCAGACTGCCATGCATGCATGACTTTAAATGCATTGTAATAATTTATGCTAGCTGAGGAACTGGCTTGATGTGGTATGAAAAATAAATTCCCTGGTGATTTGAAAATACAGGCCCAAGCCTCACTGGCTGGAGCCTTTGTTAATGATCTGAGAAATATCTGCAAATCTAAAGCGAACATATGAAGCCTGCAGGCTTTCCACAATAGTTTTGGGAGTATATGTTTTCAGAAGCCTTGCTGAAGACATTTATAGACTGTGCGTGTGTGTCTGTACTTTCCATATAGGTGGGTTGGTCAATATTGTGCTTGACCTTACTGTGCAGTTGCTTTTAGCATATCCTAGTCAAACAAGCCATCAGGAAATCCATTTTCTAAGATGGGGTCTTCTGTTAGAATTATTTATATGAAGTTACTTTTATTCCTTATGACTGTGTAGTTCTCCCAGCTGAGATAAATGCCTTGAATGTTCAGATACAGGAAGGGGCACTGTGGTTTCACAGAAAAGCACTAGCTACTAGGAATAATAATCTTTTTCCACTTTTGGGGAAATGTTCTAGGTTTTCTCAGGTGTATCTAGGAATTTACATCTAGGTCTCTTTCTAAAGAAGCTCATCTGTGCTCTGTTAGCTCCCTTGCCTGGTGTAGGAGAAAAGCAAGCCTTCTATGAATTACCATTTTCAAGTGTGGATGTTCTAGAAAATGGAGACAACTCTATGACATGTGTCTTTTCTGTGTTAAATCAGCAGAGGTTCAGATCTTCTAATTAAAGACTTCATACTTGCTTCCCTTAGCTTGCACAGTTTATCACAAAACCAAAAAATTTCCATCAGGATTTGCTATCATAAATATAAACAGAAAGCAAATTGTAGCTCGTAGATCTGGTACTTCAGCTCTTGTATTTTGATGTAACCCCGTAGGAACTCTGTGAAATCTTGCTGGTTTACAGCAACTGATGATTTTATGGTGGTAGTCACTGCAATATGTAGTTACGTGATTGTGTCATTTTATAGTCTTGTCAAGAAGGCATTTCTAGTAGCATCACAAGTTGTTCAGAGAAACCTGCCAGGCTCTCAGTGCATCTAAAGGATATTTAGAAATATTCATGTTCATCATTTTGTATTAATTCAAGCATGCAATGCATGACTTGTTTGTGTGATTAACTGTTGTTAAGACTTTGTACTGTCACTGAATCAAGTGTTTAGTATACTTTTTTTGACTGAAGAAGAGGATTGCTTCTATTAGAAGGCAATGTGAATAAATAGTGGAGACAAGATTAATGCATCACCATAATCTGCAGTTATTAACAAATGTAAAAAAGCTACAGAGATTTGGAGCATGAGTTGTTTTTTACAGCAGAGGCAGTACAGTTTTCTCAATGCCTTTTCTGATGGTATATAGGTTACTGTCCTTTTGTGGAAATCCCGTTGTTAATGCTTATTTTTGTCTGTATTCCACTGCCATTGCTGCAAGGTGACCTCTTTGCTATTTGGAACGACAGTCCAGTATTGCCCCATGCTAGGGACTCCTGAACTAGATAAAAGAGAGACCACCTCCTTCCAGAAGACTTCTGTTAGCCATGGGCAGTCACACTGGGCAAACTCTATGATGGCAGACTATATAGTCTTGAGAAAGATTGTGCAGCTGGAACACTTAATTCCAGATTTTGTGGGCTGATGACAACTTTCTGGCAGTTGTAGGCAAAGCTGTCTCATATCAATAAAGCTCCTAAAGTAGGTCCAGATCTGTGAGGGACAAAAATGATGTGCAGTAATCTTTTTCTGTCTTTCTGCATGGCTGCCTTTTGGTTGGCACCTCTCTGATTTGTGATCAGTTACTTCTGGAAAAAGTCTTATAAATTAATATTTCATCTGCTTGGGAACCTTAACAGGTTACCTCAACAGCTAACTTTGTCAGACCTATCTCTAGTACTCATTCTGGGTCTTTAGGTAGTTTTTAAATCAGAGCCTACTTAGGGATACATTTGGCTAACCCAAGAGAGATTGCTTTCCCTTTGAGAGATTGATAAAAAGTTACACTAAATTCTGTTCACTGTTTTTACTGTGGAAGCCTCTGAAAATCAAAGCTCTTTTTCTCACTTATTTTTATTTCAGAGCCTTATCTTTTCTTTGAGTTATTCAAGTTAGTGATCTTTGTTGTTTTCCACTATTGCAGGCTACTAAGAATAATTTTACAGTTTAAGGACTATTTGTTTGGTTTTTCTTTTTCTGCATGGTATCATTCTTTATTATATCTTGTCATGTCCTGGAAAAGCATCTAAAGAAGTGCTATGAGGTATTTTAGTGACGTAAGTGACAGTTTTGGCCTTATGTCTCATTATCTGAAAGACAGCATCTCCAGCAGCACAGACATATCTCATCCTGCCAAGACCCAATGTAGAACATAATGTGTGAAAAAGACTCAAAATGAGGGGAATGGATCTCTTTCTTGCTTAAAATGCTATGAGTTTTGTTCCCTTAGGGTGAATGACTGTATTTTATAATTCTAGTTCTAAGGATAATAAATAATTTTAAGCCACTGCAGTGACAGGACAGTACATCTGTGTGAAAAGTGAATCATTTAGGGAATAGAAATGAGCAAGATCACTCCGAATTAAGTGCATGAGCCCACAGCCCGAGTTATTGGTTTGATATTCAGACGGTAGAGTGCAAGAACTTCCTTTGTGCTAGTCCTACGGCCAGAGATGCTAGAAAATGTGATCTCACAGTTTGAAACTGTTTGGATCTGGCTCTGAAGCAGAGACAGTAGAAACTGGTATCCTGCTTTCACCTTCTGGGCTGTCAGCAGTGTCTTCCAGAGCCAGAGACATAGAAGTTGAAGGCTCTTAAGGGCAGTTCTGTGACATGTGCGACCTGGTGCTGAGGACATGAGGACCTCTGCAGGCAGCCCACCCAGAGATCCTACTGGCTGTGGGATCCCCAGCCCCAGCTTAGATGGGCGAGGAAGGTCTGCATGGACCTGGCAATTGTATTAGTGCCTGAAAGTTGACCAGTAAAATTGATATCCTGTTGTTAGGGCTAATGGTGATAAGAATATGTATTTGACTGAATAGATGCAGACACTGGAAGCTTGCAGAGGTGGTGGTTTTGTGTTGGTGGGGGGTAGGGCTTTTAAAATATATATTAATTAGATTTTATTCAAATTTGATAGTAAAGTTTAAATTCAAACTTTTCTTTTTGAACAGGTCTTTGGAGTGTCACTTCTTACAATGACCCGAATTCTAATTAAAGAGAGCTCTGCTATGTCTTACAATGTCTGGAGAGGTCGCAAAGGGAGAGTGGCTGCAGGTTATTGATTTCAGGGCCTAAAAAACATTCAGTAACTATTATCTGTACTTAACAGATCCACAGAATTCAAGCTGGTTAATTTCCTTATCTGAAAACCATTCCTTTTCATACTGTAAATGGTATCTAATGCTCCCTGAAGGGGTCTGTAGTTTATAGATTTTATAAGTGAAGGAGAAAATGAATGCATTATTTTCTTGCCTTTTTGTGATGCTGTTAAGTTATTCACAGAATGTTCCATTTTAATACAGTTTATGCTTTCACCAGCATTTTAACATCTCACTGTAGAAGAAAAAAAATGAGCCTTTTATCACTCATATTGAAAAAAAGCTTAAGCCTTAACCCACTCAGAATTAGTAACTGTTATTTGATCCTAAAGAACAGCACTCATAAACTATAGAAAGGCAAGGGCTAAAACATTCTTTATGGTCTAAATGTTACAGTGCATCTCATATTTATCGAAAGGACCATCATTATGCAGAGCCATTATGGTGGATATTCATGGCATTGTATCGAGCAGTATCTCTGAATTTGATTTCAACTCTATAAGCCTGAATGAAGTACCTGTATCTTTTCATTATATCCCACTTTTCCTCCTATTTAAATCAACTCCCTGTGGAAGACCATGTTGTTGCATAAATATATACAGCTGCAGCAAAGGAATTAATGAAGACCATAAGCGTGGAAATGAGACTGTGTAAGGTCTGGTTGGGTTATCATTAAATTGCTTTTTTATAATTTTTTGTAGCATGTTGTGTACCATCCTCTGTTCTTAGGTTTGACTCATATTTAGGCAATGTTCTAGTGCTATGGGTACTTTTTAGCTCCTCATTCAGAAAGTACAAATTAATGTTTACTGCTTATTCGAAAGGATTTTACCAACGTTGCTTTTTCTACTGATTATTAGTGTGAGGCAGTTACAAAGCTGACCAAAAAGTACAGATTCCTCTTAGGTTTAGGAATCCCCCAATCCCCAGTTTTTGTGATGCTGGTTATCATTCAGAAAAGCTGAATTAATAACTGTAAATAAATGACATTCTGATATCGACATTTTCCCAAAAGCCTTATTCTCATGTAAGGGCCTAGGGAATTGTGTCAAAGGAAGGCAAATGAAGAAGGGAATATGTGCTCTTTAAGGCAGTTCCTTTACTGAAACAACCTTGCAACACTCTAAAACCTCCAGAAAACTGGTCCAGCAAGGGAAGGTCACAGATAAGAGCTCTGCCTCCTCCACCTTGCACCACGTACTCTGCCCAAGTGTTTCATTTCAAGGAAAACCAAGATCTCATTCTAAAACTCAGTTTATTAAACCATGCATCTTATCTAATTGCCTGATTCATTAGGAACTCTTTCTGATATACGTTTTCTGCATGCAAGAAAAATAATACTAATTAAAACAAAAGATATACCAAAGCCTAAACTATTAGATGTAAATCCACCTTTACACAGTACATAATACTGTGTACAAGTTTTTTTACGGTATAAAAACTTTCATATTTCAGAACAAAAACCAGTTAATAACTGCGAGAAAATTGAGGGAACTTTCTTTAGTGATTAAGTATTCCATAATTGTCCAATATATGAATTCTTCTGGTTCTGACCGTACTTGAAAGCAAGCTGGCTGCTGTTATGTTGGTCTGGCTTGCAGTTTTGGAATTGCAAGGTTTGAAGTTCAGGTTTCTGAAATGCTAATACATTGAATTTTTAAACTTTCGATTGTCTTTGTAGGTAGTAAATAAAAATTTCAAAGAAAATGGTAGATGTTTTGTCCTTCCATCTTGGATCATATTTTTGATTTGCTGCAGTCAGTTATATGGTGCTTACATTTTAACTATATTATTAAAATACTGGAGATTTTCTAAATTAAAATTGTTAATTCTTTCCTGACATTTAAAAAAAAGTTCTAATTTGTAAATCTCCATTTTCCTCAGATGTATTTGTTTACACTCTGTGGTATAACTGCATTGTTATGTAAGGGTTTATGAGTCTAACTAGAATAAATTCAAACATCTGAAGCTCAGAAGAAGGGGATAGTGACAGTAGCTAAAATATATTTAAGCACACTTTAAAAATTTGCCAAATAGGGATTTTCACATGATGTAAACAGTTTCTGCTACAGGTCTGGAGCTGTAGCTAGCTGTTCCAAATGTTACTAGTTATCACTTTTAGTGTCTACATATTGTTTGCAAAAAAAGAAAGAAAGAAAGAAAGAAAGAAAGAAAGAAAACCTTGAACCTCTACTCCCCACTATTGTGAAAAAACAGCCTAAATAATTTCAAAGAATGATAAATTTACTCTCCAAAATGCACTGTAATACTCTGTACTTTGCAGTGAAATGGATTGCAAACAAGTATGTTGTCAGGCCACATATGACCACTGAATTTATTCCTAATTATTGACATTATGTTTGGGGAGAGAAGGTGACTCAGAAATCACTACCTCACTTCTCCTGCCCACTCTTTCCCAAGTGGCCAGCTGATTTGAACTCATTGAGTGTTAATAGTTCAAAAGATTAAGATTATGGCACATAAGACCAGGAAAACTAAATATTTGCTCAATATAGTGTAAGATCAAGCTTATTTTATGCAGAAGTCAGATGAAGAATTTGTGAATGTTCATCTAGAAATGAAACATCACTGTTCTCCTAAATGGCACCCTTCAAAAACAGGCCTTTGCTCTCATCTCAGAGAATTGCTTGTGTTTTGGAGAAGCTAATCCAACTACTGAATGTTAAACTGGAAAAAAAGTTGTTATATCACTGTGTATCTGAACTGCCAGGTTTTCTATTACCTGTTTGATGGTACTGTTTAATTTTTCTGTCATTATATAAATTATAAATGTAAAGAGAGAGAACTCCTTTGCTTTTGCTGCAGGCGGTGTTTTGCT
This sequence comes from Ciconia boyciana, assembly GCF_034638445.1. Classification (NCBI taxonomy): domain Eukaryota; kingdom Metazoa; phylum Chordata; class Aves; order Ciconiiformes; family Ciconiidae; genus Ciconia; species Ciconia boyciana. The sequence goes on from NC_132938.1 coordinate 44,055,450, forward strand.
ATTGCAAGCCTGCTGTCTAAACACTGATGCAAATTGCAGGCTAGATGTATTACGACCTGTCTCTCTCGCCTCAGAGGCGTTGTCGAAGGCACAGCGAAGAACAAAGTATTTCTCTCCTGTGTGCTAGCCTAGGAGCGGTCCTCAAAGCACTTGAGGCTTTCTTGCTTAATAGGCTGAAAACAGCAAACAACCTCCCACAACCCCGGCACGCTCAGTCGTGCAGCGTATTGCAGCGTGTATACATGCCTTTGCACACACATGGGCACGAGCGCCCGCGGCGTTGGGTGGAGAGTGAAGGAAAATGGGGAATCTGCTGCTGTAGGAGGAGGTAACTACAGGTCTCATCCAGAACAAGGGGCTGAGCGGGGCTCTCGGCAGCACAGGGATGCGGTGAGAGCTGGTTAATGAAGCATGACAGGCAAGGGAGGAACGAAATCACAGCAACTCGGCAGGCAGACCGTTTAAAATGGTAATACAGTCAGCCCGCATCTCATCTCAGTGCTGACACTCCTCAGCATTTGCCTGTGCCACTCATTCTGCGCAGATTGTCAGGTGAATATCAAAACAAACACGGCAGGCAAATAAATACAGGAATCTGAGCAAATATTCTCTCTCCTGCAGGAATCCTAGACAAGCGTGACTGACAGGAGCTCACTGATGATCACGTTTTTATTCTGTGACTACACTCTGTGGGTTATTTCTTGTCATGCCCTGCATTTCAGATTACTTATATAGGTCTCTGGTAAGCTCCCCAAGTCATATCAGCATTTAAGAATATCGTTTTAACTCGCTGTGTTACATCAGATAGCTCTCTGAATGATTTCTCTGAAGCAATTTCAGGGATAAACCTTTGTGGTTTAATGACAAAAGTGTATTGGCTAGGATTTAATAGACCAGCTATTAATAGATCAGGTAGTTTGAATTGCTGCTTTCATAATTTTTCTGCTTAAACTGACTGTATCTACAATTAGATGGAAAAACAATCACATAAAGGGGTTTTTTTACATTTCAAACTTTCATGCTCAAAACCAGGCAAAGTCTGTTAGGTCTTCATGTAACTGTTGCTAATAGAAGTGATGCCTCATGGCCTGACCGCAATCTGTTGCATAGAGACTATTTTCTCAGAAGTAAGGCCTGATATATTTCTCTTTTGTAGGCATAAAAATTACATTCATGATAGTTAGACAACTTTTTTTTCTAAGTCTGGAGTCACAGACACAAGTGTCAGTATCCTACATCTCTGTTGCAGGGCAAATCACATAGATTACCTTCATCTTGACAAAGAGCTTTACTGACTTTGGTAGGCTTTGGATCAGGCTCATTACTATTCTAGTTCTTATTTTGAAATTGGGAATACTAGTAGTTGTCTACAAAAGAAGGTACATGAAAGAAAAAGTAGTTCCTGTTAATAATGCAGTTCGGGATTGTTGCACTGAACAATTCAATGCTGCATTTAAAAATATTCTTGTTGGCTCTGATTTCCTCTGCTTGTACAACTCCTCTTTTGTATGTGGACCTGCCCGTGTTTATCTTCACTTTCTTTATTCACATTTTTTGTTTTCTCAAACATTTGGAGTGTATAATTTTAGCAGCTCCTTTTTACTTCTGGCCAGTTCCATGTTGCTGGTGTTGAAATGGAAACCTGTGAGAGTTTCGCCTGCCGGGTGGCATCAGTGACACTGATCAGAAATGGGGGAGAAGGCACAGATTTTAGGTGCGCTAACTGTCCACCCAATTAGGGCTTTTATCTGAGTTTTATCCCAAGCAACGGTGCAGTGATGGCATGGTGGTTATGTCATCAAAAAGTAGTCCTAATATGGTACAAATTTTGTTTCAGGGAATGCAGGTTTCTAACTTTCCCAGTGCTTTGGGTTGCTTTATGAGTTGAGGTAAACACAGAGGAATTTGAATATGTGCCTGAGCTGCATGCACGCTGTGTATCTCCAGGACTTCCTGGTGTTTCTGAAGTTCTTACCTTGGCCCAGCTGGAAATGAGCAGTAAACAAAGTGTCCTTTCTACTGTTTTGTTTTGGGGTTCTTTTGGTGAATGCCCCACAGAAATTATTCGTATGCGAAATCTGGAAATTATGATTGGAAGTAGTACATTTTGCAGTGGCTGTATATTGTTCTCAAATGAAGCCAATTTAAAAAAAGCCTTTCCTGGCATGGCTACAATAGAGAATGTCACATACATGTACTTGGCATTTTTGGAGGCAGGAACCTAGCTATAGTTATCGACATACAGACTTCAATCGTTTTGCTGTTGGTATACAGTGTGCACATATTCTGCTTTAGTGTCTGAATGTATATCCTTGTGGTATCTCCTTGCACTCAATAGAAGTCCAGTGTCTTTTCCAATAAATTTGCGTAGTCTTTGGACAAGTATCCAAATATATTCCTCTATTAAATTATTCTTACGAATCTCACTGCTAGGCTCATCCAGCTTGCAATCAGAGGAAATTTCTCTGATTCTGTGAATACTTCCTACTGGATTGCATGGAATATTTTGGTTAGTATGTGGAAATGACACTTGAGAGTTAGATGCAAGCGCTAATAATTTGTGAAGGATTTTTTTGTATCTTTGAACAGATCTCAGTAAAGATAATTTGCTTTATTTAATGCTATTCAAAAGAAAAAAAAAACCCACACTATTCTCCAACTCCCAAGCCTTTTCATTACTCCCAGAGACCTTTTAATTGAGACAAAAAAGAATGGTTTTACTTTTTCTCTGTTTGCAGAAAGAAGCAGTAAGACAATCATATTATTTCAGGCTGATAGGACTAGATATGAATCAGAATTTCAGCTATTTCATATTTACAGACTTAGTTTATACAACAGTTATTCAGCCCATATTTTGGAGGAAGAATCTAGGTAAATGATATTAAGGTAATTTCCATGTTTGAAGAAATGTCCCTCAGTTCACGAAACAAATGTCTCTCTCTCCTTTTAGTGGAAATGGCATTTTTGTGAATGAAAACTAAATATCTTTCAAAATTTGTGCCGTAAGACATTCCTCTACACAGCATGCATTTACCCTGACTGCAGCAAATTAAAGGCAAAGAGGAAAGGATGTTATAGCCGTTTTGTTAACTGTGATTTTGATAGGGATTTTTCAGCTTTGCTTTCTTAATCTTCAGAAGCTGTTGGAATTTCTAGTCTGAGGACTATTTAATTGGTACTGGCTGTTATTTGATGTTTTGAATCCCTCTCAAAGAAAAGATTTTTTTTAAAAATTCTTACATTTGATTTCATAATCTATGAGTCATTTCATTATCTTTTACAAGGTCCTAGACATTTGCACCTTTACTTTCCTGCGGTTTGGTGTAGAAAGAAGTCTGCCAGACATTTTAAATACTGTGCAAGCTCTCTAGCCTGTTCATTGAGATAAATACAACAATTGCAGATTGACATAGCATTTGGTTACGGTATCACTTAGCTAAACAGTTAAGGGAGTTTGGGATCTTGCAGATTTTGCATCTTTGAAGTTGTTACTTGAAGTTCAATTATGTCTTCTTGTTCTTTTCAGCTCTTTTGAATTACTTTATCAATTTGTGTATTGTTATAGACAGTTTAGCAATAGTCTGCATGTTGCACACACAGTGTAATTTTTTCTGTAACCAAAATCACTAAATCCTTGCCACAGATCATTTGCCTTTTAAAATTTTTGCAGCCACCCTATTCCAAACTTACACTCCTCACCCAAAGAAAGCTGTAAGGCTACTGCACGACCTCTTTGGAGCTCTAGAAATAGCTTTTTGTTGCACTGTTTATTTATCCACTGTTAATTTTTTTTGCCATTAGAGGCTTTTGAATTTATTAGCCACTTAACATGAAGGAAATACCTAAGTAAACAACTTGAAATTCAGCAGTGCATTGTGGTGATGTTTTTAAGGTGAACTCATGGGTACCTTTCACTTCTTGAAGCAAAGCTTCCTGTACAGTTGTTGCACTTATTCCCTACAGCCCTCCTGGTTCCAGATCAGGACATTGTGTAAGAGGAGGCAGGGTAGCTGGGCAAGGCTCATCTTGGGCTTACAGGGGTGGCTCTAATTTATGCTAGAAATAATTTTTCATTCCTTGTGCCTGTGTCCCTCACCACTCATCCCACTCTTCCTCAGCTCTGCACTTCTTTCCTCCCACCCTCCCCACCTACTCAACCCCATCTCTCCCAACAAGACACCTCCCTTGTGCCTGTTTCCCATTGTCCTCTGTTCCTCAACTGCATATTCTGCTTCTCTCTCCCACTTCCAAACCTCCACTTTTCACGGAAGTAAATGTAATTTAGGCTTCATGAGTGATGAATCTGATGTTTTCTACTAATTGCTCATTCTCTCCCATCTTCACCCAGATGGCAGGGGGTAGGTGAGGCAGCTTCATTTTTGGAATAATTATTTGTTACGACAGCGGCCTGGGTTTTTAATGTATGCATTTCTTCCAGAGGCAAGGCTCTAGAAGAATGTCTTTCTTTTGAAAGATGGAAGCTGGCAAGATTAAAGGCAGTTCTTGGTGCTTGGAGAAGTTCATTCCTTAGCCTCAGGCTGGCTCAAAATAAGTCATGCACAGGTAGGGTTTATTCCTGCAGTTAAGACTGCCATTATGCTTCAGGAATGGAGCTGTCAACCATAGTCCTTATGCTTTAGACAAACATGTCAAAAAATACCTTTTACCTGCCCGCTTCTTTCAAAGGAGGGGAAAATGAAATCACTGTTAAGAAGTCTAGACCCTTGAAGACCATCATCAACTAGGATGCTGCCAAGGGTCAAAAAGTTATTAAGATCCCAAGCTAGTTCCCATTGCCAGTCTGACTTTTGACTTCAATATGGGTTGAATGAGTTCCTTACAAAATGAAGCAGCTTTGCAGCTGATGGATAAGCTCTATGGCAAGCAGAAAAGATTACGGTAATATTTGAAAAGAAGTGTTTTCTATCTGCCCTCAAAAGTTGTAATTAACCTGTGTGAGGCCAGAGCTATGTATTATGAAAGAGTGAAAAGTATCTGTGCTGCTTGTAGAAGAGGCCACTCATGTATTTTACAGGCAGTGTAGCATTTTAAATTATAGACTTTTAAGGCTTTCATTTTAAATGACAGTGGCATGATCTGTAACGGCAATATACTGCTGTAAACCATCTTCACCATACTCTGTATTACCTCTGTGGCTGTTTGTTCCTCAGTGGGATCTGAAAGAATAATTCAGACAAATTTCATTTATTGTTGCTTTACACTTCTTCACCACAATAATATGCTTAGCTAACAGGTTAACAAGTATGCCCTGCTCACTTTCTTTTTATATAAAAAGATTTAACAAGTCCTAGAAAGTACCTTCCAAACTTTACAGTACTCTGCAGATCTTGCAGTAATAATAATTCCCTTTCCCTTTTCAGTCTTTTTTCTCTATTACTCTCCTGCTTTATTGTCACACACAGCCTTTTTTATAACTCCTGACAGGATGCTGCCTTCAATCCACTCCCTCCAGCAATCATATTATGTGGGTTTGATTTTGTGTTATGTATATAATAATATATTAAACAAGAATCTTAGCGGGAATAAATCATTCTAACTTCACTTGTGCTGAAGATCTGAACCAGAATGTGTGTAAAAGTTGAAATTACTTCCCACTATCAACAGATGGAAATGTTGAAATTACAGGACTCTTAATTTATATGGTATCTAAAGAAGATATAAAGGGAAGGTAGGTGTAACAGTAATGTAGAAAACTCAATAGGTTTTTCCCCTCTGGTTTTATTAAAAATAGTCTTTTGAAAATATGTTTTAGATACCATTTTAAATGTGAGATAGTTAGAAGGTATCATCCATACTTCTGTAAAGTTGTGGAGAATAATGAAATACATGAGGTCTTGCTGGTGGGGTTAAGTTCTGTTGACTAGATACTCAGTCTTAATAGAAATCAAGATACAATCTAATGGGCAAGAAGCACGGACTGTACTTTTTAATATGATTGTTTATCCTTCTGCTTTTGTAATTAGCTTAGTTTTCTCTGGTTTCTACTTATTCATGTTAATGCAGGTGAGCTATGTTTTGTTTTTGAATCACAGCAATGGCAAAAAATCCAAGAACAATCTAAATTTGTGTGACCTGTCTAGTGATTTTTTTTGGTCTTTTTTTTTTATATTGTAAAAGATTCTCTTTTGTTTAAATGTTAGAAGATTCTGTTTACAAATGTCAGTCATCCAGTCAGGGATGAAAATCAGTATGGCTTAAAGGGCCGTTTGCACACCATAATCAACAAGCATCAAATATCGAGAATGAACAGTAAACACAGAGAGCATAACTAACTCTTTGAGTAAACTAGACAGTGAATATTTACGTATAATGAATGCATTCAGAGATATCATAAATATTAAAGAAAAAATAGATGTTGTAGTTTTTTGCATAATCGTTTCGATAGTCTCAGTGATTACTTTGAACACTACCTCAAATTCCATATTCACTGAAAACAAAACCTAAATTATAAGTTTGCCCTTTGAATTTTCCACATGTACCAAATGCTTTAAAAAGAATTTCTGATACTACAGTGCAGTAAAAGCTTTGTCCCTGTTTATGAATTTTCTAAACATGATATTTTTCCCTTTAAGTAAATCTGGCTAAATGTCACTGATGTGTGATAGGCCACATAAACTTAACTCCACAGGCTAAGAGTCTAGCTTTAGGCTCTGGTGCAAGAATCTCCATGGTAAGTCCTCCCATGGTTCTGCTTTACCAAGCATCCAGTCATTCCAGCAGTTGCTTTCTTTCCATGTACATAGGACTCATTACTGTGAAAAACAAAGAATGGGAGGTTGTGGTGGTGATGTTGTGGAGGTGGGAGGTGCCTGGGCTGGTCTCCATCCGCTTGGGGAATCAGGAAGGGAAGAAGAACTATAAGGTCCCTGTCGACCCCAAAATTATGTCTCAGCATATCAGGCATAACTACTCTGTTTGGACAGCTCTTCTGCCCTTCTGTCTGTGCTCCACCCCAGGGGGCTATTGACCTCTTTTTTACTCCAGCCTTTTACCCTAGCAAAGTAAGAAACTACTGCAGTAAGATTTTTTTCATTGTACAGCAAAGAACTTCAGATATCTTGCGTGACCCTAAATTGACCTAAAGATTAGAAAATTCAGCCTCCTGTATTTTATCTGTAATGTCTCCAAGTACCTGTTTTATTACATACACATGAAGACAGTGGGAGGATTAATTAATTTTAAATAGAAAGAGAAGGATTTATTTCAAAGTATGACATTGCTTTGTTTTATTTTGCGAAATGAATAATTCATTATGAACTGATATTAGTGGATTGAGAGTTCAAAAATGTGCGTGATTCAAAAATATCTTTAATTTTTATGGCAGTGGCTGTTATCAAAGTATGAGGCATGATAAATCCCACACAATGGAAAGGCTGATGACGTGTTATACATTGGGCACGATCAACTGAAAGAAATGACTGATGCCATCTCAGAACTGTCAGCTGTTATCTTTGATGATTTTGTCTTCCAAAATAAAGTGGAAGTACTGGAATACTGTGAGGAGGGAAATATAAGGGTAGAAGGGAGAGCCAAGGTAAGAAATTTTAGATCAAACCACTAAACTTCAGTCTCTAAAAATAATCACACTATTTGCAAGCACCTGGAGGGTTGCAAAGAAATTAGTACCAGGCAACATGGATTTGTCAAAAACCAGCTAATTTCCATTTGACAGATTAACAGGCCTTGTTGTGAGTTACTGTCGTTGTTTAATCCCAGCTGGCAACCAAGCACCACACAGCCGCTCGCTCATTCCCCCCCTCAGTGGGATGCGGGAGAGAGTTGGAAGAGTAAAAGTGAGACCACTTATGGGTTGAGGTAAGAACAGTTTAATAATTTAAATAAAACAATATAATGATTATTATTAATAATAATAGTAATGAAAAGGAAAATAACAAAAGAGAGAGAAATAAAACTCAGGAAAACCAAGTGATGCAACTGCTCACCACCCGCTGATGGACACCCAGCCAGTCCCCCAGCAGTGATCACTGTCCCCTAGCCAACTCCCCCAGCTTATATACTGAGCATGATATCATATGGTATGGAATAGCCCTTTGGCCAGTTTGGGTCAGCTGTCCTGGCGATACTTCCTCACAGTTCTTGTCCACCTCCTCACTGGCAGAGCATGGGAAGCTGAAAAGTCCTTGACTTAGTGTAAGCACTGCTTAGCAACAACTAAAATGTCAGTGTCTTATCACATTATTCTCATGCTAAATCCAAAACACAGCACTATATCAGCTACTAGGAACAAAATTAACTCTATCCCAGCCACAACCAGGACAGTTACAAAGCCATAGAAGTAATTCATCTTCAATGTAGTAAGAGATAACTGTCTCTTTCAACATCTTCATAAATAAGCCAGGGAAACATCATCTAGCCGAAACTATTAGAAGGTAAATGTAAACCCCATTGATTAACTGTACTCAACGGGATTTTATTGGTGATTTAGTGTCAAAAAAAATACATCCAGTGCATTCTAGGAGCGTCATTTTTACGACCATAAGAAAGACATAAATAATGAATAAAGAATATGCTTGTTAAGGGTATAAGCACATCAGAGGACAGGACTTGAATTTGAAATATTATTGGAAAATCGTAAGAAAAAAATTGATGATACTGGATGAATGTAATATGGATAAGTGCAATCTTACGTTTAAGTGATGGTAATCAACAGCACAAGTTCTTTTTGGAGAACAAGTGGTAAGTTTTGTGGAAAAGCACATGGAGTTTCTAGCTAGTCTGACTGTAAGTCAACAGCATCATGCCATTGCAATAAGCAACAGGCACAACCAAAGGGATGTCTGTGACACAAAAAGTTGTTTCCTTCGCTACCCATTTTGGTGAGATATCAGCAAGAGTGGAGCATCCAGTTTGAGGCAGCGCACAACAGAGTGCATGTGGGAGAGCAGAGAGAATATACAGTGGGCAGACTGTGTGCAGAGTGAAAGAGCTGGAGTAATTTAACCAAGGAAAAAAAAAAGAGAATGAGGAAACACAACGGGAGAGTTTTGAGCGTGCAAAAGACAATTGCAAAACACAAGGAGAAACAGAATGAACTATGTGGCCTCTTGAGGGCCCTGTTAATTCTATTTGTAATGATACTGGACAAACATCTCTGCAGGAGACCTTTGCTGTTTGCAGTTTTTGAGTACAAGTAGAATTATATGTTTTTGCTTTTAATAGCATGTGCATATGCTCATCCGTATGCTTTCTGGGTTACTCTTTTAAAATTTTGGGAGTTTAATTTTTCGATTAAGGACCAGTTTGCAAAATGCTGCTAGTTTCATCAAGGAACAAGTGATATTTCCAACTGATCTCCCATTAACCTGATAGTGTGGAAAAGCTTCATTTTAAAGTGCTTGAAGAAAAGTGAAATACATCACTATTTATTTTCCGTTCTTAATGAAGACCCATTGCAGAACTATTGAATCATGTTCAGTTACAAAGGGAATCAATTGTTTTATACATTAATATTATTTGTACCTTACAGTGCTTCTGTTTTACAAAATATCTTGTTTCAAAGGATGCTTAACTTTCTCAATGTGAAAGCTTTTGATTTTTTTTTCTTTCACTGTTCATTTGGTTGGTGAAGCATAGGCAGGCTAGCTGACAGGTTGCTGATGATATGTAGCAGGGGAAACATCTCCAAAAATCTGTAATTTAAATAAATAAATGTTCCCTCTTGTGCTGGATCAGCTGAATTTCTTTTTTGGTCTGAGAATAATGTGTCTCTGGAGACTTGCCCAACCTTTCAGCTAGAAGCTTAGGATCTATGTTAGTGATTTCATTGATACTTGATATCAAGTAAATAAAAAAAAGCCCATGTCTGATTAAAGCCAAACATTTATACATACTATTATGAGCAATAACAAGCTCAGTGTCAGCTCTGATACCAATATGGATGCTCCAGTTACTTGACAATTCCATTACAACAGGGAAACTAATCAATTTATATCTACTTTCTAATATGTTACTGCAACCCCATCTTTTACAGACATTTGGAAAGACTTTATGTCAAGTCTCTGATAAAGACCAGTAACAAGTGGTGAAAACAGAATTTAAATAGTATAAGAGGACCTTCTGCATATAGAATTATACCACTTTGGATTTCAGTAATGGACAGTTTTTCTTCCATCACCTACAGTGTCCACAGGACTTGTAGAAAGGACTTTTTTCTGAGTGGTTCTCTGAGGAAAGAGACTCATGGCCATGCCTTACTCCATGTCACTGCTGCTGCTGCCACCATTGCTGATTTGGTGGACGGCCTGAGTACTAGTGGCAGTAGGGTGAGTTCAAGTACAGTGCTAGGTGAAACAGCTGAAAAAGGTGTGGAAACTTGGTACAAAGGAGTTTTAAGTAGACCATTGTGTTTCAGTGATTATCACAGAATCGTATAGGTTGGAAAAGACCTTTAAGATCATTGAGTCCAACTGTAAACCTAACACTACCAAGACCACCACTATACCATGTCCCTAAGCACCTCATCCAAACGTCTTTTAAATACCTCCAGGGACGGCGGCTCAACCACTTCCCTGGGCAGCCTGTGCCAATGCTTGATAACCCTTTCAGTGAAGTAAAATTTCCTAATATCCAGTCTAAACCTCCCCTGGCGCAACTTGAGGCCATTTCCTCTCGTCCTATCACTTCTTACCTGGGAGAAGAGACCGACCCCCACCTCTCTACAACCTCCTTTCAGGTAGTTGTAGAGAGCAATAAGGTCTCCCCTCAGCCTTCACTTCTCCAGGCTAAGCTATAGCATTGTATTATTTTGCTTGGATTTTAGTCTCAAAGGGTGATATAGAATATAGATATAACTTCAAACAATTATGATTTTCCTGCTGATCCCATTTCTAGCATGTGTTAAAGCAGTCTGATGGCTGCGGTAAGGGTAAGCGATTTGCATACAACCCTGTTGTTAGAGATTGATGGGGCTTAAGGGGTTAAGGGTGTATATTAATTATCTGGAAAGTACATTAACTGGAGTGATGACAGAGTTGGTAATGGATAGCTGCTAATTGTTAGGATTAGGGAAGACCATGAAGGATTTCAAGGGGGACAGAGGTAGAAAAATTAACAAGTGGTAGACGGATTTTTAAGGTGAAGTGCATTGTAAAAAGGGGTAGGAATTACTTAGAAACTCTGCTGGCCTCAAGATTAAATGTAACAACTCAGGAAAAAAATGGTAAGAGTCAGTATGGATACAGGATTGTAAACTTTTATTCCTTTGAGTTACAATGAGAAGGGAAGCTAGATATCACGATGTTTAAGTAATACAATAATATGATATTACAGCCTCATGTGAATCATTGGTACATTCATCTAAAACAATTCTTACCCTTCCAGTGAAATTATGTATGTGCACAAGGGCATGATAGTTTGGCAATGAAATCCTGAGGGGTCTTGTTGAGACACTGTTCTGTTTTGGAGTCAGGCTTTGAAGGAAGGACAGAGAAAGCAGGGAACATGAGAGTGAGTAAAATAATGTAGGCTTATAGCTGTACAGTGAGAGCTCTAGTTTTCCCTAATCTGAGAACGAGGAGAACGGCTGCACATTTGAAAGTGGCAAAGGAGCTTTTATGATGCATTAATTGCCTGTGGAGTTGATTTCCAGCTGCACTGGGGACATCCTGATCAGGGAGCATCCTGATCATGGAGACTCGGCATCCCTGATGAGACATGCCCTGAGGACCTTCTATACACTAGTCCATAGTTTTTATTTGGCACACATCACTTCACTGCCTATGCATGAACGTCCCAGTTTTGTGGATGGATATGTAAATTTCCAGCTCAAACCTCGTCAGTTAGTCCTCCTTCCTGCCTTCCTGTCTCTCCTGCTTCCTTTTTCCCTTCTGCCTTCTGTCTTTAAATTTATTATTGCCTTATGCCTAAAATCTCAGCTTACCAATTAATTCATGCCTTTTTGTTGCTGCCTTTTGCTATTTATGCCTTTTTGTTGTTTAAAAAGAGTTTCATTCTCCTGCTAGCCTATGATGTTAATGTAGATCGTATGATCGTCTCTGTAGACCACAACAAAGAACAGCTAACACTGCAACCCTCCTACTCACCGCTGCTCTGATCGCCTCAGAGTGCCCTTGTACATTGCTTTTGCAATACCTATGTTCTCATAAGAATCTGGGATGCAAACATTTAGCCCCCTAGTTTATGTACAATTAGTTTCCTCCTCTAGGTATCATGTCTGACTGGATATATTGGGGTTTTTAGGATTTTTACCCTAAAAGTCTCCATGGTTCAAAAATGTAATACTGCATCATTTTCTTGAACATTTGTTGCACTACTTTTATCACATATTCTTGGAAAGGCCTGGATCATAAATATTTGTCAGACTCCAGGAAGTCAGGGCAGAAGTAGTAAAATCTAGTCTACCAAGAAGGATCTTTATGAGCCAAAACCAACACGTGTTTCAATTCCTTTTGTAGGAAATGCTTATAATGCATCATTTTCTGTCTAGCTTGACTGTTGCTTCTGTTTAGGCTGTTAAGTGTAATATCTCAGTTGAAAAAAATTAATTCTGCTTGCACAGTGGCTTAGACTCAGCAGTTTGTTCCTATACTTAAATGACAGACCTACTGCACTGCACTTAATTCAACAGTGCCGAGTGAGTCAGCATAGCGTCATGTCACGGTGGAGATATATGACAAGGGCTGACACCAAAATGTGGCTTGTTTTCCTCCTCTGTGTTACAGTGAAGTGTGAGCCGCAACTTACCGTCAGACTGCCTGACACTGGTTCTTAGCTCGTGTTCACCTGCCATAAAGATCTCTGTTGGAAAGTTGTATTTTTGGCAAACACAGTAAATAGCAGTGGATCAGACTGAAGAGGGAATGAGGGAAACTACAAGATAGTATCTTCTTAGCTGTTAAATATTTCCTTTAGCAACCTAATGTGTCTTCTTATTACATGATAGGTATGTAGAGCTCCTATAGATTTACGGCTATGTTTTCATGTTTGTGGCTCAAATTGAAAGCTGAATACAATTTATTCTGTTACCAGCTTCAGATGGATATTTCAAACAGCAAATGCGTTAATATCTAGCAGCTAAAATATCATGTTTTTAATATACTTAAATATTGTGTATCAGAGAATCAGACAAATCAAGTAAATAAATAACTAGTAGATAATTTTATTCCTTCTGCCAAAGTTCATTTAGACCCCATATTCCTTATTATAATATGTGCAAAAAGTTTAGTCTAGTGCACTTCTAATGATTCAGCTGTTGGATTTCTACTGCCTTCCTTTTACAGATGGTAGTCATTTTTTTCTCTTTTTTTTTTTAGTGGTCAATCATTGTCATAGAAGCTATTAAAAAAACATTTGTTTTGCAGTGCATGCTTTCCCTGTTTTAATTCTCTGTTAGTATTTCACTAAAAAATGTGATCATTTTATGTACTGTTAAATTAAGCTGCTTACTATAATGGATCCCCAAAAAACCTCTAATCTGAGGACTTTTGTCATTTTACCAAAATCTAAGAATTTGCAGTAGGCTGTATTCAAAGAATGTAGTATAAGATGAGCACTGTGATTGTATGCATAAAAAGTCATGTTTCCCTAAAGCAATTGAGTAAATGTTTGCATAAGTAATTGCATTTGCAGTTGTTTAGTTTGTATGTGCCTTTAGGTATCATAGGAGAGTTAACCCTGCTGGAAATCTTGGCCGATGTGATGGTCTTAAGCTCTCATGAGGCAGTCTAACACAAACTTTCATAACGTTGAGTGATAGAGTTCTAAATCATGTTTTATTTTCCAGCTTGGTTTTCGATGTTTTACTGGAATATTCTCTAGGACTTTTAAAACCATTTCTAACAACAATTAAAAACTAAACTTTATAAAAAAAATGTGCGTGCAGGTTTGGTTTGACAGTTGGACAGAAGTTTGTGCTGGATCTTATTTTACCTGAAACATTTTGACCATCCATAAAACATAACTAAGTTTTACCCAATTTCTTTCTTTTGAGCTAACACTTAAACCCATAATACAGTACATCCCAATACATGCTCTCTATCTGTTGCCAACATGGTTATATATAAAGCTTCAGCATTAAATTTTGAATTCTTTGATTTTGTTAAAGAGACTGACAGAGTTACGAAGGGAAAAGTTTGTGGGAATGCAATTCCTCTTCCCTTTAGAAAAGTAATTTTAAAATAGAAGTTACATTATTTTCCACTTTTTGCTATTAGTAGATCTCCTGGGTACAGTTACCTTGGAAACATCGTATTCTAAAGGAATAAGAATATATGGAACATTTTCTTGCACCCATTGATAATGTCTGGAAAAATGATGCTGATAGCAGTGGAAAAATATTCAATTTAGCTGAAGCAGAAGCCTGACCTCTAAGATGAAGTTTGGAAAAAGCAGAGTGTCCTGGTTTCGGCTGGGATAGAGTTAATTTTCTTCCTAGTAGCTGGTAGAGTGCTGTGTTTTGGATTTTAATATGAGAAAAATATTGATAACACACTGATGTTTGAGTTGTTGCTCAGTAACGTTTACACTAGTCAAGGACTTTTCCCATGCTCTGCCAGGTGCCCAAGAAGCTGGGAGGGGGCACAGCCAGGACAGCTGACCCCAACTGGCCAAAGGGCTATTCCATACCATATGATGTCATGCTCAGTATAGAAACTGGGGGGAGTTAGCTGGGGGGCAGCGATCGCTGCTTGGGGACTGGCTGGGCATTGATCAGTGGGTTGTATCATTGATCAGTGGGCAGTGAGCGGTTGTATCACTTGGGTTTTTTTCCTGAATTTTGTTCCTCTCTCGGTCTCTTGTTGTTTTCCTTCTCATCATTATTATTATTATTATTATTATTATTATTATTATTATTATTATTATTATTATTATTTTGTTCCAATTATTAAACTGTTCTTATCTCAGCCCATGAGTTTTCTCATTTTTGCTCTTCCGATTCTCTCCCCCATCCCACCAGGGTGGAGGGTGAGCGAGCGGCTGGGTGGTGCTTAGTTGCCGACTGGGGCTAAACCACAACAGAGAGAAATCTGGGTCTGGAATGTCTGTAAGTTGAGAAGTCTTGATGCTTTCAAACCTCTCCTTTATAAGACCAACTGGTGGCTTAGTGGAGAGGATTGTATTATGTATCAACACTTTATCAAGTGTATAAAGATCCTCTAAATTAGAGCACAATTTGAATATAATACATCTATTAGAATATAATTACATAGTTATGTTGCAAAGAAATATGATGCAATATTCAAGTCTAAACTCAGTGCCTAATTATTATTTACAGATGTCATGATTATAACAAAGCTGGAGTAAACTGTAAATTCAGCCTTTCTGAATTATTAAAATCATGGAAGCATTATTGCTATTAATTACAGTTCCTTTAAATTTCTGAGAGCTGACATGGCACTTGCTTTGTTTTGCATGAACCCTGATGGGGAGAGTGGTATCATGGTCAACTGAAGCTGTTGAAAGGCTTCCTAGAAGTCTTCCTTGAGTATGCAGGATGGGATTTTCTTAAACTCTAAAAAGGCACTTGAATCTACATTGTCCTTCAGATCTACACAGGATCCAAATCTACACAGGATCCCCTGAAAATTGTAGTCCTCATTCAACATTTTGGCGCTTTGAAATCTGTCTGTATGTTTATGAGAGCTGCATATGGGTTGTTTCTGTTGAAATGGGGATTCTCCAGATGGGACTGACCTGAAGGCAAGATCGTATGATCCACTGGGATCCTAGCAGTGACTGGAAGATGCTTGGTAAGAAGCAAAATAATCCTACCACCTGTGAGGCCATTGAGTGTTGTTTATTCATTTACCTCAATTTCAGGAGGTAATACAATCTCTATTTTGCAGTTTCATTTACCAAGATATTTGATTTTATGGTACATCACATACTGTTTGCACTTCGTTAAAAGGAGGAATAGGTAAACTTAGCTTTTTAGTCATGTGACTGTAAGGCTTATTCCTTGTGACTAACAGTCTGTTAAAACCAGTAGCAAAACATCCTATGGTGCAGGAAAAGATCTAGTTTTCTATAGTTGTAAATCTCAACAAACAAAACCTTCAACAGCTATCATGTATGGATGCACACAAAGAGATGGAGTATCTAGAAATGTAACATCTTTTGGTAAAAATCAGTGGATCAGTCGGGATCCTCAGGTGAAATAATCTTCAAATCGTGATACTAAGTCATGATACTGGTGACATAAGTATTATGTAACAAATTAACAATGCAAATACATGCCAATTGCATTTTATATGAAATTAATCTATAACTGCTTCTTGTATTATTTCTTTTCAGATTCGATTTTTCAAAGCTTTGGTTTTCTCTCTGAAAATAACAAGTCTGAATGAGAGAGAGAGACATGTTCTCAGAGCTTCTGGCTGTGTATTGAGTCCTTTTTTTGTACTAAGTCATTTTAGAATAGCTTTTCTTTGAATTTATAACTGATAAATTGTGGAGTATTGAAAACACCTGAGAACAGAACAGCTGCAACTCTGGTTTATGGGAGGGATGAGATGTTCAACAGGTACTTGATCAGACTTTTGCCCAGGATACAAAGGATCTCAAAAAGTGGTGAAGTAACAGTACAAGGGAAAAAAAGGCCCAAAAGAGAAATAAACCTATTTAAAATTGCATTAGAGATTACAGGAAATACTGTGGAGGTTGAACTGGGAGCTCTCTTAAAGACATAATTAAGATTTTAATCTATTATTGTGTTAGACAGAATGGTATTGTTTGGGTTTTTTTCCCCCTTCGATTCTTTTTACTGATACCTTTCTCAGGGAAAAGACACTCACCTCTCTCAAATGCTGCATATGTCAGCTAGATCTTATTTATGCCAGAGTGCTGGAGCCATGTCTTTGACCGTGTCTTGTCATGTCAAGTTAGCCAGTTCTGTTAGTTTTAGGGAGGTGATGTACCACTAGGAATTAAAGATTATGGTGACAGCAGTGTCAGGCAGAACATCAGCCATGTGCTTGCTGGAAGAGCACAAATCAAACAAATTTTTTAGTATCACACCTTCAACTGACCCCTTGGAGAATGAAGTTTGTATACTTATCTCCAGCGATGCAGTGAGACCATGTGTGTGGTTAAGGTAGGTCAGTATGGTGCTATGGAAGTCAATATAGCTAGGCAGTTTGATGAATGTCTGACCTAACATATGCAGGGGTAAGTGCCTGAAGATTGCTCCTAAAACATTACCTCATGTTCAGAGAAAAGGGAGCCAGTCTGCTTTCAGTTTAAAGAGACTTGAAAAAACAGAATGAAAGGCTGATGTGTCAAGTCAGCAGTGAAGAGAAATATTTGCATTGTTGTCAGTCCAATCAGAGATTTGGAGTCATTATCAAGCTTGGCTGATAAGGAAGAGAACAAAAAGAAACAAAACCAAAGATTAAATCACAATTAAAAAATAAAAATACGTTTTCCTGTATAGCTTTCCTTTGACAAGTATTCTATAATTTCCTCTGGAACGTGTTGCATTACTCTAAACAGATCTTGTCTCTCTTTGAATTCATAGTTATACCTGGGTATTGTAGTGACTACAAGTCATGATAGAATTTTATATGTAGGCATCTTTATTCAGGCAATAATGGTAAACAAAAGCCAAACACTACATACCAGTGGCCAAAGAACATTTGGTAAGGTCCAGCTCTGCAGCAGACCAAGCTCAAAGAAATGATCCCATGGGTTCCTTGTGCCTATGCATCTTTAATAAGTTAACAGGCCTTTGTATGTTGTACCATTTATTTCCTAAAGGTTGTCTTCTGCCATGAAACTTTTATGCTTTTATTGACTTATTAATTGATTTAGCCAAAAGTCAAACAGATATTCAGGCTCTCAGTGCTAGCAGCACTTTGGCATTCAGTTCATGTGAGACATCTTCAAATGATATATAAATAATGTTTTCCATCATGCACATCCTCACTGTACAATATGACTGGTGTCTTTATGTGGAACCTTGCTAATTCAGTGCCAGATAATACACATGTTGCTAATTAGTCTATTATCTAGCGTTTTATCAATCATCCTCTTAAGCACCCATCACTTCAGTTGCAACAGTTATGCTTCATATTTTGCAGGCCAGCTCAGTGTTGCATTAATGTGCAGTCACAATTCTTTATTGTGCTCCAGACTCTTTCCTCCATGAAAGCTCACTGCTGACAACAAAAGTATTCGGGTATCATGACAATATAGGGTTTGTGTACATGTGGCTGGCTGCAAAACGTGGGCTGCAAAATGTAGGCACTGGAAGAGATAAAAACTAGCTGACTCTTGAAGTGCGGGGTGGGTGTTCAGGGCTGGCAGCTGGAAGACAAAATCAACCCCCTTCCCACACACACTCATACCCATGAGACATCCTTCTCATTTGTGAGTAGCTTCTGTTGGGAAGCAGGAAAACAGGAGAGTCTGAAATATTTATTCTCTCAATAGCTTTGAAGGGCCACCCTGAACAGCGCCAGTCAGAACCGCTCTGCCATGTCGGAGATCAGCAGATTGCGTCATGTTCTTCTTAAAAGGTCTGCTAGCTGCGCTCCTTCCCAGCTCCAATGGCTTTAGAGAGAAGTGATGAAGAAAATTTTATAGCTGCAAAGAATTATTCCAAACTAGGGAAATGTTCAGCTCCGCTGCTCAGTGTGTATGCAATTACGTAGCTAATGCCAAATAATACAAAGTACATTTAGCAAGCAGATAAAAAAACCCACACAGTGGTCAGTGCTACCTTAGCGAATCACCTTCCCTAGTTAGGACCATGATTTAAAGATTGCTACAGACCATAAGCTAAAGGAAATTATTTTTTGGAGGTGGGGAGAAGGGTAGCTTTTTAAATCTGCTTTAATTTAACATTCTGGAAACTTCCTTTCCATTTCAAGTAGCCTATTCAAATTTAATCATGGGGGTGTTGGAGTATGAAAATGTCTAGTTGTGATATTGTTGGGGAATTTCAACTTTAACTTTAATGATACTACTTGTGCCTGTACTGAGAAGAGAAGTATCCATGGAAACAGTGCAGTAATTCATAAACTGTAGAGCTGTATAAAGTCTCTCTACCACAAATATGTTTCAGCAAGAAAATCAAGAAGACACTTTTCATGTCAATGTCACACAGCTAAGGAGTGCCTCTCTTAAGTCAATGATCTGAGCCATGCCAGGGTATAGAGAACTATTCAGTATTTTGTGACAACAAGCTGAGAAAACCAAACCAGAACCACAAAACCCCCACCTTCCCAAGTAGATAACATATCGCAAAAAAAGCCTGAAAATTAATTTTCATGTGAACTAAGTACAAAGTTGTAGTAAGACTGCTTTTAGAAGTATTTTTTAAAAATTATCAGATAGTAGTGAAATAAATGGAAAGAGAAATATTCTGCTGGCACCTGCCCAGACTATAGGCTGTGTTGCTATTTAAGTCCAGTTAACTAAACAGAAATCAACTCGAGTAAGGTAACATGATAAAAAAAGAGCTTGCTTTCTAGAACAAAGATTTTTGTGGTTTTTTACACACCTGTGGACACGTAATTTTACTCAAGTTAAATGTCAAACATTTTATTCTGTTGCTCAAATGAGTGCAAAAAAATTTAGTTCTGCTATATTCTTGTAAAGTGGGAATCAAGGAACTGGTTTTCTAGACTTGGACTTTTCAAAGACTAGTAGTCCAACTTTGGTCAAGTCAGTGAGGACCACATGTTCAAAAAGGTTGTTCCTCCTTTCTATTTTCACTCAAAATGAATGATTTGTGTTGCTGTGATCCTGACTGGGAGACCATTGTGCACTGAGGAGTTAGTGATCCCTGTAACAATGAGCCCGTGTTAGGTGCAGCCCTGTGCTGTGCTGTGCTGTGCTGTGCTGCATGCACAGCGTGGCCCCCAAGCCAGTGTTGGGCCGATCATATCCCTTGGCCGCGGGGTAAACTTAGTCTGCACGCAGCTCCCACCCAGTACCAGTGATTATGCCATCTGCATGTCTTTGCCTTTTTCTAAAAGTGCAGCAACAAGTTATTATGTGCAATGCTTTTTGTTTGACAGTGGAGATGACAATGAGAATGTTTTTCTTTTAAGAAAATCCTACAAGAGCTCAAAAGATCAAAATGAGGTTGCCTTACCATGGATGGGATCTGCACAGCATGCCGTGCCCTAGTTGGACATCTGTTCAGTGCTTCCCAGCTCAGGGTTTCCAGCATGTGAATGGATGTAGGATTGTCTATACTATCCTCTTTTTCTTTACAGTTTTAGCGCCAATAAATGGCATTTTAAGGGATAATTTACTACAGGGTCTGAGTGCCTTTCTCAATAGGATCATAATGAATCAGCATTCCTGGTGCAAAACATGTACGTAATCTAGGTAATCAAATAAATTGGCTTTCTGAAATGCCAGAGGGATTAGACATAGCTCATGGTGAGAGCTGAAGCATTACTTTGCACACATTGCCTTTTTGCTTTGAATTTGGAAGTTCAAATACTGATATGCTATATTGGTGTCTGATACTTTATTCTGACATTTCTGGTTTACTAGTAAATAACTTCTTATACAAACTTTCCTTCCTCTGAAGAATGGCCCTGTATGCTAAACATCAACACATTTTTCAAATAACCTTCATTTCCAGCTACTAAGATAAGGTGCTTTTGAGATAGACCAGGTTAGAAAAGTTTTAGAGCAAATTTTGAACAAGATGAGCAGCACCTTTTCTTGAGCCCTCTGTATCAAAAATAGCTTTTCCAAATCACTTTAAATGTGGGTAAAATAAATTTTGCTGTCACAGTTCAAGGAGGCAATATCTGAAGTAGAAATAGCCTTTTTAATGAGAGTTTTAAGGAGAAGGTACAGTTGAGCTTATAATACAATACACACTTCAACATTAGTGTTGGAAACTACTCCTATATCGTCGTAATACAATTTTTACCAAACAGTGTTATACAGTAATTTCTTATTTCCAGTGAAATAGCAGGTTGGACTTTTCAATCTTGCAATACCTTCGGTTTATTGGAGCACTGAAAGCTAGCATCTGAAAAATAGAAAGAAAAATTACAGCCTGACTGTTGCATCCACATTTAATAGCCAGTCCTCAAACGTGGGTGACCAGACAAGTCAAACGCAATGAGCAAGACCTTAGATCAAATGTGAAAGTGCAATTCCCTTTGATGATTATAAGACAACACTTGCATATGTAGTAGTATGGTAGAGATTAGCAGAGTGACCTGCTCTGGATACCTGATTCTGAAGTATGGAGCCAGCACAAGCAGAGGGCTTTGTTGCAGACTTGTACAGATGATCAGTTATGGGCAGTTTTCACAGACTGATAACACAGTTCTGTGTTAAGTTGTGTGATTAAGTTATGTGATCCTTGGACAGTTGCTGGCAAAGAATTTAAGAGAAAGTTCCTGATTTCCCTCACCATTCTTCAAACCATAAAGTCATCTTCAGCTGGAGATTCCTGTTTTCTCTCACTGCTGTTCAGGATGCACACCTTTCTGAGAGCCTGCTAATGACTTCATCAGCACAATTAAGCTGTGGGCATTGCTTCTGTTGTGCTCTAAAACCAATGCCTTCCCAGGCTGCATTCAGATTGATCAATAAGCGGCCATCTGTGTTCACAGTCCTAACCCCTCTGGTTTCAACCTGTGCTTCTGCTTTGTGCTTCCAAGGCTTCTGCTATCATTCAGCAATCATTCACTCTACACACTAGCTTATTTTAGGGTCACTGATAGTTCATTTGACACAGAAATGATTTCTTAGATGTGTATGCGTACATTACTACCTTGACTACATGCTGTTAATATCTCATAATGGTAATGTTACTTACAAAGAAAGAACCTTATAAAGGTTCTTCCCTTGGTTACAATATGTTTTTTGACACTGGAATATATTATTTTTAGTTTACTTTTAGTGTTTTCCAGTGAAATTATTTTGTTTTAATGACCAGGGAGACGTCTTAATGAAGGTGTAACCTGGCTATCTAGAGGACTGTCTGTCATTTTGTAACAGGTGCAGCTTGGTATTCTTAACAGAAGATACTGTGGCTAACTTGCCTTAGTTTATTTTAGTACTATTTTCACTGTTGTTTACACCAGTTCCTATTCAGAGCTATTAGTTCATGTTTTGTATAAAATCTATCTTTCCCTTATCTGTCCAGTATCTTAAGTACACACCTATCCCACTGATATTCTCTCCCTTGTATTTATAATACAAGCCTTTCTTGTCCACATATAATTTTTTTTTACTACAAAATTCTTCTTAATATTTCATTTTCATAACCATTTCAGGTGCTTTTCTTCCCTTTTAATTACTTCCCCATTCTGATGCCAGCATAAAACAGAATGATATTTTATAACTGAAGTTAGATTTTCTCAGGTGTTGCAGATAAAAAATAATCTTCAGAGAAAGTAAGTAAAAATGGATTTATATCTATTAGTTGCTTTCTTCTCTTATGAAATAGTTACCAGAAATCAAGACTTTTTAGTATTTAAACTGCTTAACAAGCTGCTATCAAGAGTTTTCCATATCCATGTGAGGGTGTACTAAGAAAAGGACAGACACTGTGCTTAATCCAAAATTACTTAAAGACAAAGTGGAAGAGATTCCATTCTATATTGACATACAGATGTTCCTAGTAATTTTACTATGATTTAAAATTATGTCACCTCAACCTGGAGACCATCTTACAACCTGTTATTATATGCTTTTTTTAAAAGTCTTGAGAAAACATGTTTAACATCTCTTCCCACGAGGTAATTGTAGAACTGAAAACACTTGATGCCAGGTAGGCTTTATGCGTGGAATCCAACTGATATTCTCCCAGACTAGCTGAGCAAGGAGTAAGTCTTTAAAAAGTGAAAGGTTGAAACTCTGTAGAATATAATGAGATGGGACACTTCACTATGGTTACATTTCACTTTTCTCCCCTTTTCTCAAAAAACAGCTGTAGGACTTCCTCCTATCAGTCATGTCCTATCATGACTTCAGGAATTTTTCTGAAGCTCTAAATCAGTAAAAGTCATTTATAAAAAGATTTTGACTCTGTTTATTTCTCCCTGTTTTAATAATTCCCTGAAAAAATTGTCAATATCTGCTTTTTGGATCCTGAGTGTTGAGATGGGGCTTTGGATTTCATCACAATTTTATTCTCCATCAAAAGGCTTGGCGTGGAAGGCATGCTGTCCTTTTGCAAGTTGACTTGTAATTGTTTTCCTACAATCAAGAAATGTCTAGTTGTTTATACTCAGTTGTTGAGACTATCTCTCCTTTGCCATGTCTCTGATCATCTCCACATGCTATTAACTTTCTCCCTAAGCACTGAAGGACAATCTTCTACACTTTCAAATCTATTTCTAATTACTGTTATTTCTGATTAGATTTTGTATTCCTCAGAAATTCTGTATTCTATCTTTGGTTCGCCTATTTCACTCTGTTCTATAATATAACAGGACTTACAGAAACACATACACATACGGTTGCTCTTACAGGATATGAATCCTAACCATAATTAAGTCTCCTTAGATTCTCACAGTATGATAATTTTGGACATTACTCATGTGTCCTGAACTAATGAGAGTATGGCTAAGCTGATTGGTGAACTTGGATGTAAGTATCCAATTATGCCTGTTTAAGTTGTTATGAAAATACATAGTGCTCTTCGCAGAGTCTTCATAGATGATGAAATTAATTAATCTGATTTTACTGTTGCTAGTTACACTATGAAAGCATTCAGTGCCTATTGTTCATTTCCATACAACTTCCTTTCCTCTGTCATCACTAAAGTCAATATGGGCAACTTCTATGGCATGTTTTTGAGAATTAAAATTGGGAAGAGCCCGTTTTCCAGTTCTGCACAAAATATGTCTTTTATATTGTCTTACTTTTCCTCACTAAGGCCTTATGTACTGATGAGATCAGTGCTTTGCTTTTTCCTTGTATCTTTTTCTAATAATTCATTAACGCCTTCCAAGCCAAAACCTGCCAATTGCATAATTTTCTCAATTTGTGTTGTGCTGTTTAATGTCCACCATAGAATTATGCAGATATTTTAAATAGGAGAGACCTTTCTATGTAACTTCTTGCAAAGTTGTGGTGTGCGTGTAGTTCTGTTTTGGGTGACCCACCACTCTACTGAGAATCCCTGGCTTAGGTAAGCTTCAAACCACAACAGCTGTACCTATAATGTATAGCCACATGTCATATTAATAGTTTCCCACCCAGCATGATTTGAGAATCTTTGCCAGTTACACTTTCTTATGGGTGATGTTATGCCTGGTTCCCATTGCTTCTTAAGTCAATCCCTGACCTTTAACTTCCCTAGAAATATTCTCAAATCCTCTATAAAATTAAGATTTTCAGGCTTTTCTCTTGACATTTTTGCACAGTCTTTATTGGTTTTGTCAATGTAAACAAGAAGAGAATTCGTACTGATATTTCAGTAACCGTCATCTTGATCCAGATCACTTAGTCTCCAACTTTATTCAGACTAAACAACTTATCCAAAATTATGATCTCTCTTTCTCTCCCCCTGCCCCAATCTCTTTTTTAAAAGAAATTCAGAGGAAAATAGCAAGGCTAGAAATAGATGAGTAATTATTTCAAATGGATCTGCAACCTGCTAGATGCAGTAGATTAACTCCAGTAGCAATTTAAGTGAATGGTAATTCAAGAGATGTGAAAAACAAAGCCACACTGAACAAACAAGTACAATGAGTAATGCTCAGGCCATCAATCTAAAAAAATTAGGGTCCTTTGTAGTCATGTAGAATCCATTCATTAAAATGAATCAGTCTGAGTTATGGACTTTGCCACTAAGGAAAGCATAAAGAACAAATCAGTGTAATTTATCAATTGTAAACAGCTAAATTTGTATCACTGGCAATAAAAAACCACAAGCTTCATTTTACCATTCTCAGATATAGCAACTTATTCAGTGATTCTTCACCCACAATCCTTCAACAATAACTGACAAACCAGCTCATCAATATCTAGTTAACAGCTTTAATTTGGTTTACTGATTTGTTGTATCTCTGTAGGCTTCTCTGTCCCTTACACCAACTCCCATTTATCTCACATTTCTGCTGCTATAATGATTAGTACTGAGGCTCTTATACAACCTTTGCTACTCTAAAGGTTACATTTCATCTTGCATTTCTTAATGTACTGTTTAGTTTGGGTTACAGTGAGCTGGAGAAATTAAACCATAAACATCAAATATATAGTTAAAATATTGCAGAAGGGTCAATGGATTTACTCTGTAGAGGTTATGGAAATATCATTCTAGAGAAGCATTTGTTTTCAGTCTAGGTTCAGGGACAGATAACATTGTTGTCTTAGAAACCTGAGGTTTAGCGTGCTCCAGCTCTGTTTTTCAACAGAAGTGGGAAAACAACAGAGATTTACATTCTAGGAAAGATGTTCACAGGAAGCACACACTTAAAGTTTCAAAAGCATTTTTCTTTAATGCATTATGTTCATTACTGTTGGAGCTTTTCATATCCCCTGTGCTTTCCTTTGCAGTTTATTCTCACTGAATCTGTGACTTGTCCATTGAATAATAGTTGTTGGAGATGTTGCAAGGATGAGCACTAGCAATCCTTTAGGAAAGACAGCATTTGACATCTAAAGAATCTGTTCTTACTACCTGTTTTTATTAGAAGAAAGTAAAGAATCAGATCACTCACATTCCCACTTGCAAATATTTACTGGGATAAAAAAAAGAAGAACAGGTGTCATACATTAGGGCTCTTGCAAAGCCTTAACTTTTTGATACTTTTGTTACAAGAGATAAAGAAACTTGCTTTTGTTATATATGACAAAAGTGCTTGGGATGGCAGAGGAAATAGGGAGAAAGAAGCTTTTATTAAAAGATCCATGGCTCTAAATCCCTAAGCTCTTTTGCAGCCGATGCATGGATGTGTACACTGTCTGCATCACAGTGCTATTCATCTGCAGCACAGGCTGAGAATTTCTTCCAGATACCTCAGCCAGGGATTTTCAGAGACTAGTAGGAGTGGGGGTCCGGTATTTCTCAACAGGCAACTTCTAATGAGAAAAACTGAAGTTGACAGATGGTCATGATGTGATCCCAGAGTGACGTATCACATCTCTGATCCGTAACATTCAAATGTTGACAATACCATATATTTAAGCATAGCTGCTTTGTTCTGCTGGAAGCAATAAAGCTTATTGCTGTGAAAGTACTGATCAGGTCCAGTCAAATTTCATCCAGGGGATGTGTTAAGGTCACAGTCTCTCCAGCCCTTCTTCCTGGAGCTCCGTGGGTTTGAAGGAGCTATCAAAGCCAGGAAATAACCCCCTCTCCTTTCTCTTCTGAGTCTTCAGGTTGGAGAACACTTCATTAATGTAGCTTCTGAATTTTCCCAGTAGTCACTCCCAGTTCTAGGGTGGTGAGCCTAAATGTGGTATTTTGTCACTAAATCTTAAAACAAAATGGAAATACCAGCAATAAGCCATTGGGAGTTACCTGCCCAATTCCAGTGTAGGTCCAACTCAGCTTTGTAAATTGTTGTGTGCCATCCGTGTATGGTCACCTTCACAGACCTCAACCTTTCATACACATTATCATGGGTTCAAAATCAGCAGCAGTAACATCTTATGCCCAGTGTCAAACAAGTTGAATTGCTATCGCTGGAGGAATAAAGTCAGTTGACTCCCTTGTAGAGCGAGGATAAGTGATGATCACACAATTAAGCTGGAAGAAGTAGCTTTTGGTTGTACATGTTAACATTTTGGTTTCTGCTTGGTGCAAGCATGCTTCTGCTGGAGTCCTGGGTGTGGGTGTGGAGGGGAGATGAAGAGACGGAGCTGGATTCATATTTCTCTTACAGTTCCACTGACGGTTTGCTCAAAAGGCGGGATCCGCAAATAGCATTAACTGATGCAATCGTACTGGTGAGAGACATGTAAACACTTCTCAATACAGCTGAGAGTCTGTCATGGTTTGTCTATAATTTATGTTATCTATCTGAGCTCTTTTACATAGCTACACTTAAGAAATAGCGGCCTTAGGCTGTAGTACTGTAGAAATCTGCATTTTCTGTAGAACTGTGTCTGTGTAGGTACCTATCCTTTTATATATCCATCCCCCATGCAAGATGTTCGATGACTCACTTTTATTGGCCATTAGGCAAGCTAACCACAGCAGAAAGGGTGGTATTCCAGACCCATCGCTCCATTAAAGAAGTTGTGTTGTGCTGGTCTACAGACTAATTACCTCTGATTTAGAATACCGTCAGCAACATGTCTATACTGATGCTGATATAGATTTTAAACAGCTTTTAGCACAGTTTGGTAAACTGGGTAAGTTGAATCTCAAGAATAAACTTGCCACTCGCACCCCTCCCCCGCCCTGAAAACACTTTAAAATTCAGTTGTCTCAAAGCTCTGGGGTGTGTGTGTTTGTTTTGGCTTTCTGTTATTTGATTTCTAGCAGAACGTTGTAAAGTTTATGTAATTTTGGGCCTAGCAGTTAATGTGTCCCCTGCAGGCAGACTCCGTATGAATTAGAAAGAAATTCAATTACTGAACTACTGATAACTTATCTCAACAGAATGCAAATGGATTAAGATGGCTAAATGTTCACTCGCTTATAAATGTACCATTTAACTAGAAAACATACTCTTTAAGAAAAACAACTACACAAAAAGCTATTCTGATGTTTTATACTTTAGGTTTTTATACATTTCATATTACACTATTTACAAAGCAAACTATGGTGGTCTTTGTTAAAATAATTTAGAATGAAACCCACAAAAATGGTTTTACAAACATGCCAAACAATTTAGCATGTTTCCCAAACAGATACAGTGGAAATGTTTCCTCTTTAATAAATATGAATGACCCTTTTGATAAAAAGTGTTACACATTTTTGATACATAGATTCATTTTTCTAGGACATTATTTGCCATAGTACTGAAATTCAGACTTTTTAAAATGTAAAATATGGTCATCTCTATGTGTGATCATTAGTTATTATACATGGAACAATGAGCTAATTTCATTTTCCTGTAAAAAAATCCTCTTTCATGCAGCTTTTGAGCTGATCTTAATTTTATATATATACAAAAATTGGCCTGTGAATAGTGTGTGTTCCTCATCTTCACACCCAATGGAAGCACTATCTTTATTAACTTACATAGTTAATGAATTAGCTCATATTTCTCTATGGGCTTAGAGAACACGGAAGTTATTTATTCACAGTGCATGTAATGTATATAGCTGTAGGCTCTTCACTCGTGCATTTATTTGCAAGAAAAAAAAAAGAATTCTGTTATCTGTTTTATAGTTATCATATATGAAGCTGGCTGTTGTGTAGTTTTGGGAGACTCGTTAGACTGGAATTAAAACATAAAGACTAAGTTTACCGCTACTTTTGATCTCAAAATTTTGTACGCATTGGTCTGAAGGGCTATACATTTTTAACAAGAAAATAAAAAACCACATTTAAAAATGCTTTGTTTGTGCCTTGAAGAATCACACTATGAAGTCATCCTACCAGCACTGCCAATTAAATTACACTGGTGCTTTATTACAGTAATAAGTGCTAGATAAAGGTGTAACTTTTGTAAGCTGAAGTCAAGGAGCTACTCTATCTTCTTTACACTGAATAGTTATAAATATACTCATGGAAATCATTGGCAAGAATCTGGGTACTTGATTCATTTCAGTGGACCTTTAGAAGCAAATTTGTTAAGAAATATCCCTGTATAATTCTTATAAAACTGATATTTCTTCAGATCACAAACCAATTTTTTTCTATTTCACAACAGTGAAGACATTAAATGTGACTTGTAGTTGTGGGGTTAGAAGGATGAGTTTCATAAACGTGTTTTTATGAAATAAGGTTGAAAGAGAAATAATGAATGATATATATCTGGTGTCACTAGCATAGCATGTTATTATTGGATTCTTCAGGATGTGCAAAATGTGTTTGAAAACCAATATCCTGGGACTGCGGCTTAGTCCTACAATGTATAGGGCTTCATAACCCTGTCAAAAAAGGCATTAATATATATATTTAATCATAAGTATGGAAATACTTCAGTTAGGGTTATAGTTAGGACCAATCCTGCAGTCTGCCTCCATCTCATAAAAGCAGCAACTGTCTGAAACACAACCAAACAGCTTTTCAGAGGAATCACAGAATCGTATAGGTTGGAAAAGACCTTTAAGATCATCAAGTCCAACCATAAACCTAACACTACCAAGACCACCACTACACCATGTCCCTAAGCACCTCATCCAAACGTCTTTTAAATACCTCCAGGGATGGTGACTCAACCACTTCCCTGGGCAGCCTGTGCCAATGCTTGATAACCCTTTCAGTGAAGTAAAATTTCCTAATGTCCAATCTAAACCTCCCCTGGCACAACTTGAGGCCATTTCCTCTCGTCCTATCACTTGTTACCTGGGAGAAGAGACCAACCCCCACCTCTCTACAACCTCCTCTCAGGTAGTTGTAGAGAGCAATAAGGTCTCCCCTCAGCCTCCGCTTCTCCAGGCTAAACAACCCCAGTTCCCTCAGCTGCTCCTCATCAGACTTGTGCTCTAGACCCTTCACCAGCTTCGTTGCCCTTCTCTGGACACGCTCCAGCACCTCAGTGTCGGTGTGAATGAGAGGCTTGGTGAACAGCGCTGGGTGAGCTCTGCCTGGGAACCCAGCCGCACAGCCCCGCCTGTCGCTAGCGCAGGCTGCACACCCAGCACCTCGTGGCCGGCTCCCCGCAACCGCGTAGACACAGCCAGGAGCCTGGTTTGTTCCAGTTATAGTGGTCAGTTCAGCAAAAGCTGGCTGCCTGATAGATTCAGTAAAGTCTGAATCAGGAGAGTCAGGAATGAGACTTTAAAGTGACAGTTTACATAATCACATTATCTTTATTTCTCTGTCTTTTCTTCCTTAAACCAAAGGTCTCGACCTACTAAGGCTCTGTAACAAGCATAGTCCTGTACTTTAATAGAGGTGAACTGATATTGAAACCCGCTGGAGTTTCCAGCACCAACCTATTGGTGGATTACGACTACATTATCATACACATTATAGGACCAAATTCTCAGAGCAGAAAATGTTTCTGCACACGAATAAATTCAGATATATTCACACATTCAGTCAATATCACACGCTATGATATTGACACATTTATGATTCTTTTTATTCTTGCTTCAGAAACATTTTATGAGTCATGTAACATGTTAGTTCATCCGGAATAATAGCTAACCTACTATCCTCACATACTCCTCTGCCAGCGCAATGGGTCCATGAGAGAAGATACAGCTTAATACACAGCAAAGCTGCATAGTCAGTTTAAATACTGAAGTGTGCTGGGTTCTTCTTGCTTGAGAAGGTCCAAAATAGTAGAGACCTTTTGGTACAGAAACAAATAATACAAAAAGATAGCAAAGAGAGAGATTTCTTAAATATTTATGGCTTTACCATTTTAGTAAATTTCAGTTTGCTTCTTTTTCTCTATTTTCTCATTCCTCCCTTTCTTTGTAAACTAGCATGGTCTAGCTGGAGAGGAATGATATACCTTCTGTTTTACTTTTTCAGTTCAAGTGAGTGAAAGCCAAAAGAAGATCTGTCCTGAGGGTTTTCTGAAACCATCCCAAAGAGAAGTCTATTTTCTGGGGCTTACTGTCCTGTATTTTGCCACATAAGCAAAAAAGGTACCTGTAAGCTGCACAGCATCAAGAGTTTGGAACTTTTTTTTAAACTAAGGTGGTATGTTCATGTCTTCAGTCATCTGTGTCTGTGCTGTAAGTAATATTATCAAAGCTTACTTCAGATGTTCTCAAAAGTATTACTAGTGAAGATGCCAATTAACATAACGATTTTAGTACCTAAAGCACCTGCAAACTGTGATTCTGATGATTTGATACTGAAGTTGCTGACCAGAGTACAAGGTCTTTCCATAAAAAAGTAGTGATAAAGAAACAGATAATTATTTTTCTAGGCAGTCCTAAGCAGATGACTACACTATTCTCTTTGAAATTTTTATCATTTAAATAGTTCCAACAGAAGACACTCTGAAGTCTTAACAAACTAGTCTTAAGTCCTTTGCTCATCCCATCTGTGGCTTAGTTTTATGTGACAACAAAGGAAAGAAAGTTAAAAAGGAACAGTATTTATGCTGAAAAAAGTTCCATCTATAGTTCCACTCAAAATCCAATCAGCACCATATTACTTCTGTTTTCCTCAAAGGTACCTTCAGTAGTACTAATTAAGGCAATGCAACAACTTCCACTGCCAAGGACAATAAAATTGTTCTATAGCCAGCGAAAGGCATTCCTTGATGCTGTGCCAAAACAAGATGCGCTTCTAATTATTGAAGTTTTCACTGCTACAGTGCAGGAATTGTTTTAAATAGATGTACCTGAAAACACACAGATCTCACAAGATGTCTTTTACTATGTTAAGACCATCCCAGATATATTTGTTAATCATAAAGCTCTGTTTCTATTAAGGAACTTCACTTGATCCTATAACAGCAAATGAATTTCAAACTTTTCTTAAAAACAATGCCATCTACTAAAACTTGCCAGTAAACAAAACCCAAAAATCTGTGATGCCTGTGAAAGTTGTAGATTTCACTAAAACAGACCCACAAACAACTGTTCCAAGCTATTTCTTAGAGTAAAATGTAAGATTAAATTATTATTTTGTTAAAACTTTCAGATATTTGAGTAATAAAAAACTTTGAGGCAAGGAAGGGAAAAAATCCTAATGTAGACAAACTTCTTCAAAACCATGTGAGTTTCTTTCACTATAATCTGAAACTATAGTGAAAGAGGGTTTAAGGTATTTATAATGTGGGAAGGAAACTAAAAGAACATTTAAAACCAGACAATGTATATCAATGTAAATAAGAATGTAAACAGCACTTTACAATATATAATTGCACAATTTCTTTAATGGAAATATTTAATTTTGGTCTTTTCTATTGCATCCTAAAGGGCTAATGCTCTTCAAAGACACTAATGGATAGATGAGTGAGACTGCTTGAAAGAGCCTCTAGAAAGGTGGAAAATTCCTTTTTATTAAAATTTGGTCTCCAACAGTTTGAAGGTATAATTAGAATACTTATACTGCTACATAGGTCTCTACAACAAACATTTGCTGCACTACTGTGCTTTTTTTTCTCTAAAAAGCCAAGTGCTATAAGTGTCTGAAGGATGCAATATTGTGCTTTAGTACTGGGTATCCGATGTATCCTTATAAGCTGGGATGAAAGTTTCTTAATTTTCTCTTTATCCAAAAACATCTCTTAGAAACACCTCAGTCTTCACAAGGAAGGAAGAACAAGGAATAAAGACAATAGAATGTATTAATCATTTAGGGAATTGCTGTGCAGGGTTGTTAGGGAATAAATATTAAGGGAGATCAGAAAGCAGCTCAGGAATGCAGGATAATTATCAAAAGAACCAGTATAAAAAAATGAACAATATCAAACAGTTTACAAAGATAAACGGTTTCAGTGTTGATAAAGAAGGAAGTGTTTATCTAGTAATTCTCAGTATGGGCCCTTTCCCTGGAGGGTATTAACGCACAAGGATCTGGGGTAGTAGTAGAAGGCAGTGTGGTCTAAGGACAGATTTGAAGCTTTTGCTCATCTTCTTAAGGAATTCATCTTTCTGTTAAGCTGAAAACAATATCTAAATATGCCCTATGCTGTCTGCAGCTGGATCAGTAATTTATATATAAACAACAAAACCATTAAATAAACAATAATGTATAACTAAGGGATGAATATAAAGGGGTAGCCTATGGAAGCAGGGAATGTATAAATTACAGCTATTAAGAAAAATGAAAGGCAAGAAAGAAGTCTATACAAGTATAAGGGGAATGCCCCATTAGTTAACAAGGAAAGAGAATGAAAAGTGAAATGCAGAAGAAAAGCTGTAGTATTTAATGATTTTTTTTGCATCTGTCTGCATACATTAAAAAAAGGCTAATTGTGACCTGTAGATTAGCATGATCATTTCAATAAGGAGGAAACATAGGCTCCAACAGGGAAAGAGCATTTAGATAACATGATGTCAAGTTAGCAAAGCCTGATGAAATTCACTCTGGGGTACTTAAGGAACTTGCCAAAACCTCTAGTGATTATTTTGGGCAGCTAGTGGAGAATGGGTGAGATCCTAGAAAACTAAAGCAGCTGTAGTGTAGAACTTCTCTCTGATTTTGGGGGTCAAATGGAGGGAATGTTAGAGGTCTCTGGAAATTATGAACCCATCTTCTTTGTTTTGTTAACTTAAAAGATACTTGAACAAATAATTAAGCAACCTACAAATATCTGGAAAATAAGTAAAAACCACCATTGATTTGTTCTTGAAAAATCAATTTGATTTTCTTCTTTGACATAATAATTGGTCTAGTAAAAGAGAGAAAAATAATAGATGTTATAGATCTTGACATCTTCATAAGCAAAGTAGATTAATACAGTCTATAGTAAAATGACCTTTTTGTGGAGTGATGGGTCTATAATCCCTGTATAGCAGGGAAGAAATTAACTCCAGCATTAATTAGGAATGTAAAGCTGTAAAGGGACCCATCTGCAGAATACAGTACTGGAAGAGGACTAGGAAGGGAAGAAAGCTGTCTGGAAAAATCCAGTCTGTGAGTAGATTGGATTCCTAAGGAGGTCACATGCAGACTCACCGAGGGAAAAAAAGACAAGCTCTCTAAAGCTGTTAATTGCAAAGAAGGCCTCATAAACTGAATAAGGCCAGTATGTGTTAACAGCAACAGGCAATAGCAGTGCCTGTGGGCAAATTTCTGGTCTGGGACAGGATGACCCTGACTAGAAAAGGTTATCTGTTTACATTGCTACGTTAGCCCAAAGTGTGATAACTCATCACTTCTGTGCTGAAGGTTATGGAAGGTCTGCTCAGCTTTCTCAAGCACAACCATGCCTTTGTCTGAGAATTACAATGGGAATACTGATATATGACTATGGCCCAAGAGCAATGTCTTGGTGCTGGTCACCCAGAAGCAGTGAGTACTTTTGATACAGGCACTGGCTGAGAATGAGGACAGTAAGACTAAAGGCCTGGGCTGGCTGAAATGGCGTTGAGCAGTGGCCTTGAAGTGTCTGAGGACTTTGCCTTAAGTAGGCCACTTAGCTACATACTGGGCCTTACATGGGGCCACCTCCTTGGTGCTTTTCCCAAATGCCAATGGACAGATAATCGGAAACTCTCAAATATTCAGTTTGGGAATGGATGGTACTAATGTCTGTGTCTTAGCTGCTAGTCTTAGTATTATAAAACTTGCTTGGAAGAGGCTAAAACCAAAAATTAAATCAGTCCTGAGATGACCAGTCTAGCTGTTTTAGAGGGGTTCTCCTGGAACGCTTGGCTGTGGGAAGGCAGCAGTTCCACTGATACTGTTCTGAAAATCTGAGTGATGGAGTATTGTCTTGCACTATTACACTGTCACCACTTAAAAGAGAGGTGTGATGATATGTCATCCTTCCAGGCTGAGGGTACTGTAGGATAAAAGAAGAACCAGTTTGCAGTAGCCTCCTGGATGATGATGGAGTTAGCAGCAAACTCCTGATCCTGATGTAATTCTTCTGTCAGTAAGTGAGAGGCAAAGGAATTTACAAATACAAGGTGGTAGATTGGGCTGTGATCAGGGATCCCCTTTGTTCATCCACATCAAACCACATCTGGAGTTAAGTCAAAGGTTAAAATACCAGGCATACAAGAACAAATACAGGGTATTTAGCAGTAGATTCAAATTTTAAACATGGACATGAGGAAGAGGTCACATTTAACAAGGTAAATCTATGAGTAACACCAGGAGACATCATTACCTCAGAGTTATTACTCAGAGGTAATAACTCTGAATTGTAACTTTTCCTCTGAATCTTGTAATCTCCTTATGTATGCCTCTGCAGATTCTACCGGTAAGAATACAATGGTGGAACCAGTGCTCTGGCTCTTTCTCAGCCTCTTGTTCTTGTTTATTCCCACTAGCTGAGTGTGAATAGGTAGATACTTCTGGTTTGCTACATTGCCTACTAATTTTCCTGTAAACGTCAGGAAACTGAATTGTTCTTGTTGTCTGACCTGTTCAGTCTGTACTGACTGATACTACTGCGCTAACAAAAACCCAGGAACCAGCCTATACGGATTTGACAAATATTCCAAGACAAATGCTTCTTAAGACTCTTCTGCCAGCCGTGCCAGCCTTATGCAGTGAGAAACACCAGGGGAAAGGGAAATAATACCTAAGAAATTGAATGAAACATCTCCAGCACAAGAAGCAAGAAGTATCCAGATGGGAGCATATTTCAGAAAAGAGAAAACAGATGGTTACACCTAAATTACCACATCCTGGGTCTGGAAAAAAAAAAAGAATGTTGGTCAATAGATAATGAGCCTCAGTAAAAGAATTACTATGAACATGTTACGGACATGAATAGGTTGATTGTAAATTGTTATGAATCCAGCACTAGAGGATATCAGCACTCAGAGTCACTGCTGTTCATCTGCTGGGCTCTGTGCCATGTAACATCTATTAAACATCTGTTAACCCTTTACAGCTAAGTGGAAGTTTTACAGTAAAGTGTAATCCCGTGGCACATAAAATAGCATAGATAGTATGATATCTATGAAACATAGCTTTTGGAAGACAGTGTTTGCACCTAAGAAATAACAGAGAAGTTGGGAATTTGAAGATCAGCAACACACAGATCCAGATCACTGAACCCCTACTGTTAACACAATTACATTCTAAATCTATGTTTCAGTTCCATCATAAAATGATACTTCACAAATTTAAATAGTCTTCTCTTATTCTCATCTTTGTAAAGAATCTTGGATTTATATTCCTCTCTGAACAAAGAACCAAAAGCCAATTACTGTTTTACAAACCTAAATAGAGTTTAATCTCTAACCTAGTCTCATTGCTCTGCAGTCATTCACTGCGCAGTAGAAATATAATAAAATTACATTCTGTAAATGAATGTAGATTTTGATCCTATATTGGAGCTCATCAGAAGTCATTCAAGATTATGCAAAGAATGGGACAACCACATAAGAGGAACAAACAACAAAGCATGGCAGACATTTTCAATGATAAAATTTGTTGATTAATGCTCTGAGATGCCAAGAAAGTAGCAAAAATGTGAGCAAAAAGGTTAAGATGCAAGTATATATGTAATTGTTATAATTTGTTGGAACTTTTGGGCTATTTAGAAATACTGTACAACTTCAGCAAAAGTAATTAAAAATTATACTTTTTGCTAGAGCTGAATATTTTTTAAAAGGATTTTAAATATTGTAGAAGAAAATTAATAGATCTTTTTGTTCTTGTTGGTGCTAAGAAACTTTTTCATTAGCTCAGACATTTGTGTGGGACACAAAAACCATTTTTTTGCCTTGGTGTATTAGTTAGCACCATTGTGAGTGTAGGCTGGATAAATGAACTTACAAATGGATAAAATTAAAACTTCACCTTTACAAATGGCATTCAGTGTTCTAGACTAAAGCCTTTCAAACCTGATGAAACATGGTATGTAGCAGAATGCATTCAGGAGGTAATTAGTACTGAGGTTGTGTTTAATCATTATATTGTCTTATACACCTCTCAGAATGCAATGAATTCAGTTTGATTTTGGTAATCTTTTCAAGGAACACACTTCTAAATATGCTAGAAAAAGAAGAAAAACAAATTCAGAAAAAAGTGCCTTTGGTTTACAAAAAAATTATATTTATTATACTTTATTATGCTGTCAAATTAGATTTTTCAAGTGTAGAGGTATGTATGGTAGATTTTTGAGACTGAGGTTATATTTAATCTCACAAATTTTTTTGTGTAACCTATGCAGTATTTTGCAGACAGCTGTTTTCAGTTTTATCTGAATCAAAGGTGGCCATGTCTCAGAAGATGTATAGTGCTATGCCTCAGAAGATATATCCTGTCCTTCATCAAAGTCTTGACTTTGCAGAGTCACAGAATGGTTGAGGTTGAAAGGGACCTCTGGAGGTCATCTGGTCCACCCCCCCTGCTCAAGCAGGGCTATTGTATGAGGATGCTATGGGACACACTGTCGAAAAAGCCTTACTGAAGTCTAGGAAGACAATATCCACTGCTCTTCCCTCATCTACCAAGCCAGTCATTTCATCATACAAGTTTATCAGGTTGGTCAAGCATGACTTCCCCTTGGTGAATCCATGCTGACTGCTGCTGATGAGTTCTTTGTCCTTCATGTGACTAGAAATGGTTTCCAGGATCAGTTGCTCTGTCACCTTCCCAGGGATTGAGGTGAGGCTAACCAGCCTGTAGTTCTCTGGGTCCTCCTTCTTGCCCTTTTTGAAGACCTCCAGTCCTCAAGCATCTTTCCCAATTGCCTTGATCATTTAAAGATAATCGAAAATGGCTTTGCAATGACAACTCCCTCAGCACTCATGGAAGCATCCCATCAGGGCCCATGGATTTCAATGTCCAGTTTGTTAAGTATTCTCTAACCTGTGCCTCATTCATGACCAGCATGGATCATTCTTGTCTGCTTGCAAAATATCGTAGAGTTGTATCATAGGTTATCTCCTCTCCAAGATATCCACAAAGTTTAAAGTCTCCTGGACCTCATCACTCATGGCTTTTCTTCAGTCTTGGCAAATGTGTTTTTGCCACAGCAATACTCATAAAAAATTCTCCTACAGGCCTGGACTCCAACCTTCAGCTATATTGTGTTTGCTCTCCTCCAAACCTCTGACTTCTCTCCCAATGCCCTTGTCTGGTTCTTTGTCACCTCAAACACAAGCTGTTTATTTTAAGTTCTGCAGCTCTTCATGTCCTAGTTCTACTTGTCTTCTCTTGTTCTGTGTAGGACAAGTTTTCCTTTTATCACTCATCCATCATCCACTTGCCAAGTTTTCAAACAAGCACTGTTGCAGTTTTTCTGCACTGCTTTCCAACTTTGGAGGAGCTCCCTGAAGATTTCACATAAACATCTGGATGTCTCCCCCCACCTTCCTCAATCTCTCCACTATGTGTTAGGCTGAGCCCAGTACAAGCCTGTTGTTTCCAGTTCTGTCTTTCTCTATGTACCGTCTTACACACAGATGCCATGTTTGTTCAGTGCCCAGT
This sequence comes from Ciconia boyciana, assembly GCF_034638445.1. Lineage (NCBI taxonomy): Eukaryota > Metazoa > Chordata > Aves > Ciconiiformes > Ciconiidae > Ciconia > Ciconia boyciana. The sequence continues at coordinate 44,093,536 of NC_132938.1, forward strand.
ATGATCAGATTTTAGGATAATTAACATGACCATACAAATAGTGCTAATATGGTGAAAGAGTATGGATTCACACCCATCAACAGATTACATATTACTTTAAATGCAAGCAACACGAGGGAATTCGTAGTGCTGTGTCGCGGGTGAAAGTGATTAAAACACTGCATCTTCACTGCCCCATGAGATGTCCTAATTTTTTATTGCTATTCATGAGTAGAAATAACTGTTCTAGGTGATATTTCTTGAGGGATTTACTCTGAAAGATTCCCAGGCCAACATTATTGTCAGTTGTTACTGATTTATTCAGGAATATCAGTTGTTTAAACATGAGTTAATTTTATTTAATGCTTTGTTAATGGAATAATTTTATTTTAGATCAACAACAGTGTTCTAACCTGAGACCTCCCTTTGTGGCTGTTTTTAAAACCAGGCCACAAACTGTTCTTAATTTTGCCAGCAAGTACTTAATTATACTAACCTTAATCGTGCTGTACAATAGTTCATCACAAAAAAAAAAAAAAAATCCTCTACTCAAGGCAGTGAGATTGTCAGAGTTCAATGTAAAAACAGGAAAATGACCACGTGTTAAAGGCAAGGCTAAGATGCAGGAAGCATCTATATGCACCTATATATAAGCACCTATCTCCGAGTTCACTCCAAATTTTCACTGTGTTCTTTGCTAAGTCACTGAGGACAAAAAAAGTAAGATATTTAGGCACCCAGATCTGAAAACAAGAACTGAAGAGCCTTTAAGGAGGACTTCTTTAGATTTCAGATACCTGGATCCAAAACTGAATTCCAGAAACTCCCGCACATTGGGCTGCCTAATCGAGTGCCGAAAAACTTACCAGAAAAAGCAAGCAAAAGTAAATGTACATCTATAGCCTGTCTGCCTAAAGAAGGAGGGTTTGGATTCTGATTTATGTTTGATATAAATAAATGAGCAATCCCATGGCTCCCCTCTCTCTCAAATCGGGTAACAGCTGTTTTGCAGAGTCATGTGCTGGTCATAAAGCAAGCTCTCTTAGCCACTAGTGTGCTGCCTAGCAGATAGGCATCATCGTGTTCTGGGTTGGGAAAAAAATGTACTCTTACCTGTTTGTACAGAAGAGAGAGCTGTAATCATAACTAGATGAATGCCCTGACCTGCACACCGAAGTTGGGCATCTAAGACTTGAAGTGAGGCAAAGTTTTAGACAAATTCTTGTTGACAAAATTTTCTGGTTTTTTAGTTTACTGAGAATCTATTCTGAACACAGCTTAGCTTATACCACTTTTTGAGGTTCTCCATCTTAAACACAACGGGATTTTTGCATCAGGTACCAAAAAATTTATGGATTCCACTAAATCCCTTATTGTTATTATTCCTAAAAGCATAAATGCATAGCAGCAATGCAAATCTGAAAGAGGCATTCATTTGGCTTACTGTGTGTCTCAGGTCACATTTAAATGCTGAGGAGCAGCATGAAGGTCCTGTGAGCATAGATACATTCACCTGGTGTGATGCTCAGATACTGCAGCAGGTCTTAATACAACTGCAGCCTTCTCATGTCCTCAGCGAATCCACCTCTGTTCACTTAAGTATGTAAGTAGAAAGAGTGTCAGAAGCTGGCTCTGTATGGTGGAAAACAATCTGTGGGGATCCTAGGAAAGTGAACATGAGCTTTGCTAAAATAAGATGTAGTTGCGCCAGCAACTGAGTCAATATAACTCTTATTATACACAATATACACATAAAATACTACTTACTAAACGCGTTATTGGTACTAAACTAGGCTCTATTGTAAATGTTGTCAATATGCATTGGTAGGTTTTCCTTGGTGACATTTTTTGCATGTAAGGCACTAAAGCTTCACATTTATAAATAAAACACATTCAAGAGTGTATCATAACTATAAAAATATGTAGGGGCTTTATAATGTTATAAGAACTTTGATAAGCCATCTGAGTTTGCTGTGAACATTAGTACGATAATGCACATGGTTTAATCAATACACCTTTCAAAGGAGCCTCATTTGGGAAAATGCAAAAGCCATATCTTGCAGTCAGTAATAAATATTTCATTAAATTATCTCTAATTTAACTTTCACTCCCATTGGCAAACCTCTAGTGGTACATACTTTTTTCCTCTTGATTTTATTGCCCTGGTAACATGCAATCATCTCACAGCCCTTTGCTTTCTGATCTGTGGTATATTGCCTCGCCTTAGATTAATCTCATAGTCATTATCTCGTTTAAGTAGGTAATATTTGACCATCTAATCAGCTTAAAGCAATTTGAGTAGAATAATACAGGCTTACATTTGGCATTCAGGAACATTTCTGAAACAATGAGAAAGTGATTTGACAAAAATATATGATCTAAATTATTCTCTTTATGCATGAAAATGCACACTGCTTTTACTGACATAATTAAGTTGGCTATGTATCTGACTTGTTAATAATGAAAAAGCAAACCCTAGAGCATTTAGATTATTTGCTATGTTCATTTAAAGCAAAGAATTCAGCAGTACCTATTCAGGCATTTACTCTTCTTGTGGAATGTAGACAGAATAAAATCAGTGCCATAGATTTTTAGGGTGGCAGATTTCATAGAGATTTGTTATTTTTCTGTTTTAAGTGCTCCTTTTCAGTGCTTGCATTTGTATATACTAATTACAGTGAAAAGGAAAAGTTCAGTTTATCTTGTCATCCAGCTATAAAAAGAAGTAGTATGTTCAGATTTCAAACCTGTCAAGTTGCAGTTTTTGATAGATAAACAACAAATTTTTTCAAGGCTTTAATATATTTTCTGGGCAGATAGTAAAGGCTTCTAGGTGCTTTTGGAAATCAAATTTAGACCTTACAAATTAATAATTACTGATCCTGATTCCAGGTTTTTGACTGGCAGGTAAGAGTTGCTGCTTTTTTGGTGGCTATTACAGCATTTGCACCTTGGGACAATGGGGATGCTGCCCATCTAGAAGATAAAAGTTCTTCAGAAACCTGAATGGAAATGAATGTAGAATTGTAAGGAAAATAAATATAGTGTCAAATGGGGTCTCATAAGATTTGTCTACAAATGGGACACAGGACACTAACAATTCAAGTCCAAATTAATTTCTAAAGCAGATTAGCAGTGTGAAAAGAATTCCCAAAGTGAACATTGCCTCTGCAAGCTCATTTTCCTCCCTGTGTGTCACAGTGAATCAGTGCTATAGGTTAAATGTGTCGTCAGTGATCTAAATGGAATTGACACTGGTGTTTACCTGTAAAGGCTTAGCTACTTGCTTTTGTTTGTAAAAAGACCCTTGCCTTGCTTAGACTGAAGGTTAGATAACATGCATTTGTTAAGACATCTGCTCAGTTCTTTATAAGTAATCTGTTCTCTATGAAGCTTCATTTCTCATTCCCTGCACATTATCCAGCCTCAGCTTCTTTGGATGCTTGCCTCATTCACTAGATACTATCCTTCTTCTCCAAAAGTATGCCAGTAGCTTTCCACATTGCATCCTACTGCTTTCTCGCATTCTTAGTTTATTTTAAAATTAAGAAAAATTCAGGAATTTCCAAAATTTCTATACTAGGTATTTATTTTGACATAATCAAAGATTTGACTTTTATTATAGTCAAATAATCAAAGATTTGACAAATGCAAATTTGTTCCTATCTGCCTAAATTCTGGGTGGAAGATCTAATCCTACAAAAACAAAACCCTGCCCTTCTTCAGCTGCAATTTCCAGCACTTTCGCAAGGCCCTCAGCAAATGTGCATAGTAGCAGTGCAGTAAACCATGAATCCTTCACGGTCCTCTAGCTCTCTAAGGAAAAGTATGATCACATTTACCTATTATTCAGTATTGTAATATGGCCAATTGTCGGGGTTTCTTTTGCTTCTGCTTTTAACAGTCTGGGTATTCTAGCACAGGGGATAGAAAGATGTGTATCACTTTTTATGACAGAGTTTCAGATACTCGACATTGTGAATTAAGGGACTGCAGAATGACAAGAACTATTTGTTATGAAGTACGTATGAAAGTACCCAGCAGTCAAGACATGTAAGATAATCAAGAGTTTGCAAGTTACACCAACTTCACTTGCCGTATGGTCTTTTTATTTTTTCCTTGTAGGTATTTGGTGTTTTAAGCTTACAACAGAAGCTTTCTGAATCTGGAAGTGCAGTGCAGTTCCTCTCAACACTACTCCCTAAGAAACACTTCTGAGTTTAGTGAATTGGTGGTAGGTCCTACACTGAGACTTACCTGCTGCTTTGAGGGATAATTTATGACTACTATCACACAGTAATTTTAGCAGGACTTGTTCTGATACTGCTGTAACATCCATTTGTAATTTAGCTTGTTGATTAGCCGTTCATCTTCTCGAGAGAAGAATACTAGATGTTTTCCTTTGGAAAAAGGGCAAACAAAAATTCCATGCACTAAATCCCTAAAATGTCCCAGGGGTTTAATTTGGATACTACAAATTCTAGAATGTTGCTTCAGGAAATGCACTAGATTTTATATATCTATGCTTCTGTAACATGATTTCAGAGCCTAGTAGTTGTTAGAAAGATATAATTACTGTTATAACTCACTCAGTTACCCAAATTAGGTTGCATGTGAAAGCCAAATACAAAAAAAAGTCAGAACATACCCTCCTGAGCAAAGCAAAATTGTAACCCTAGTGGAGGAATGTTTGATTATCTGGTTTTACAGCTGTTTTTGTCTGTGGTAAAGAACATGATTTAAACATGAAAAAAAAGTTGTTTATCTTCAAAGGTAGTACAATCAGTGTTAATTGGCAGGAAAAAACCCCACAGATCTATTCTAGTGGCTTGTCTGCAAGTACGTTGAAAGAAGAAACTGCAAAAAGGCATCTGGGCTATAAAATAGAGTAAATAAAGCACTATACATTTAGAAAGTAATACAAAACACAGGAAAGAATGTGCGAAGAAGAACATGAAATCTTATAGCTAAATATAATAAAAGGAGATAATTTAGAGAATAAAGCTGGCTTCATAATGTCAAATTGCTAATTGTTTTGAGACTCATATTATTTATGCTGCCACAGTGCACTGCCATTGAAATTATGGACCTGTGTTATCTGTGTGGTATACTCAAGCCCAAAGTGTCGCAATTTATATGTTGAGTTTCACCACTTGTACACAAGGTGGTTTTTTTTTTAAAAAAGGTTCTGAAATGCAATAGCTCCCAAAAGTGTCTAATGACAATGAAGTGGAGATACTGCTTGTTCCTCTAGATGAGATGCATATATTCAGTGTCATTTTAGTTTTCAGACACTGTAGGAAAGAGGGATCATGGGCTTCTGATTTCTCCTTTCCCACATGGCACCATTCATCCTCTGGTGAAGTCAGGAAAAAACAGGGTTTATACTTCTCTTTGCCCTGGAAACTGAAATAAAAGATGTCAGAACATACGAGTCTGCTAAAGGCATTTTTCACAGTCATCCATTCCTGAAGGGAAGACGTTTTGCCAATGGGTGGGCATTTGAAAGACTACTGTCCCTTCATGCTCAGTCTCTGTGTTTTCAACCTTATCTTTCTGGGCTTGTTTCTTGACCTTTTTTTTTTTGTTATTATTTTTGATCTATCTGACATAGTTTAGTACAAACTTCTACACTGCCACAAAGGCGTTCTCAGTTATCCTTTTTCTTGGAGCCAGCCTTGTTCCTCCTAAACATCCCTTTTGCACAGATACGTACTTTGGGCAGTCTAGTTATGGTTCACATGCCCAGAACATAAGGCCTGGAACATGACATGTAGACTTTGGAATAGGGACTCTTCAATACGGGTTACTTACAGGAGAGATCTGGATGAAAAAATAAAGTACTTAAATTACTTGCTTCTGAAGGAAATTAAGATATCAGTATGATATCACATTTATAATGATAATCTGCTTAAGTTTAGCTGTGGGGTATCCTAGACTCTTTCTGTTCTCTTCCTGAATAGCTTGCTTACTTCTTTTGTTCAAGGAGTTCCTGGGTCAGGGCTCTGATCTTGAGGGTTTGGTAAGCCTCAGATACTTATGTTGGTCAGCTTCTGTAAAATTGGAAGCCAAGTTCTTCTTGGAGCTGAAACACTCAGGACATAGACTTCTGATGCCAGAGAGCCAGGAACCCAAGGGCAGACTGCACAGAAAGTCTTTAAGGTGCTGGTAGTCTTGGGATCCCAAATGCTATTCACTTCCCTTGATCTGCCCGTCTTTGGAAGGAGGCAACTTGAAAGCCTGTAAATTCCCAAGAATGGATTAGTCTGCCTCCTGAAGTTATTCTAAAGTAACAGACAGAATCTGGGAACCTAGATAGTGCATGGCAGGATGATAAAAACTTAATATAGTCTCTGATGGAAGCCTGCTTGTGACTTAGCAAAAGTTTGCCAAAACTTCATGTTCCCATCAAAAGGTCACTGCTGATATATCTTAATTGTATGGAAAAAAAATCTTTTACTGGAATGTTCTCAAATGTCTTGATTAAAGATACTTAACCCATATTAACTACTCTCTGAGGTTTCAGTCCTAATTGAGTTAAAGACATGAAAAGCCAGGCTATTGCCATAAACATATTGGGGCTGAGAAGTAAATACAGATGTTCAGAGTTCATCATATCAAACTGGAATAAAAATTTTACATTGATGCTCAAAATCATCATTTTTATTTGATAGCATGGATTCACTTAATGGAGCATAATGAGGAAGATAAATTAATGCTTCCTGATTTCTAACCTTTTGTTCCATTCATTATCTTTCTTTGATTTCCACTAAATATAACGATGCCCCCACTTCCAGATGTTTCTTTATTAAATTCCTTCCAGGAGAGAGAAAAAACACAAGCCACCCCAAATGCTGAAAGTTCTCAACTCATTATCACATTTTACATATCATACAGACATACTGACAATGTTAATTAGTGAGAAAGGCTTGATTGTTCTTTAATTACTCTGCCAAGAGCCGGTACAAAATACGAAGCCACAAATTATGTGACATATTATAAGTGGATTGGTTTTAATGATATCTTCATGTACCAACATGCATATTTCATTACTAAGCTTTAGTTATTAGCATTTTAACGTGGCCATTAATAATAAAAACACTGGGTTATGTACATGAATAAGAAAATTATTACTGCAGAATTTTAAAAGGTGCCTGACATGATGGTGCAGTTTTATGTGTCACAAAGTTCCCAGTATCAGCATCAGGACAGGGTGTGCAGATCATAAAGCTCTTCCTAACTCTCACCCTAACTGTCATGTCATTATGTATTTTATGAAATGATTCCTTATTGAAAAATAAGCAGTTTGTGGAACAGAGTATACTCCTCAGAACATGTCCTGTTGGGTAGAGGGTCAAATCTGTCTTATTTTCTGTGGCCTTGAAGATCTGGCTTTCTGAAAACTAGTGTTCAGCTTTGGGGAGGATTCCTCTTGCAGTTATAAGATATTTCTCCTGTGTCTGTAGGTTTAAGGCTGAGATGAGAGTCAAATGCAAGTCCCTGACTTTCTGCATGCTCTGATAGCAGTTTTATTATGTATAAAATGAAAACAGTAAGCTCCCCAAGCTCTTTCCAAGAAAAGATTGAGCACCCATTGACTGAAACAAGTCTCATCCCCTTTTACATTGAATACATTTTTAGAGCAGCGCTATACTACCTTGAGTAAAATGACTATTGTTACTGTCTGGTAATAAGACAATGCTAGTTTCATTTATTATATTTGTTTGTTTATTACTGTCATATTATGAAGTTGACATTTATGTATCAGCTTTGATTTGAGCAAATAACTTTGACATTCAGCAACAAAAGGTCAATCTCTCAATTTTGCTTTGAAGTTTAAAGTTCTGTTATTCAAATATGAACAAACTTTCTTCTCTTTACCTGCACCCTGTTTTGTGCTACAGGATAGGAATAGCCCTGTGAAATCAAAAAGAATTGCATGTATCTGGTGGTGGGACAGTCATATATTTTCTATAATTTGTCCATTCTCCTTTAAAACCAAAAAAGGGAGACAAGACATTTCAATCAGATTTAATAAAGAGGAAAAGCCATCAATACCCATTGTGTAAGCATGAAAACAACTGGGCTTGCCATTTTTTTCTCCACTTTTATAATACTGTCATTTCGCAGAAGAGTTCTTGGCTGGAATACCTCTTTCTCTATACCTACATTCAAGAGCGCTTTTGTCCTGAATAATTAAAAAGTCTATTGTAATTGCCTTTTCATGATATCTAATGCACTGCAAAAATGTCACATTTCACTTTGCTAAATACAATTAAAAAATCTAGGAGAAACAGATGGTTTGGCATTTTGAAGAAGGTAGACTGCAGAAGGATGCTGAGTTCATTCACAGGGTTGCCTTGTTCAATTCAAAAAGATGCCTTGTTCATCCCAGTGACGAGCTGGGAATATTATAGGACTGATGATCTCTGTAGGACCCATGATCTCACTCTTCACAATTAATTATGCACGCGTAATCACTTTGAGAAACTTCCAAAAGCTGAGATATTACATTCTTGAAGGAAAGCCAAGGACTTCTGTACTGTAACAAAATGCAAGAAAAGGGATTTTGAACAGAGAAATTAGGATAACAGGTAAGAACCAACAAACACTCTTTGGACCAGAATGCTCTTTTAATTTTCCAAAAGGAAAATCCTGATCCACTACTGAAAAATCCTGATTTAGAAAATCTGGAATACTGTCTTCTAGACTAAAGGAGAATAACTGAAAGGTTTGAGACAGAGAAGTGACTGGCTATATGGCTGTATTTTGAGCATATTCCTAGGTATTCCTAGGAACTTTAAAGCTGAGCTAACTTTTATTTTTTGCTCACTTGTATACAGTTCTAGAGAAAAAAATGCGGTGCTTTAAAGGAATGGATACTGTGCAAAGACGACTCTTTGTGAAAACTTTTATGTATATTTAATTAATTGAGGGCTTTATTTTTGCAGAGTGTAGGAATAGAAAGCTGTCGTTCACCTTTGATTCTGAGCGAGTTTTTCACCCTCAGTATGACTCACCTTTTCTTTGCAATGGGAAAGACAGCTCATGGTCCATAGTGCCAAGTGAGAATGAATGCATTAAAAAAATTCTGAAGGTGGCTGCAAGTGTTAATGATTTCCCTTTGTTTCTGTCTAGTGGCTAAGGCTATTTATTGCCTGCCAGTTTTGCTTGCCCGTTTTCAGATATTGCCAGCCTTCATTGAAATGATATGGAAAATGTTTCCATTAGGAACAAGAAACAAATACTCTATGCTAACATAATTTAGTCTTTAATTATTTGCTCATATATTATTTTTCCAAAGCCTCCTGGCTTACAAGAACACAAATACCTGGCACTCAATGATCAGCTTCATGTCTCATAGTTCATGAATGACCCTTTCCTGATTTATTAGACATTGTTCAAACTATGCTTTGAAGACAGAAGCGGGAATTTCTTACTTTTTCTGTCACTGGTCTGTCCTTTTCACAAAAAAATGAATTTATTTATACAACATTTTGTGAAGTAAAGGATATGGTATTTTCCAATTTTACAGATGTGAAACTATTCAGTCAAAAGGATACATTAAAATTGGGGCTGAACAGTTTCACAGAATCACAGAATCACAGAATTGTATAGGTTGGAAAAGACCTTTAAGATCATCGAGTCCAACCATAAACCTAACACTACCAAGACCACCACTATACCATGTCCCTAAGCACCTCATCCAAATGTCTTTTAAATACTTCCAGGGATGGCAACGCAACCACTTCCCTGGGCAGCCTGTGCCAATGCTTGATAACCCTTTCAGTGAAGTAAAATTTCCTAATATCCAGTCTAAACCTCCCCTGGCACAACTTGAGGCCATTTCCTCTCGTCCTATCACTTGTTACTTGGGAGAAGAGACTGACCCCCACCTCTCCACAACCTCCTTTCAGGTAGTTGTAGAGAGCAATAAGGTCTCCCCTCAGCCTCCGCTTCTCCAGGCTAAACAACCCCAGTTCCCTCAGTTGCTCCTCATAAGACTTGTGCTCTAGACCCTTCACCAGCTTCGTTGCCCTTCTCTGGCCACGCTCCAGCACCTCAATGTCTCTCTTGTAGTGAGGGGCCCAAAACCGAACATGGTATTCGAGGTGTGGCCTCACCAGTGCCGAGTACAGGGGGACGATCACTTCCCTAGTCCTGCTGGCCACACTATTGCTGATACAAGCCAGGATGCTCTTGGCTTTCTTGGCCACCTGGGCACACTGCTGGCTCATATTCAGGTGGCTGTCAACCAATACCCCCAGGTCCTTTTCTGCCTGGCAGCTTTCCAGCCACTCTTCCCCAAGCCTGTAGCGTTGCATGGGGTTGCTGTGGCCCAAGTGCAGGACCTTGCACTTGGCCTTGTTGAACCTCATACAATTGACCTCGGCCCATCGATCCAGCCTGTCCAGGTTCCTCTGCAGAGCCTTCCTACCCTCAAGCAGATCAACACTCCTGCACAGCTTGGTGTTATTTGCAAACTTACTGAGGGTGCACTCGATCCCTCCGTCCAGATCATTGATAAAGATATTAAACAGAACTGGCCCCAGTATTGAGCCCTAGGGAACATCACTTGTGATCGGCCGCCAAGTGGATTTAACTCCATTCACCACCACTATTTGGGTCCGGCCATCCAGCCAGTTCTTTACCCAGCGAAGAGTACACCCGTCCAAGCCATGAGCAGCCAGTTTCTCCAGGAGAATGCTGTGGGAAACCGTGTCAAAGGCTTTACTGAAGTCTAGATAGACAACATCCACAGCCTTTCCCTCATCTACTAGGCAGGTCACCTTGTCATAGAAGGAGATCAGGTTGGTCAAGCAGGACCTGCCTTTCCTGAACCCATGCTGGCTGGGCTTGACCCCTTGGTTATTCTCTACATGCCATGTGATAGCACTCAGGATGATCTGAGTGCTTCCCCGGTACCGAGGTCAGGCTGACAGGCCTGTAGTTCCCCGGGTCCTCCTTCCGGCCCTTCTTGAAGATGGGTGTCACACTAGCTAACCTCCAGTCAGCAGGGACCTCCCCAGTTAGCCAGGACTGCTGGTAAATGATGGAAAGGGGCTTGGTGAGCACATCTGCCACTTCCTTCAGTACTCTCGGGTGGATCTCATCAGGCCCCATAGACTTGTGAGAGTCTAAGTGGTGCAGCAGGTCACTAACCATTTCCCCCTGGCTTATGGGGGCTCCATTCTGGTCCCTGTCCCTGTCTTCCAACGCAGGGGGCTGGGTACCCAGAGAACAATTGGCCCTGCTATTAAAGACTGAGGCAAATGTCGGCAGTTTAACAAATGTAGGGCTTATCTTCCCTTGTTTTGTACTAAATGTTTTGGGGAAGCCCAAAGCCCAGCTCCTGTATCTTCAGGTGGAGCCGTGCAGGTGAAATGTCGAAGCAGAAACACGGACAATTTCACTGTCAAGAGAATTTCAGCCTGAATGCTGGTTTGGTAAAACTGAAGCTACTGGTAACAAATGGAAACAGAAGCATTGCCACAAAAGGCAGGCACACAAAATTCAGCCGTTATATGTTGTTTGGTGGTAGCCAGCTGGCTAATAGCACAGACGTGTCAGCTACGCAATTAGCAGATTTACAGCCCTCAGATGCAGAATATGCTGATTCTTCCTCATTGAAGTGACACAAGTAGGTGGAGGGAGGGAAAAAGGCAGCTGAAGGTAAGAAATAAAGGATCAAAGGGTACAAAACTATAGGAAACTAGGCTTTATTAGAGTCACTGTGCTCAGAACAACTTATCCAGCTGTGATACAGGGCTGAAATGGTCAGAAGATCCTTGGTACTAGTTTGGATTGAGAGGCAGTCAGACTGTGGAGATGTTGAGGGCAGGATGCTAATATCAGGTACTTTACCTAAATGCTTTCTGTCTTCTTTGCCTCATCAGTCTCCTACTTAGACAATTTTCTGACTTGGAGTTTTGTTATCAGATTTGTCAGTAACCTCATACATGTTGTGTGCTAGCAAGGGCAGTGTGCTCTATAAGAGCAAGGTAATAGAAACTTGAACTGTTCTGTATTATAAGTGTGCTGTACTTTGTGATTATGATAAAGTGAGAAAGTATGTGCATACCATACTTTCAGTTCTTTATGTAGTGACCAGGTTGGCCTACACATTTACATAGCTTCATATTGTGAAGTTTTCCCTTTCAGTAAGGAGCGACAAAGCTATTTTTATGTTCATTGAAACATAAATAATCTTATACTTATCCAAGGACAGAAAGATTTGGATACTGTGCTACAGGGATTTCATCTCAGGCCATCATGATGGGAAATTTATGAGATTCTTGAAGTGCTATATCTCAAGGTGATCTGGAATATGTCTCCATTTGATTTGGAAGCATCACTTGTCTGTTTAATACTTTTAATTTGTGTGTTTATTAACCTCCTGACATACACAGGTCCTTGGCAGCAAAACCTGAAATTTGGTGGGTATTAATACATATGTATTTTTTGAGGGCACCACAATGGCATGATCAGTTGTGGTTACACAAGATGAAGGTAGTAAAAACAAAACAAATCCAAAAACCATCGCAGCCCCAGGAGAGATAAATGAGATTTGTCCATTTGAGACTGCTGGAAGGAAGCTGCGCAGTAGATACTGTGAAGTCATAAATTTGTAATGTGTAGCCATTGTGGCTGGGGGGATAAATATTCAGTACCTGTTATTACCTGATAAAGTCATACATATGTATGGATCCATTTTATGTGATAATTAGAGAATCTAGTTTTAGCATCTGCTTTTACCTGATAAACCAACTTTATTATTTTAAATAAAGGAAAAGCAATAATTCACAAGCTACAGACACCATGAAGATGTGAAGCAAAGCTGTCAAAGAGGAGGGAGGAATGAAGGACAATGTTTCAGATCAACATCCCCTGTTAAACAGGAGGCCATGCGAACAAGAACTGTGTGTGCTTGCTTCCTATATGGTTTATTGGAAATACTCCTGCCTGCTTTCAGAGTACATTTGTAAATAATTGAACTAAGTTTGATTTTAAATAAAATAGAATTACGGACAAATCTGGCCACAAATATAGCTATTTTGGGGATCAGTTCTAGATATGAATGCTTACCAGGATAGCTGATTTTTATAGCCCACCTCTGACAGAGAATTTGACCAATGTATTTTGATAATCCATTGTCACGATGGTCAGATAATAGCCGACAAATATATAATAAGAAAAGAGAAGTTAAGAATTGCTATTGTACATTACAGTCTTAGTCTTGGGCCATAACACGTGCATGCTATTTCCCCAAGCACAAAATATTTGGAGTCCTTACTTTTCCTCCTCATCAGAGGTGGTGGGAGGAACTGGTCTGAGCTTCAGATTGTTTTCTTGCCTGCTGATAAGGTGAGAAGCAGTTTTAGAAGGTACTGCCTCTTTCAGAGCTTTTAAACTCCCACTGCAGTTTGTCAGCATAAATTATTTTCTGTCTTTTCTAAGTGCCACTTCCTTAAAAAATTCCCCTTTGATGAGGAATATATCTTAGCAAGGTAGCCCCATGAAAAAGATAAGTATTTTTGTGAGAAAATGGAGAATGATATATAAAATAAATGAGTATCTTCTGTATGTTGGAAAAGTGCAGGAAGGAACCCAGTGATCCCAGAATTTTTTGGTGGGGTTTAAGTCTATGCTGTGTCTTACTCTTTTTAAGAAAGATGCCCGACTGCTTGTGATGTAGAAAAGCATTCTGGTACCACCGGCACTCATACAACCCCTTCCTTTGAACTCCTATTTTGGCTGCTGCTGTTTCACCCTGCTGCTGCCGCCTTTTCACACACCCTTTTACTCAGCAGCAGTTTGCACATATTTCCTCCTGCCTGGTGCCCCTTTCAGATGTCCTTGTCACATTGCTGATCACAGCCCTTTGTTCCTGCCGACAGAGCCTGGCAGATGGGCTGTGTGGCATAAAAGCCTTTGATTCGGAGTGGAAAGGCACGCGGGCTGAGTCTTACAGGAGGGACGGAGTACTTAACTAACTGCATGGCTCATGGGAAATACACCCCACACCTGATATTCATAGGTTGAGGTAAAACCTGTAAATATCTGTAGAATTAATTTGAACAGGACACTCCTACCTTTATTTTTCAAAGGGCTTGGAGTTGCTGGTAGAAATCTGGTATTTCATAAGGTGTGAAGGCAAATTAGCCATTCTTTCATTCTTTGAAAGAATAAATGTGTTTGCTTATCTGAATAAATTATCTATTCCTTTAAAGCTCCTTCGTAGTGCAAATATGAAGTAAGGATGATAACTTCTTTGCCTTACTGAGTTTTATTCCACAGCAAAGACATTTTTTACATCATCTGTTCCTCAGCTATGTGGGTCCTTCTCTCACTCTTTCTCCCTACCCTTTTATGTGGGCAGCCCAAGGAAAAAAGGCCAAAGCAGAGGTTTGCCATTTCTCCTCAGTGATGAATTCCTCAGAGTCCATTGACAGCTGAAATATAATGGTTCTGTCTTGAGGCAATTCAGGATTTCCCTACATTGAGATGGTTATAATTAAGTCCCTGATGATCCTGTCACCCCTCCTTCTCTGTCACACCAGGTCGGTCTTATGTGAGATCCCTCAAGGCTGTTCCAGCAGCCTGCTGGATGGAGCCGGGCAGACTGAGCAAGCTGCAGCACCCTTCTTATGAAGGTCACTCAGCCTAAAAGATATTGCAATTGAAGTACAAGATGTAACATGTTCTCCTGTCTCGGGAATATTTAAAGTATGGTCCTGACAGAATTAGTACTCATCTTGATGCTATGCATGATTTGCATCAATAATCAAAAAAATGAATTATAAAGTTATATATAGTAATATATAGAGTATTATAAAGTTACATAAAGTAAATTATAAATTATACTGATAAAACTCATGAAAGACATAAAAATGACAGAAACAATAATTAAAAGAAGCAGGTGGTTAATGTGAATTTGTGACTGGGTATTTTACTGGAACCAAATACAGGTCATATATTTAAGGACAAGGAATTCAGCCTGTATCTACAAGTTTAGAGATTCTGTCCATGAAAGCAGTGATTTTGGAACCACCTGGGTTTCATAGAGTGCCTACATTGATACTTTAGTGCTGATGCAGAGCGTGCTTTTGAAACCAGTTTCCCAATCATCCCATTATCCTTTAGTTTGTTTTGTGGAGCATCCAGTGTGAGAGACCAGGCTGGATATAGTCCAAAGTAATATCTGCTGGAAAAGTGTGCAGTGTGGGCATGCAGCTGCATGAGACTTCCCTGTGTGACGTGATAGCAAAAAGGGTTGATGGGCTCCTTGATGTGTAAACACAGTCTGTGGGATAAGAGATCATTTTGCAAATAGGTACGGATTTATGTACGGGTAAGTGACCAGGATATCGCATACGGTTCTAGTATCCACAGTTTCAAAGGATTATAAATATGCAATCATAAAGTATGAAGCTGATTAAAAAAGATATCTTAGAGCAAGAGACATAGCCATCTGGATCTGTAAAGTGGTGGGGTTCTTTTGTTTGTTTGTTTGTTTTTGTTTGTTTTTGAAGTTTGATTATTGTGAATAAGAATCTTCAAGAAGATTATTATGGACTAAGAAGCTTTTTAACATACTTGGCAAAAGGTGTGATGTAAACCCATGGCTGGAAGGTAGTTTGACAAATTTAAATTGGTGATATGCATCACTTTTTTTTAATGCTCGGGATTAATTAGACTTTGGTACAGGTTTTCTTGGGAAGAGATGAATTTTCCATCTCTTAATGTCCTCAGATCAAGACAGAATGCCTTCCTGGAAGATGTACTCTAGCTAAGCCCAAATTCTAAGTCCCACTGCAGGGAGAACTGTGATACACAGTAGGTCAAATTAAATAATGGCAGATAAATAGTCCTTTCTGGCCCTAAAATCTATGAATCTGTGTTATCAAATTTATATATGCCAACCTCTTACACAACTGAAACCTCATTTTGAGCCACTTTATAACCACAAGTTACCTGATACCTATGCTATCAACTTTCTAGCATGCTCTTATTTCTGGAATTAGTATCTCTCCATCCCGCACGCTCCCAAGGCGCTTCTTCCAGCCAGTGCATTCATGAAGATAAGGTGTTCTCCAAACAAAAGAGCACAATGCTCTTTTGACAAGTGGTGCTGCGATGTAACCTTAATCAAACATACTGCTTGGGATTTTTTCTGAAGAGCCTGGCAAGGGTACTCACTAGCTGAGGGCGGGGGTAAAACATGATTAAAAGGAGAGCTGATATTCTTTCCCACAACTGAATTTGTCATTTCATTTTATCTCAGAATGTTTTCAGCACCTAATAACCTTATCAAATTTTAACCTTTTCTGCTAAAATCTGCCATAGGATTCTTTTCCCCCTTTTTTCCCCTTTTCCCCCTTTTTTCCCCTTTTCCCCTTTTTTCCCCTTTCTCCCTCTTTTTTCCCTTTTCCCCTTTTTTTCCCCTTTTCCTCTTTTTTCCCCTTTTCCACTTTTTTCCCCTTTTCCCCTTTTTTCCCCTTTTCCCTTTTTTTCCCCTTTCCCCCCTTTTTCTTCCCCTTCCCCCCCTTTTTTTCCCCTTTTCCCCTTTTTTTTTCCCCTTTCCCCTTCCTTTTTTCCCTAGGGCATGACATTAGGCCCAGTAGCTGTATTTCTAATAACTATAATTTTTTTTTCTTTTGGAAGCTTCAGTGCTCCATACGTCAGCATGAGAGGGAGTTGACATTTGAAAGGAAGATAAATGATTATGTTGGGTGGGTAGAGGTTTCATAACACTGTTTAGAGCAAGATGCCTTTCTCCTGTCACCATAAAAAAACCCTATTTGATTCTGGCCTCTAAACACTGAAGACTTAAAGAGCCTTGGAGAATGGACTGTTGGTGAAGGGAGCGGGTCAAGGCACTTTCCATTCTTAGACATAGTTTTGAGTGATTTAGAGTAGGTGTGATGAATAGAACTTATCTATGAATGAGGTTTATTAATATAGGGCCACAAATCTGCAGTTCTCTGTAGATTACTAGACATTAGATGGAAAATAGGGCAGCACAAATGAACCCAAACAGACCAGATTCTCACAACAATAAATAAGACATAATTTTACTTGAAAAGTTAAACAGTCTATAGCATGAGTAATTGAAGAAAATAAATTCAGATATGACACACAAAATCCATATGATGCACAAATATATAATATATGCAGTTGATGAACATATAAATAATAGTGAAAACAAATAAGAATAATTTTTTAAATAAAATCATTAAGATTATTTTGAAGACCATTAATAAGTAGTTAACTTAGCAGGGCAGAAAATCTGTGTTTAATCTGTGTTTAAAGGAGCTTTTGGAGACTGCAGACAGAAATGTCTGCATGGACACATACTCAGCACTTGAGGACAGCATCCTGGTGCTGAATCCTGATTTTAGTGTCTTTCATAATGATACAATGATCTTAATCTATATGAGGTAATCAGATACATTACCATTTTATTTTAATCCAAATAATCTTAGACTTGCAAGTGCAGGCTACTTTGTGAGCAATCTCATTTGTCTGATTTTTGCCTGTGGAAAGGTCTCCGCCTCACAGACCCACCTGTCTCTCAGATCTCTGATTTTTCCCTGTTGTCTAACTTCCTAGTCACCTAAGTAAAACTAAGCTGATTTAAGCTGCTTGTGTAGCAGCTTGTGCAAACTTGTATATGTTAAGTTGCCATCTTTCTTATTCTATTTCCAAGTAGTTATCAAATATTATTTCCAAAATTACCTTATGCTAAATAGTGCACTTGTGACCAACTAAAAGAGTGGTGAGTAAATGATAGCTTTATATCTCTCCTGCAAACTACAAATATTCATGTAATGGACATAAACCCAAGAGTAAATAAAGCCTTTCAGGTATATCAGTTACAAGCCAATAATATTCACAGAGGGTTTTGACTCACTTTCCTCCATAGTGATATGTAAATTCAGATACAATATCTTTTCCAAAAAGTTACTTAGAATACAGTTATTTTTTTTGCCTGTGTTGATGGAAGCTCGAAAAATAAAATTCATTGCTGAAGTGCTTTATTAACATTCTTATTGCTCAGTGACATGGTCTGTCGTTTGTGTCCTGCAAATTAATAGCATCAAGGCCAGTTGCCTGGAGACAGCATAAGTATTTCTGTGTTTAGAAATGAAAGGAGCTCCGGGAATTATATGAAAAATATGTTTAATTAAGTAGGGACAAGTAGGGAATTAAATGCATTTAATTTAAGGACACTTTAGAAGGCGCCTTGCTTTATGTGTTTGTAGCTGATGCAGGAGCTGTCCTATTAAGTTGAACCTGCTGTCCAATTCCATTCTTATTTTCTCAACTAAATACATTTTCAACTCAAAACCAAAACAAGTGGGAGTAAATTTGGCCAGGAGACTGAGGCTTATGTTATTTTGCACTCCAGTTGACTCTATCCAGATTTACTCCATAAGCAGATATGTTTCTCTCCTTACTCAGAGTTACTGTAACTCGGAGAGAAATGCCTTGAGTTGTATAAACTGTGTTGCTATTCACCCAACCCCATGCCAAGTGTCTCTATTATAGGCACTTTCCTCACTTCTCAAATGGGTTGCCAGGGAAAAATTCATACAAAGCAGTGCTCTGAGTTGAAAAATAATAAGATTTTCTTTACAAACATTCTTCTGCATTAAGATATACTTTTGAGCCTATTCTGCATAGTGATACAGCCTATTTCTGATGAAAGATGCTCTGCACCTACGAAGCTCCTCCTCCGAGGCTGGCCTGCGGCCAGCTGAGAGCAGCTCCTCAGGAGCAATGAAGCAAGGGATTTGTGCTCTTCTGAGAGTCAGTGACATCAGTTGCTGCTGCAGGCATGGGCTTCTCCTTCCCATTGCACCCTGTCAAAATACCATGGTCAAGCGACACAGCAGACAGCTGAAGTAGCTTTTGGAAAGTTCCATTGCAGTGCTTTGTTAATCAAAATTTAAAAAAAGGGTGAAGCTCAAGAGTTACAAAGACGCATCTTAGCATAACAAGTGTTATGCTTGTTAACGCTTCTAGAAATGTGTAATAAGTACTGTTAACAACTAAGCTTTTATTTGTTACTTGAAGTATGCTGAGCTGCCTAAAACTTTCCTGCTGTTCTATGTCTGATTTTTAGTATGTACCACTGAACAAATGCAGCCCTTATTTCCCAATTCAGACTAAGAAAACCTCCCTTCTCTTTACAGCGTCAAGAATAGGGATTTCCTCTTCCTCAGCTTACAAGGACCTAATGACCATTAGAAACAGAGCAGAGAAGTTCATAGCCCTTGACTCCTTTTTGACTTTCACCTCCAGCTTCAGAAGCAGCAAGCTCAGCAAAGAGTTGCTCTGCCCAGAAAGTGCGGAAAGGTAGCTGAGTGGTCAATATTGGATTAACTGATGGATCATTTCTGAAGGAGAAATGGACAAAAAGAACAAATACTTTGCACATATAGGTCACACACTATCTGTTGGTATTATACAGTTGTATGATGAAGAACTTGTCTCTGAGTACATTCTCCGAGTTTTGAGATTTTATATTTAACTACAACTCACTTTATCCTTTTGTCTGGGTAACTCTTTCTCATGTAATCCTAAAGTGGCTGAATGATTTATCTTTTAATTTGGGTCTTTACTTACTTGAGCTTGCATGCAGTGTCCAGGAGAATGAGAATCTGCAGCTCATTTTGACAGAATCCAGAACTTCAGTAAAGCCTCAAACATGGTTCTTTTTGAGCTTCCAAACTGTGTGCCACAGAATAGATGAGCCTGGAAGCGACTTCTGGAGATTGTCTAGTCCAACCGCCTTGCTCAGAGCAGGGTTACCTGGAGCAGGTTGCTCAGGACCATGTCTAGTCATGTTTTGAATATCTGCAAGGATGGAGACTCCATGATCTCTCTGGGCACTCTGTTCCAGTGTTTGATCACCAACAAAGTAAAAAGTTTTTACTTATGTTTAAATGGAACTGACCTCAGGGCCTTTTCTGCCTAGAGGATTTCCAGCGGGTCAGCTCCCAGCATGTATTGGTGCATGGGGTTATTCCTCAGGTGCAGGACTTTGCATTCCTCTTTGTTGAACTGCATGAGGTTCCTGTCAGCCCATTGATCCAGCCTGTGCAGGTCCCTCTGATTGGCAACGCAACCATCTGGAGTATCCTGCCAATTTTTTATCATCTGGAAATGGAATGAGAAAACCAGTAGCTGAGATTTGGAAAAGTCATGTGTTTTACGAAACACAGTGTCTGAAACATATCACTGCAGCAAGAGCTGAAATGCAGGGTTGACAGAGTTACCAGCTCTTTTACTATATCCGACCTGTCTTACAGCACTTGCAAGAATCACTGGCATAGTCTTTTCAAATTCATGATTTTCTGGCAGTTCTTAGAACTCAAACTTTAAAATGGTGTAAAACCTGTGCACTTTTAAAAGAGCCATAACAAGAAATTCAAATAAGCCCCTTTTGTCAAATTTACATATAAACTAAGCAAATTTAATTAACCCTATGATCTTCCCAGTAAATGTCCCCCCAAAATAACTGTAATCTCTTAATTAAAAAGATATGGCTGAGTTAATCACTTTAAATATTTAATTATATCCTTAAAGAGAAGGAAAGGTACAGTAGTTGAAGTACTAATTGAGGGGACTTAAACTGAGTTCTTAACTTTACTCGGTTTCTAACTTTACTGGGGTTTTTTGTGACTTGACATAGGCCTGCTAACAGATAATTGGCAGAGAAAGCCTGAATCATACAGTCAGGCTTCCCACAATAAGAAGAACCATATGGTAGACACCTCATGTAGTAGGGTCCCTAGAATACTCTTTTTATGTGCCCCCACTCACTGCAAACCTCAAACTCATCCCAAAACTGATAGGAAACTCTGGGTCTATAGTAAAAGGTAAAGAAGCCCTGGTTATGTTGGTGATTGTCTCTCCAACTCTATACTTGTTAGATGCCAATTTAATATGACCTGTATTCGACAAGGCTAGATACAAAGGTCTCTGCAGAAGAGTTGTTGCAGTCTTGGTAGACTTGGCAAGATCAGATTTGTAGGAGAAGTATTTTTTTTATTAGACCAACCAGCATAGCTGGAAAAAGAAACATCAAAAAGCTTCTGTGCACATGTGCCTTTCTTCAAGTATGAAATAGAAGCAGCAAACTTCAAATCTATACACAGACTGAGGTAGGTACAAATGATTAGATACCTATCAGTTAGCCTGACTGAGAGACCAGGTATAGTATCTATGGGACAGATGGAACGTTACCAGGGAGAAATGTATTAAGATGATGATCTTTTCATTGCAAGGTAGGTCATTTCATTTACAGACTATGAAACATCAAGAGGTTAATGTGGAGAGACATTATGATTTGTCACAAAACCAGCACCTGTATTGGATCCCTGATATATGATATCCAAGAGAGTTAAAAATTGCATTGTGAAGAGTTACCTTTTGAAGATGTTTTGTATGTCTCCCTTAAGGTTTAGGACTGAGAGATCAAAGGTAAAGTGACTGTTTTGTGTGTTTCCCTTCTGAAAGTCGTACACATGTTGAGCTGGACTAGTGTAGCTTTGATTCCAGCTGGGGTCTGGAAAGTAGAACATCTTAAACCTAGTTTCCCTGGAAGGCTCCACGCAATAGCATTCATGTGACATCTAGGAAGAGAGAATTGCAATGGCAGCATTGAGGCAATGACATTCTTTCATTCCCAGTCTGCCTCCAGTTTTATATACAATAGCCTCCTTGTTGGTGTCTTATCTCAGAACTGCAGTTTCATCTCTTTCCTCCACTGTTTTTAGACAAAATAAGCTGTATTTCACCAGACAGCACAACCTTGCTATTTTCAAATGACAAGAGTATCTCTACAGTGTTACTGTGAAACTTTGAAGGCACCAGTTTTCTAGACAGAGTTTTGGACTGTGCGTACTAGAGGACCTACCTGTGAGGGTGAATGTCCTCAACATTTTCTCATGGTTAATTACCTGAAAATGTAATATGATGACTTGCCATTTTGTATATCCCACTTTGAAGGCCTGTCTTTTCCCATGCACTGTGTAGGATACCTAGGCACTTGTATAATTTTAGCCCATAATCTCTCTCTGATGCAACTTCACATTTATAAAATAATTGTAATGCTTCCTTATCTCACAAGGGGCTGCATGGCTGGATACACTAAATCACTATGAGATTCTCAGAGACAAAAGTCTGTAGACCATGCTCTGAGGAATAAATAGAGAACAGCTTGAAACTTTCAAATGGCAGAGGAGTAGAAGCATAAGATATTAGTGTTATTACTGTTGTCTGCCCTACAAAAAGAGAAACCATGCACTTGCCATATAAAGAGCTCTTACTTTGCATTTTAGGAGGTAACAAAAAGAGAAAACAAAAAAAAGTAAAATTTGCATGCAAGAGCACAGTGTAACTCCTCTGTAAGTTGTGCATTCCAGTCATGCATGAAATGAAGGAGGTACTTTGCAAGCAGAAGCGAAGCAGCATTTCCTTCTTTTCCTTCTTCGGTGAACTCACAGGTTCAGGGAGGTGAAAAATCTGACCCAGGCTCTAAAGGACAAATCGCTAAGGCTATGGGACATTGCCTGACAGCAGTTTAAACAGAATTATATTAACACAGTGTAAAATACATGAAATAATAGATTCTTTTCTCAATTATGCCTCAAACTTATTCACAGTCCACTAGTTGCTGGCAGGAGTGGATTGCAGAGAGGAAGACAACCTTTTCCTGACAATATAAAAAAGGGAAAAGCTGATTGAAAAAATTTCAGCCTGACACAGAAGAAGAAGTGATTTTAGGGCAAGGTAATGAATTATTAGTAAATCACTGATGGGTGAAGCTCTTACACAGGTATTAAACTTGGCAGGTTGCCTAAATGCCACTAGGTTTCATGCCGCATAGGTGTGTTTGTGGACTGGACGCAGGCATGTCCTCCCACCATGCTCAGCTGCTCACTTAATAGTCTGCTGAGACAGAGGTAGGGGAAAAAACTCCACTCCCAGATTGACCTAGGCTGCAGCAAGGAAAAATCCTTCTTAGGAATGAAATTTAAGATTTTTAGATCAAATTTAAAAAAGAATGACATTGAGAACTCATAACAAAACTAGAAAAAAATCATCCTCTGGTTTTTTATTCATCATGCCAGAACTTCTAAAATGAAAATTGTCTGATCCATGTTACCAGTATGGCAGAATATAATCCATTCTGCACTGTTCATTGTCTTCTGCTATATATAATCAGTTTTGCACACACACATGTTAGGGTATTCTTATTCCATTTTCTTATTTGTAATAAGATGAGGGTTTTTTTAACACTGAAGACTGAACCTGCTGTGAGAACTGTTATCTCAAAGGAACCATCCTGGTGTAAAATGCTTCGTCAACTCTCTTCCAGATTAACAGTACTCTGTCAGCCATTTGATATAATAACAAAGCATGAACCTTTTTCTGTCTTCTTTTACATCCTGTTTTTATTTCAGGGTTTACATGGGCTGCAGAAATAATCCAAGCCTAGGAGCAGCTAGCCACTCACAGCACAGAGAATAAACATTCTGGAATGCCTTCCCTGAACATAAATTTATGTACCTCATACTTCGTTTACTGTGAATCTTAAAAATCCTAAATAAACTTGACATCACCAAGACAGCATATCATGCCCCCCCACCCCCTAAAAAAAGAAGCAGAAAAAAAAAGTAAAGAAATGAGACATCTCCTTGAAGTTCTATAGAGTCTATAAAACAATAATAATCCAAACTATGGACAAGCATAAGTACCATGTTATCTCTAAATGAAAATGTTTGCCTAATTGTATAAATTATGCATTCAGATGGAGATGTATACTTTCATCTATTAATTTTTCATTCATTTAGATTATGACACTGTATCATATTGCATCTGCTCTCATCCCACGGTGTCCTGATCAAGTAAATGCTGGAATTACAGCATCATCTTAAATTTTAAAGGAGACAGAAAATTCCAGGATGTGAAGCTTTTATGTATACGTTTCTGTTCTGCCTTGTAACTTTACAGTCATCACTTAATAGAGAGTGAACCTGAAGAAAAAAATCTGATTTTATGTTCTCTTCCTCTGGGTGGTAAATAGCTCTGAGTTAGCACAGGGGATGACACAGAAGGATGCAAAAAGGATAGAAGGCTCATTTTAGAGAGGAGGAAAACGAGGCAGAGGTTTTCCAGGGAGCTCTCTGCAATTTCAGCTTCTCCAGTAGCATCTCCTTTTCCAGGCAGCTTCACCCTCCCTTCTTTCTGCTCTTCCACTTTGTTGAAGCTGCCTGCGCTGCTCAGGCAGTGCTTAAACATGCGCGGCCATGGTGGCAGAGCAGCCGCTCTCCAAACCTTAGCTCCCCTGGTGCTCCAGGGCATGGCCGGCCCCAGCACCTGCTGGCGTAGTAAGGCTGAGAGTTTTGGATGGGGCAGCAGTGGGTTTTGGATTTCATACTGTCCTACTGCTGTTCGCTGCGCTGGGCTGTGTGTTGATAAGAAGGCAGCGATTAAATTAAATGACTGGTGTCATTTAATTTTGGTTCATTGTATTTGTTTACAGTTATCAACTTCTACAACAATATTTTTTCTTTCCAAACTTAGCTTCTGATTAGCTTCATCATTATTCATTAGCTGCATGATTAGCAGAGAGTTTCTTTCACAGTTGTCATGGAAATACTTATCAGATTTGGGTTTTTGTTTTGCTGTTTCTTAGTGACATTCTCAAAGCAAAGATTTAGAGTGTTCATTTAGGTATTAAACTACAGTTTATCTGAAATCGTATAGTGCTGCCTTTTTGTCATGACTTCAGTTTGTGTACCTTTTTACTGAGGAACATCAAGACAGGGATTCATTAAATGAACATCTCTCTCAGTCATATTGTGTGAACTTGGTACCTGAAATCATGCTTATATTTTCTATTGTCTTCATAGTTTTCTGTATCTCGTTTTTCTTGTCTCTCCATTTTTAAAGAGAAGAGGCCTAGTTTCATTGGCCTTTCTGTATAACTGTATTCCCCAGATTTATGCATCATTCAGTGTTCCTTTTACTTTCCTTTCTCCATCCCTGTAATATCAATTTTATATCAAGGTGACCTTAATTGAGTTTGGTATTATAATGTAGTGTTGTTGTAGGACCACCAGGCATCACATTTATTATCCACTAGCAATTTTTCTCTGAAAATTCTGCTTGCCACCAGGAAAAGAATGATGGAACTATCTAAGATGTATACTTGTTCACATACTGATGCTGGTCTCAAGGCATTTATTTATTTATTTATTTTTAATCCATGCCTCTAGATTCTGCAGTTCATAACTCATCATCATTGAAGTGTAAGAAGTTAGGTGAAATTTAATTGCACGAAATTTCAAAGATGTAAATTGGCCAGGGAAGGGGAGACCATATTAAATCTATTAAGTTTTGAAAAGCATCTGATGCTGACATTAAAAAGGCTCCAGAGGCACTCAGTGTTCAGTACATGATGAAGTTCCTCAGAATCAATTTTGCACAGTCTCCTCATAAACTGACAAAAGCATCTATATATCTGTATTTGCAAGCAGGGCAGAGAAGGGCACTCAGTGTGGTAATGACATTAAGCCTCTAATTCCCATACGACTCTCTCAAGCAATGTGTGAAACATTATGTTTATCTGCAGCTTTAATTTAAAGGCAGAAGTAAGTTTAAACCACTCAATAAATGTGCCAGCAATGCTGTGTTTTCCCACTGGTAGCTAGTGGGTAACCGAAAGCCTCTCACTTCAGGCAAGCTGGTTTGTCCGCATCTTAAATGGCAACGGAGCAAACCAGTGATTTTTGCAGTACTGTGGCTTTATTTTTGTCAGAAAAGGATGACTTGGAGGAGTATATCAATCTCATTGAAACCTTAATCTGGCTGAGGAGGGAGGGAGTGCCCCACACCAGACTGGCAGGGCACTTCTCTAGCAATGGGATGCGAGGGAGTCTCGTATTTGGTCCCAGCTACTTGGCCTAATTCATGGGGGAGGGGAGGGAAGGAAAGGGTGCTGTTCTCGGAGATAAAATTTGAATGCTTGCAAGAAGGAGGATTGCTCGAGATCTCTGAAAGTACTCTCTTTTATCTCCAGATGATACTGTAGTAACCTTAGCAATAGTGACTGTGAGCTGTAAGGAGTAGCCCGAAGGAAGTAATCGGCTATCCAGATGGTAAATAAAGAATAAATAACCAGACAAATTAGTCTGGGAAAGCACGTCTTTGGCCTGAGACTATGTGACAGCTTTAAAGTTTGATGTGCAGTATGTAATAAGTTAATAAATGAAAGTGGAAAGCTTTGTGTGAACAGAAATTGCTCTCATCTGTGCAGTGCATGCTCATTTAATAATGTATTGTAATATGTCTTTAAGATTATTTTTTTAAGAGGATAATTTAAAAATTGTAGGCCTAGAGATACTCTGCTCCTCCTTTAAAGGGTCTGCACTTATCTGACTTGTCATATAGATTTCAATAAAAGCTTTTTGTAAGTAGGTGCTCCAGGAATATGTTGTGTTAAGCTCACCCCCTTTGTACAAAATCAAATCCATCAAAGTGGATCCATCCAGCTAAATTTAAGCTCATGTTTTGCTGTAAGCATGTGAGTTGTGATTAGTTTCATAGACTTTAGGCAGCTCACATGCCTGAGTTTTGTTCAACAATGTCTGCAGAAACAAAGCAAGAGTTGCTTGTTGAACACTGAAATAATAAAAGTAAGGACAAAGGAACGTAGTCTTGATTCATTCCACATAACTTTTTAGTTCTCAAATGCAAAAGTAATTTTTTTCCCAGCATCAAAGCCCATTTAGTGGACAATTTTACTTTAGAAATATTCTCTGAATTTTTATCTCAAGGCTTAATATTGTCTTCTCTTTCTTCCCATAATGCTTTGTATACCTCACAGTCATTTTAATCCAATTGAGAACAATGATCACCCATTTTGTGCCCAGATTTCTTCTTAAAAGTGTCTCCGTCCACTTTCCCTACCACTTCACCAGTATGAGTGCTCTTATGCAAACAGTAAGTGAAGGCACAAACTCCTTTACTCGAACGTGCTTTCTTTTATTATCTTGGGTTATTTGCTGCTATCATCACTGTAAATTGGCATGATAGACCACAATTTCTTCTCTATTTTTTGTGTAGCACAAAGCTAAGTTTTGAAGTTTAGCAGACGAATAATCGAGAACAAACGTAGTTACACTTACGACAGTCCCGATGTTTGTAGTAGCGAAACAAGGACTGGTGTGAGCTGGTGTGGTGGGTCATAACTCCCTTCACTGACCTCAGTGAGATTGTGGTGATTGTGATGCTTTTCCCTTCCCATGATTTTTGTCTAGATTTGGGGATAAAAATGTCTGTCTGGAGAAACAGAGATGACAGCTATGACATATTTCTACTCTTTTTTTTTTTTTTTTTTCCTTTTCATTCAGTCTTATATCTCGTTTCTGATGTGCTGCCAGCTTTGGTTAGAGATCTCGCAGAGCATAATTTATATAGATGACAAGCCTAGTTACCAGATTTCCTGGGCATATCGATGATCACAGGATTCAATCCACTTCAGTTTATACTTCAGTCTGTGTCATAATGACTTACAGTAATTAACCAGCTTTCCCTAATGTTCAAGTACAGCAACTCAGAATATGTTTTTCATATTAATCCAAGCATTCTGCTAAAGAATCTTGAATCCTATTCTGTTGCTGATTTCAATTAGGCAATTTTGTCACAGTGATTACTTAAAATTAAGAGAAGTAACAGAACAATTAATTATGAATTAATTATAAATTATTAATCATGAATACATCACAGGAAAGCTGTGTCAGTTGTCAGAGTAGAATGAAATTGGACAGGACCTATCCAACACACGTTATGTTGGTTTGCTCATGGGTGCTTGTAATGGAAAGAGCCGCAGTTTTACTTCAGCACGAACTCAGACATGAGGAAGCATTCCTTTAATGTGAAAATCAGAGGATGAGATGCTGCCATAGTCAGCGCTGCCCTTCATACTAGGATGTCCAAATCTACACAGGTCACTCCTCTACATTTATGTCAGTTCTGCGTTGGCAGCATCGTTAATATCAAAGTGTTGTTAACATAGCTGTACTAGCATTTGTTTTCTTTAAAGGCTTGGTGTCAAAACAGCTTGACTTTCTGTCATTGTTTTCCATTCTAACTCACAAATGGGGGAACCCGTAACCTTTCTAGGTGATGAAATACCTTCTGGTCGCCTCCTGGCAGCTCCCCAGAGTGCTAATGTCCCATCGCGTCCCCCTTGCGTGGTGTGTGGGGCCATCCCTGACGCGTGCGAGCTCTGCGGGCCCCTCTCTGTGTGCCTGTCCCCCGGCGCTCCTCCAGTGCGCTGGGCTGCCCCGCTTGCCCTCCACCTGCGGGACTGCAGCAGCCTGCGCTCTATTAGCACACAGCTGCGCCGGGTGCTTTGGGAACCCCTCCTTACTGCCTTGGCAAACCCACAGACACTGGTCTGTAGGGGCTCCAAGTGTTACTTTACATCATGGCGATAGCCCACTCTGTTTTTTGGCTTCTTTGATTTGAGCTGTAAGTAGTGTCACAGAAGCACTGCATCATCTGGTTTCGGTCTTGATTCTTAAATGAAAAATTAGATCTTGCCTTCCTCATTGTTCCTTCTCCTTGAACCCGCTCCACACGGGCAGTGTTAGCCTCTCCGCCTCCCCTGACACGCTGGGAGCACGGCCAGCAGCGCTGGCTACGTGCAGCTCCCCTCTCACTCTGTCACATGAGCCTCTGTCCTCTGTCAGCATCTTCCTCCCTGTCAGCTGACCTTCCTCCCTCTGTCAGCATCAGGGCTGGTGCTCCCCGGTCTGTCCCCGCTTGCCTGCTCATTCACCCCTCGGGCTGCAGCTCCTGTGCTGCCCTGTCCTCTCTCTTGCCACCTTCAGGTCTGGCCACCCAGAGACTCAGGGCCACGTAGCAGCGGGAATTCCTGAGCCGCACTGCATGTAACCAACACGTGAGGCTGCACCTCTCAGCGCTCTCTGTAAAGTCCCTCCAGGAAGGATAACAATGGAAATACCTATTAAACAAAATATTTATTAAGGAAAAAATCATTGTAGCTCATGCCCTTCTCCTTTATTCCATCTAGCTGAGTGCCTTGATGTCTGGGCAACTCTACGCATAATATATGTACAGTAAAAATAGCAATACAACTGACTTATAATTCAAGTCACTTTACAACAATTTTTTTTGAGTCCCCCCTGCATGTATTTCTGCAGAGGTAATTATGCTCCCCTCTAGGATCAATGCTTTACTAATTTAAATATGTTGTAACAATATTGTCACCAATGAATTTTACTGCTTCAAAAGGCAAATTGCTCTATGCCAACAATTAGAAAAAAATTGCTTTGTTTTTCCTATATGTAAATTCTTTGACATTAGCATTCACCTTTCCAAGCAGGCATTTGATACAGGACAAGTAGCAGTATTATATAAAAGGGTGGAAAGCAGAAAAATAATCACATCTCTCAAAAGAGAGAAAATTATAGTAATCTCTGTGATAAACAGAGAATTCTTAGAAATCAAATACTGAAGTTACATCTGCTCTTGGGAAACCTGATCAGCACATACCGTACACAGCAGGTAAGGCACATTCTCACACCACTTATTGGAATTACAGTAGCAATGCTTATGCCTGTAAAACACATGGAATGCCTGATTTATTTTTAAAAATTATGATTTGCTTTTCTTCAAATGTTAGGCACTATGTGCTTCTGTAGTGATTCACTGTCTTTCTACCAACAAACTGTTTTGATGGCAAGTACTACTTGCCTTACATGAACTATCACGTTGACAGTCCCTAATGATTGTTCATTTAAAGAAAGTAGATTTGCTGCCTCTCCTTGTCTGTTCTTTTAACTTCATAATCACTTAACTGTAAAAGGAAAGGAGAAAGAGCAGCATTGTCTCTTCCATGGAAATGCTCATGTTTGTTTGTTTGTTAGAGAAACAATCGGTATAACTGGCAATTAAATACATTGTATACTGAAATAAAACTAAAACCACTGGAAACTGAAATTGATGGAGTAATGTCTCCCTTTTTGGCTTTGATTTTTAGTCTCTTGTCCTTTCTTTTGCTGCTTGGGATTATGAAGCTGTCACCAGCACAAGACAGAGACATCCATTTTAAGGCACTGGAAGCGTTTGTCAATTCAGCTTGAGTGCAGTAAGCATTCCGTTCTTATGCTGAGGCTTAGAGCTGGTTTCGTGTATGTGCAGCAGTTGAGGCTTGCTGTTTTATTCAGTCGACATTAGGATTTTCAAAACATATTTTATGATTAGTCTGAGGAATGTCTTGGAACTGTCTTTTCTTTTTTTTTTGATGGTGGCTCATGCAAACATTATCTTCACCTTTCTCACTTAGGCGTCAGAAAGTTTTATATGCTCATTCAAAATTATGATGTGGGATAGTTGGAGGATTTTGAGTTTATAAAGCAGTTGTGTTTTTAAGTAATAGAACCAACTTGCCTATTTGACCACAGTGTAAAGAGCCTGTGAGTAGGTGAAGTCCTTATGCTGAGCACACTGATGCGGAAATTTATGCAAGAAAGGTGCCTGGGTAATTTGCATGCCCAGACTGCTCCATGCAGACTGGGGGTCACTGGTCTGCCCGCACAGCAGCGAGGCATTCCCTTGCAGCTCGGCGCAGAGTGCCGGTGCGTGCCGGCCGGCTGACACCAGCACGGGGCTTTGCCCTGGCTGTGCCTCTGCCCTTGCAGGGCTGCGGAGGTGGCACAGCAGCCCCAGCTCGAGCTCTTTGCCATGGCTCGGAAGCGGGTCTCCTTGATGGGAATAAGCAGAGCGTAGGAATAAACCTGAGCTGTAGTGTGGTGCAAAACTTCACCCAAATCAGGGTGCCCAGCTGGTCATACTCAATGAGTAGTACTTGAAGTATGTATCAGTGAGGTGGGTAATCTAAACCAACATGTAACCTTTTACTATATACTGTGTATGTCTGAAAGTGCCTATTAATTGGTGGCCACTTTACCTTCCTGTTATGAACCTGGTTTGGGAGCACGTGCCCTTGTCCTCTACAGAGCACAGCCCTTTCCCCTGCAGCTCTGCTTATATGTTTTCCTCAAAGCTTTGCTGGGCTGCGGTTTGGAGTTCTCCGCAGGCTGGTGTAACATCACTTTAAACTCTGCAGACCTGATGCTTAAATAACATTCAAATGAACTCTATTCAGCCTCTAAGCTACTGTTGTACCAGGTCTGCTTCACAAAGCAGTGCAAGCTTTCATGTCTTTCTCCGGAGGAATAAATCTGAGGCTTCATTCACATGAAAAATTTCAGTATAGTTTATTTACAGGTTAAGGGCCCAAGCACATCCCTATAAATAATGCTTTAGCCTTATTTTTTCCTTTGTGAACTCTGCAATTTTTGTGTGCCTCCTAAGGCCTTCAAGTTATTATCACAGTGAATACTTCTACATTTTATGTACTGTGTTGGAAAAGACAAGTTGTTTTCCTCCAACCTGAAGAACTAACACCTAAATCTAGTCTGTGTAGTGCTGATGCTTCACATCCTTTCTTCTGTTAATTTCTATCAATCATGATTCTCTTTCTTTCCAAAGTAGACACCTAACTACCACTGGTCTATCTACTTTGATATGTATTTCAAGATGCTGCAAGTAGTCCAAATTGAATAAAAACTGATAGGTTAGACAAATTCTTTCAAATATGATTATAGCTGTGTAATAAAAAATGTGAAAAAAACACATAACAGAATATAGGAAAAAACCTCAGTATTTCTTTTATTTTCATAACTGTCTTCAAAGATTAAGAATAGTCCTTTTTAATTATTAAATCACAACTATTAATATGGTTTACTAGAAGTCTAGCTTTGACAGCTTTTGTAGCTTTGCTACGAAATACTATCAGTCATCACGAAGAGATTATGCATTAAAGTCTTCATTAACTATGAACTATAACTAAAGTAAATTAATTATTTTAACTTAAGTAAGAGCTACAGGCCTGAACACCAGAACATTAACAAAATTGCTAGTTTACAGAACAAAATTGGAGTCAGGTAAAACACTGCAATTTCTCTGAAGATGGGTATCCATAAAGAGATTGTCCTTTGGCATTGATTTTATTGCTGCAATCATATAAATATGTCTTTTAAATCCTCTTTCTGATATTTTAATATCTGACGGTTTTAGCCTTGTGTGTGGGAATAAAATACAATTACACTTTTCTCACTGGGCTGCCAGATGATCTGTTGGTGGAATGACCCTGAGGTCAAAGATATAACAGGCTACTTGCTGCTTTTTAGTGTGTTTTTACTGGGACTATTTTTATTAGAGTTATAGTGGATGCTGTTATGCCTCTAGTGAGTCAGGGCCTTGGGACGTTTATGCCACCTGTCATCCCCTCTTAACAGCTTTGATCTTGCATGCACTGGTTGGAAAAATTATTGTGCCATTTTTCAGTTTCAGCCTGCAGTGGTTTAACACAGCTACTGACACTTTTTCACAATATGAGTTGATACAGACAAGCATTTTTGAAGAGAGCCCTAAGGCTAACAATAATATTTATATCTTCTGCCATTCATGGAAAAGCAGAGCCAATAAAGCAGGCAAAGGATCTGGTATGTGTTCCCTTTTCTCATTAATGTTTCAGCTGATTCTGTGGGTGTTCTGTGGAAGAGTGGTTGCTTTCATTTTCTCATGAAAGGAAAATACTATATTTCTTATTCAAATCTGTTGCCTATGAAATTCTGCTTTAAGCTTTTTCTTGAAGGATGTTGTTCATCTCTTTTACACAGGGAGACGTATAACATCGAAATATATGTGCATTGAACAATGCTGGACTGGCCTTGAAAAAAAGGATGCACTGCAAGAATAGTATCTGTCAAATGCAGATGGAGAAACAGAGAGCCTGGTTCAATAGCAAGTGCCTGCAACCTTTCCAGGGTGCGTATCTGTTTGAAGAAGGAGGGGACTGGTTCTCAGAAAGGCAAACCTCTCCTTTCTGTGGTTGCACGTAAATGCTACCGTGCTGTATTTCTCACCTTGATGGCTCCACTAGTTGGTCTCTGGCTCCCTTGATGTGAAGAGTATCCAGCTCCCACTGCTCTTCTCCCCAGCCTCTTGCAACACATGCTTCTGTTCTCTCCCAGTGTCACTTTGCTGGGAGGTGCTGCACATCTGTCTTCTACCCCTACAAATTTTAGGAGTGCGTTTCCTCCCTGAGCTCCTGCTCAGGTCCTTAAGCCTCACATCACCTTCCATTCCTTAAAAGCGTACTCAATCTTAGGAAGTTTATAAAAGCATTCTAAAGTAGAATGTAGAACAGAAATAGAATTTGGGTTGTGATATCCCACATTGTACCTGTTGGTACCTGTTTGGGTGGTTTAACAAAATGAACCATTTTCTGCCCATTTTATTCTTTACTGCAGTCTGAATGTCCCCTTTGCAACCTCATAATCGCAGTGCGGCAGGAGAGTGTTGTGACTTACAGATGGGGCTGACGCTTCGCCCCAGGATCTGCTAGAGAAATAGAAAGTCTTGGGATCCTGAGAAGAAATGATCCTTTCCGCCACTGAAGAGTTGAGGGCAGCAGTCAGGGATGTCTGTGCAGGTGCATGGGACCAGATCCACAGCACTTTTCTCTCAAGCACATTTGGATTTGTGGTGGTTATAAAGCCCCATATTGACTGATGCAGGTAGTTTTGTTTTGTTGTTTTGTTTTTTTTAATCCATTTAGAAAGGGCCAAAAAGCCCATTCTACTCCCCCAGTCACATTTGTTTGTACAAATATCACACATGCATTTGAACCCAAAGCAACCTGACCAGATTTTTAATGAAAAATGTCTTTAACAGAAAGAGTGAAAAGTAAAATCAAATCAAAAATTACCCTTTTAAGAGAGAAAATATGCTATTGTAGATAAAATGGGACTGATTTAGAGAATATTTCTTAATCCAGAACAAGAGAGAAGAGTCCTAATCTGTAACTGGGATGGGATTTGTATCTAAAGTAAAGTACCTTGAAAGCAAATGTCATTGTTTGTATTGTATATAGACAATACACATACGGGATTTGTATGTATTGTTTGACGTAGTGTCACACACATACGCACACAGAAATACATGGTACCTTATTATTTTATTATTGGTTTCACAGATGTTCACTTTTAAATTAAAAGAACCAAATCCACTAGAAAGAAATGCATAGAAGAATCCATAGAAGAAATTCCAAAGTGGCAGTGAATATATCAAAATTGCTTTTTCATTTTCGTGTTTTAAAATGCCACTGTGTGGAGCAAAGTTTGGATGAAGTTGATTTGTATTATTTAGAAACTGGTCATGAAAGTTCAGGATAATTCCATTTAAGTGTGGGCACCTGGCTGTTATAGTTAAATTAGGAGCCTAAATTAGAAAGTCGTGTTCTGATGATGTTTCAGATCTTCAGTGGGCTGAATCACGTTTGAAAGTTACTTCATTTGAAAATCATGGATAGTATAAGAAGTAATAATAGATTTCATTTAAATGCTGAAAATGAGGTGACATGAATTTGGAGCCCATCTACAGCAGTGGCATTCCAGCTGTTTCTCTTTGCACCTAAGTTGACGGTGGTCAGTGAAATCACTGTTTGTCACCAACTTCATATATTGCATCTGCCTGTTCTTTCCACTGTTTCCCAGTAGTCCATATCATCCTAAAAAATGTGAAATAATAAAGTACTACTGAAATGTCATGGGCCAGATAGACAGAAAAATCTGGTAATGAGTCAAAGTTGAGATACACTGACAATTCACAGGAAGATGAGAATAATACACAGGAAGATCAGGGTGACCTTAAAACAGCATTAATAGAAATGGAATGAAATGTTCTAGTACAAGGTCAGGTACTTACTAGAACTACTAATAAGAAGTCTACTGTAAATTGAAAATGAGTGATAAAGACGGAGACACAGTTAATCATAGAATAATTATGTGACGCAGCTCTGAAAAAGACAAAAGCCTTCCTAGAACGTGTAAGTTCAGAGACAGGGAAAGTGTTTGTGCTGTTGTAAAAGGTCTTGGTGAAATAATGGCTGATCATATTCCAAAAAGACTAACATACTTCATGCATATAACTCAAGAATTATTTGGTTAAAGAAAAACACAAAAACCAGCAAGAACCCTTCCTCATAATTCACAGGCATGACAGATTATATGTTTGTTCCTATAACAGGACATTAAATCACAGCCTGGTGACTTCAGATCCTTCTTTCGTTACTGCAGGTGCCCCTCTCCCCTAACCTTTTTACAGCCCCAGCCCTTTACAGCTACAGACTACTTGCTCCTGATCCAGTCCCATCTCCGATTTTATGTCATTTGCTATTTTAAATTTGCTTGTACTTGAAAATAAGTACAGGTTGTAGATTTAAAAAAAAAGTGAATGTTTAAAGTGAAACAGTTTTACAAAAGAGCGTGTGGGATGATCAGGACAACAGGGGGCATATCTTATGGTAGGAGACTGAGAGAACTCTGCTTAGCTTAGAAAACTCGAGTCCACAGAGGGTAGGATTGCTTTCTCTACAAGTCCTGTTGATGTCTTCAGTAGGGTAAGTAGCTTGACACAGAAAGTTACTACTTAAGATAAAAGGTAAAGCAAACTTTTAAAGAAATAATAGTAATGGGCCTGAGTAAACTTAGATGGCAATTCTAAGAAAATAAAGTATAAATACCATAGGAGTTATATTCTGGAACAGCCTTGAAACTGGAGCAGTGGAGAAGCAAGCCCCCAAAACTAATTGCTTGTCTTTGATTCGTTTGCAGAAGGGATTAGTCATCTACATTGTTTGTGGTAGCAGGAGGCTGGGCTTGATGACCCTCGAGGGACTTTCCAGTTCTCAGCTTTTTAGCTTTTCTGATAACAAAATCTGTGATCAACAAGGTCCCTTTTTCTTCTTTGCCAGATTTCAGGGGAGTTTTTTGCCTTTTCCAAATTTCAATTTCCACAAGCAATATTCCTCAAGTCTTAAAACTGACACAGACTTTCTTCTGAGTTTATGAAGTACCTAGTTCTATTACAGCAGAAGCTTGGTCACCTTGATTAAATTGGGGGTTATGTGCTATTTGTATATCAATCCCAGGGTGAGTTAATCCCAAGCACTTAAAACGTTATATAGTCTTTTCTGTTCAGAAACTGCTAAGTATTTTACCAGCAGTACTTAAACTCACAACAATTCAGTGAATTATTGAACTCGTGCAAAGATACCTATCAAATCAATGACAGAAGTGCAAAAAGAATCCTTCTCTAATTCTACACGTTAAGAATTCTGTTTCCACTCACTAGAAGGTAACACCATAGGCATAGTTTTAGCATATTGTACTGTATTTTATGCTATTGTATATAGTAAGGTTCTGTAAAGAAAATATTAGTACAGCTTTGTTTCAAAATATTGGAGAAATTCTATCTCATTATACAAGAATGGGAGGTTTCCACAGGCTTAATTTGTAAAGAGTTCACTCTTGCTATCTTTATCTCAGTTTTAGAGTTATTTATGATCCCTAGAATAAGCTATGTGGCTGAAAAAGTTAGGAAATTAAAATAGAGACTTTTTAAAATCTGGTAGTAATGGAAGAGTGATGTCGCATCTGTTGTCTCTTTGCATCATTGGGTGAGCAGTGCTAATTTGTCCTAGGTTGACATTTCCAGAATTAAACACTTGCTTAATTCTGGTTTTACGACCCAGAAATATTGTTGGTAAAAACATCTCATATATATCCCAGTATCTAGATAAATAGGTATAAAAAATGGTACACGTGAGAACTGCAGAAATAAGTGATTTATTCAACAGTGGTGAATTGCCTTAAGAAGTATCTAGTGTCTGCTTTCAGTGTAAATCCTTCGAACAGCTAAGTGTTAAATAATTTGTATGAGAAGTATGTTAACCTGAGTGGTACTGAAACTCTGGAGGTTTGTGAGTGATAAATAAAAGATTTTTGTCTGGTTTAGCAGCATGTGTCCTTACCACTTACTGTCATGCTGGGCAGCTGAAAATGAGATAGTGGGGACATGATGTCATACTGGTATAAGTTTGGATTTTTTAAAAAAAGATAAATTTGAGATCGAAGACAAAACTTGTGGGAGCAGTCTTTTTTTCTAGTGTGCAAGTACTGTACTAGTTTTATGGCTTCATTTGAAATAAAGCCATAATTAACCAAACAGTTGAAAAAGGTATATTGGGTAATGTAAGCAAGGGTGAAGACTTCCATTACAGACTCATGCTAAAAATGTGTGAGCCACATAGACATCTGCTACCTGCAATCACCCATCTGGATAGTTCCAAGTAATCAGATTTCCAGTGGGTTAACTGGGAGGTAGGCACCTTTCTTGATATCATGTGCAAAAGAGAAAATATTTCTTCCAAATGACAATGCAAATACAACCTTACTTTTGATTGCATTTAAAGTTGTGTCATGTACAGCATGAAATAGTGCAAGCCAGGGGAATGTGACACAAAATAAGTGAAAGAGGTGAATTCTTTGTATTGGTAGGTTAAACAAGCCTGCTCTTTTGGGTGATTAAACCATGTCGTCTCTGTCTTGCCCTCCCCACATTCCATAAGGGATGTTATGACAAAATTTCTGGCAGATACATTTTGATATACCCAGATATGATGTCTTTCCATCAAGGCAACTGGAAAAAGTCAGATGCTTATATCATTAATTTGTTATGTGCTGTATATGTCTTAGAGTTCAGTACCTAAAAGAGGATTGAAGAGCCTAGCAGTATGCACAAAAATACCCCAAAATCTCACCCATTGTTATTGCTATCCGTTACTCATATAATTCCAAAAGTTGCCAGGTACTTTTGTAGAACAAAAGAGCTTGATTATTGTCAATCACTTGAAACCTCTTAGCTCAGGTACAGGAAGCAATCTAGCCACTAAGTACAGTACAAGCTGCAAAATTCATCTGGGAAGAAGGGTAACTTAGTTTTTACTGTGCTCCATGCTGGAACTCTGTGGCTGGATGCTGCTCCTTCTAAGTTTGGACTACTTTGACATGAGATCTTTAAATTCTCTGTTTCACTCAGGATAAGGTCATGACTGCTGTGTTGATATAGTCTTTGTTTTAGGAAGTTTGTAATCTAATTTTAGACATGGTAAGGAATAAGAACAAATGATAGGTGTGTACATATATTGAACAAGTACGAAATGAAACAGTAAAGAAGACTCATTCCATTATGGGCTACATACATCTTGATGGTTCTCTTTGAGAAAATTGAAGAATATAATAGTAATTTGCCATGAAAGTTGCATCTGTTAGAAAGTGGCAGATTATTTATTGCTAGAAAGTGATACTACAATAAAATGCATATAGCAGCCTTTTCCCCCAGTAAAATATTTGTTCAAGGGCCTGAAGCTGTGGGTTCTGTCAAACTCAACCTGGCTGCCCTGTAGCTACCTATAATGTTTGCAGTGAAGATTGAGTTTCGAGTTGTATTTCAAGTGGCATTTAAATTCTCATGCACCTGTATATTAAACTCTCTTGTCTTGTTTTTGTGTGTGTGTGCTGTCTTGCCAAGAAAATTGTGGCTCAGTTTTTAATTGTCTGCCTTCCCAAAACGCTGTCAGGCTAAGGCATATTATCTTATATATCATCCATGAACAGTTCAAGATTAATTAGTCTTTCACCCATTTTAAAGGTATCATCTATATCCTGAAGGCAGAGTATGGTGTTTGGCAGCCTCTTCAATCACTTCAAATTCTTCTCTGTGTACTGTATAAATAATCTGTGGAAAAATTACACTGTTCTGTGAATAGCTACAGATACAAATGGCATATTCTGTACAATTCCACAGTCTTCAGTCTATACAGATTGCCCCATTTGAGCACTATACGAAGGATAATAAATATTTTTCACATGTCCTATAATCTTACAACAAAACTGACGTATTATTTATCAGCATCCATTCTGTGATTTTAGGGCTTCATGCATTTTTTATTTTGCCTAGTTCACAAAATGATAGTTGTTGATATGGGATGTGGAAGGTTTGTTTGCACTGCCGGAAGTAAATGTTATTAAGTGTACACAAAAAAAATGGGAGAGCAAATTATAAGCTGTTGCAGTGATGCTATTTGTATGCATTACCTATATGAAGATTATTAGCTGCTGCCATAAGCAGATTTAATAACCTACTCGTTTACTTCCTTAAGTTCCCGCTAATTAGTTCCATTTCTTATGAATTAAAATATCTGCCCAATATCCACAAGTATGGAAATATGCTGTCTGCCATAATGGTTGTGTATGCAGTCTGAAAGTACACAGAATACTTTATCTAATGACTTCAATTTTGTGTATGTTTTGTTTATGATGTTGATTTTACCTCCCTTAACAGCCACTAGTGAACAGGGAGCAGGGCAAGCTTAATGTAGGCAGGCTCTTTTCCTGGGTAATGCACTGTGAACTGGCATCTTATTATCTCACTGTACACTAGGGTAAGTCCTATTAGTGGGCTTGGCTGTTAGCGTTAAAGATTGCTAACCAGTGCCTGAGGGTAAAATCCTCAGAGATCAGAAAAACCTAGAGCAAAATGCTATGTTTACTCTTCTCCATCCTTGTAATGCCGAAAGGAAGAAAACTGTGAGTGTGTATGGATGTGTTTTAAGAGCAGTGATTCTGGAAGAAGGCTTTACCAAAAAGGCGCATTTTACAACCTGATCTGATGTTGTAAGGGTTGGTTTCAACCTGATTTCTGTCTTGGCCATAGGTTGTGCGGGCAGGATTTTCTGCCAGGACATGCTCTGGCCCCAGCATCTGTGAGTCAGCTGGTTGTCGCTGCCTGACAGCACTGCAGCTGATAGAATCTAAGCTGTCACTTATAAATAAATAAACAGGCTTCCTGCATTGCAAAAACAGTATTCATAACGTGAGCTGATGTACCGCTTTCTTGATAAACTGCCTTTGCAGAAAATCTTTGTCAGCCGAACAACAGAATAATAAAGGTATGAGTTTTATTAGCTTATGCTTCAATACTGCTTTTACTTCAAAGCTATTTAAACAAGTTATACTATTAACCATGAAAAATGTGATTTTTTTCCAAGTGATTTGCAGGTAAGTCAAAATATCTTGGCCTGGTAACGAGATGGAACATGTGACCTAGTGCATATTTTCCATTTTTAATGTTTCTGAACTACTTTTGTTGGAATCACTAGGAAGAACAGAAATTACTGCTTTGTTATTCCCCTTCCATTTTTCTGGATAAAGCATACCTAGCTTTTCTCTAAGGTCATCATAACAACAACCAAGCTCCAATATACTCTGTCATTCTCTTAGAGAATTTATTTTACTTAATTTCCACTGTATTTGGACCTTTCTTCTGTTGTACCATGATTCAATTAACATTATTTTTGCTAAAGTGAGATCAGAAGGCAATGTCTGA
The DNA here is from genome assembly GCF_034638445.1 of Ciconia boyciana. NCBI lineage: Eukaryota > Metazoa > Chordata > Aves > Ciconiiformes > Ciconiidae > Ciconia > Ciconia boyciana. The sequence continues at coordinate 44,133,922 of NC_132938.1, forward strand.
ATATTTTTTACATGTAAATGATAGTTTTGAGCCCCCCTGGCCTTTTTTAATATCCATTTTAAAGATGAGATTGTGCAATATCCTGGAGCTTTATACAATGACTTTGATATATTCAAAGCAATACTTTTCTTTGCATTGAAATGTTCTAAAGCTGGTTTAAAGTTATGGATGAGAGAAATGGTTGAGGCCTTTTGAGAATGTACCAAGACACGAAGGAGACATTTATATTAATAAGGCCCAAGCATACAATCATACATAACTTTCATCCTGGATTGGATCATCTTTAAAACTCGTGGTGAAAACTCACGGAGGGGAAAACTCATGAAATTTACCTACATCCACGGAGACTGCAGTTTCTGACCTGATGGGTCCATGTATTTCAACTGTGTCTTTTATGCTACCAGGCAGCTGAGATAACAGGTAGCCCTGATAGGATTACTCAACTCGAAGTCTGTAGGTCTCAGTTTGTAAGTCATGGAATCTATAGTAAAAACAAAACCCCGGTTTACACAGCTCCCATGCAGCCAACAGGTATCTGCAAGCATACAGGCATGGCCACTGGCTGTTGCATAAGCCATAGGCACGGTATATGCAGGAACCAGCTTCCAGCAGCTGGCAGGAGAAGATGTAATCACTACGTTGACATTGGTTTTTCCTCTCCCTGTTGCAGACAACAGTAAGTTAGGAAACAGGCTGGAGAGTTTTCTGAAGAGTTACATAGAGAGGGTTAGCGTTTTGTTTGTTTCTTTCTTTGGTTGTTTTTTCTTTTTGTTTTTTAAGAATTTCTTGGTCCTTTTAATAACAAGTTGGAAGAAAAGCTCTTTTATGGGCTTTGGCAGGCCTCCTAGCCATACCAAACCACCACAGCAACAGGCAGCTTCTCTGCTTTCCTCCAGGCACAAAACATTTGCCCCAACGTGTATATAGCATTTAGGGTTCCTAAATAGGTGCTGTATAACACCTGTCTCTTTTTATTATTTAATGGATTAAGTAAGTTATAATTTTGGAAAGTTAGTTCTGAAATTCTCAGATCTCTACCTCATTTCAATATTTGAAGTGTGGCAAGCTAGGGAAAACTGGTCCGTGTCTACTTTATATGAACATCCAGTGTTTTCTATAACCTTTGCTATTACATTTATTATGCTGGTCATATTTTCCTGATTATTTCTGCTAGTATGAGTATGTCAAAGTATGAGAATGTCAAAATGTGAGTGTATTGCGGGGAGAGCTGCAGAAGAAGGTCATCTCACCGCGCAGTGCGCACCTCTAATTTCAGGGGAATATGAAATCCAGACACTGTGGATTTTGGACATTTTCCACAAAACTGTCAGAAGAAAGCCGTGGCCTTTAATGATCACCAGCATCTATGTTCAATTGAGTGTGACTAGATGAAGGAAGAATTCAAACCAAGTCTCCTCAGTGAATTATCTGCTGATTGAGATGTAGCTCAGTGAGAACAAAATGGTTCCATGAGAATGAATTTCTCTTGAAAAAGCAAGTGGAAAAACCTGATTTGAGGCTTGGAAGTGTTTTCTGGACAGGTTGTGATGCAGAATTCTGATAAAGAGGGAAGGGAGGGTGATAACAAAATACTTGGGTATTTTTTTCTTTAGAAATAAAAATGTGCATCACTCATTTATACAAAAAAGATAATACTCTTAATTTCTTGCCCTTTCTGTGGAAATACATTCTGTTTGATCACAGAACTCACGGAAATTCTCATGAATCAGATGTTGCCTAGAGTTTCAGTATTTCTTTCTGTGAGATATTTCAGATTAACAACTGTCACCTTGTGTTGGATTAAAGAGCAGTTTACAAGTCACACGCTCAGCTGTGCTAACTTTTCTCGGCACCTGACTGGATTTAGAATTGGCAGGATTTCCTTCCATTTCTACCTTTCTGTTATTCTTATCCTATATTGGATAGTAAAATATTAGAAAACATAGCAGAGAATAAAAGAAAAAAGAGAAATACAAGGATAGTTTATTATATAGCTCAGGAAAATTCTCCTAAGATGCAATCTCTTTTGATGCAGAGACAGAATAAAATACTGTCTGCCTAAAACAGCATAATGCATTCAAGCCTTTTCAAACCACTCTGCCTCCTCACAGTCCGGGAAAGTGCCTCAGAAAAGAGTGACCTTTGGGGGTGAATGACAACCTACTCTGAAGTTCCTTCCACTCAGGGAAAATATATGGGGTCTCTCAGGCAATGAATAAATGTCCCTGTGAGCCCTACAGTTTAGCTCTTATTAATCCAGGTTCCTTTTCTCATTCGAGTCATTGTCTGCTGGAGCTGCTGAAAGCTCGATGCAGGAGACCTCGCATCAGCCTTTTGGAAACACTGCTGGTGAAGCCCTCGTACCTGATCACCAGCTTGCTTCAGCAGCTGTCTGCATGGATCGCTGTTCTTGGTCCCTTTCGAAGCACCCTTTTTCATGTGTCATACCTGCTTGAACTGAGGCTCTGTGCTGGCCACGGTCACTGGAACGCGCTGGATTCCTCCAGGGAGGAGGACAGGCAAGTGCCTGCAATTTCTGACTGCGCTCGTTTACTCCAACCAGGGAAGCCCGAGCTGGCAGCTGTAAATTCCCTGGCTTTTAAAACATATGCTTCTAGAAAGTCATAAAATAATTTGGGATTGTGACAAAATATAGCAAACTGCCCTAGTTGTGCTAAGTTTATGTTTTCAGGTGAGAAAATTTTTAGACCAAGTCATTTCTTTCAGCTCCACTCCGAATCGGAGGTGCTTAGGAGAGAGCCTGTTTGCCATGAGTGATGTCTGCAGTGATATTCTTCCAACCAAAATATTATCAGCAATTTTGTAAATGAACTTATGATAATTTTTATAAGAAGTCTGACCCTTCAAACTCTTATTTGAATATGGATAAGTCTGTGTAAACTATCTTTCTTGTTTTGTAATGAATGTATTGTAAGTGTATAACTGTCTGCCCCAAAGTCTGCAATAGATAAAATGTAGATAGAGCATAGGTAATGAGAACTGTTTGTCACAGCCTTATAGTCTTCAGGGATCTAATATAAATCAAGGTCTCACTCCTCCCAGAGGACTAGTAAGTTTTAAAGTATAGGTTTATTTTCCATTTGTATTCTGATAACGAGTCATATTTATTATGGTCTTCCTAATGGCAGGTCTTCACTCAAGTATTAAAGAAGATATAATTCACAGGTGACTAGAATTGAAAATAAAAAGGCACTGAAGAATATCATTCCTACATCATTACTCAAGCCATTTTTAATGAAAAAAAAATGTGCATTTAGATGAGACAATTAAAAAGGATGCAAATTAAGAAAAGGAAATTGAAAATTCACAGTACACGAACAGTATTTGCATGGGGGCTACCAACTTAAAGGTGATTAAAATGTTTTCACAAATTAAACTATAGCAGGAAAATTGCTCAGTTATTCATATACTTAATTACCTGGCTATAGAGTAAGTGCTTTTCTTATTATATTGCATCATTTAAAGGCTGGCTGCTACAGAAGTGGTGTGTCATAGTTTTGGATTAAATCCAGTTTTAAATCATGGTTATACTGAACAGTGGACTCCAGCTGAAACTGTATCAAGCACTTCAATTTGGGAAGTGTACTTTGGGAAGTGTACAATTTGGGAAGTAAATACCTAAATTGGAAATAGACAATCATTTGATTGTCTGGGCCATCACCAAGGCTTCAGAGGAAAGCATTTGGGCTTGGTACACAAAGCTAGTTATCCTTCCATGTTGGATACGTTATAATGACGTTATAATGACGTAAGCCCCGAAGCATGAGATTCAGTACTGCTCTACAAAGTTTACTTTAATTTTGATAATGCTGTAACGTTCTGTGAAAATTACTGTGAAGCCATTAAGTTACAGTATTCGGATGGTGGAAGGCCAAATTCTGCTTTCAGTTGTAGGCAGGTCCACTTGCTTATGTACACTCTAGGGTAAGACCAGGTTCAAATCTCAGACACAAACCTGCAAACTTAATAAAGTTCGTTAATTAAAACTATTATTTACCGTGTTTACAGTTGTCTGCAGGCCATCACTCTAGCTTCTGAACATGGCAGTCCCATTTCTTCAGTTCACAGGGCTGAGATTCTGAGATGTTTCACCCTAAACTAGTTTTAGTAGACAACTGGAAGAAAGAAAATGGGACTTTAATGCTTTTAATATTATTTACAAAAATGAAGTATATTTGTTTACATAATATGATTCAAAGCTTTCCTAGGAATATCTATCTTAATCTGTAACCTTCTACTTGTATTGCCACATTATTTTTTTCTAATAGAGTAGGTTATTGCTATGGTATGAAACTTTTTAATGCAAATTCCTGTTAAAACAGAAGGTGCAATTCTGGATTAGAAGCATTTCTAATATCTCAGCAAACTCCTATTGACTTTCTATAAGGAGTACTGACTATGTTCCTCTTCCTCCATGCCAGCAGATTGAAGTGTTCTTCTAAACAAAAATAATGATTTTTCAGATTAAAGAAATATGTTTTGCTGGGAATTATGCATGTTCATATACATAACAATTTCTCTAATGGGTTGTTATTAATTATGTTACTAACTTGTTTAATATATGTTTGAAAGGTCTCGAATTTCTTCTGTGATGCAAATATTTCTTTTAACCATGATGAGAGTTTACATAAAAGGACAAAAATAGGTAATCAGTAAATCTGTTCAATTCTAAAAATTTGGAGAAGGCTTTCTAATTCACAAATGGCAAAATAAAGCAGATTACATTGCCATGAATCTTCATGATGCGTAACTGGGATATAGTTAGATGCACAATATCTTTATCTTACTTATATTTGGTTAAATAAATAAATGTATAAGATTAAATATGTAAATAGCATCAATAAAATACACTTTTTGTTAGTGTTCACAATTTTTGTTTGTTCTTGCAGGCAGAGCTAAGTTGCCTTTGGTGTAGGTACCACAAACACAGAATGTTTTAAATCTCAAATGGACCAAACGCATAGGTATAATTCCCAGAAGCATAAAAAGTATTCAGTTGTAACATACCATCCCAGTTAACATCTGCTTTGGAGGATTATGAAGACCCGATATAATTACATCTTGGAAATATTTGTTCACATTTGTCAATATATTCCTAACCACCATGCTCATACCCATTTCTTGCTCACTTTGATTGAATATTTGTTCATTTGGATCTCTCAAATTTACAGGACAACACACTCTGTGAATCAAACTTTATCTGGCGTTGCTCCCAGCAAACATCAGGCCTTAGCATGAGCGTTGTGTAAGGCCAAAACCGGAGCAGAAGTTGAGTGAACAGCCATAAGATTCATGTAAATATGTCACTTTACATGAACTTACATTCATCTGTCCTCACTCCTAAAATTCTGTTGTTTATTCCTGCAATTTTCTTTTTCTCTTGCTCATTCTGCCCATTTTTCTCTGAATTTCTCCCTGAAAATTTCCTTTCCTTTTTAGTACTAATATTTATAAAATGTTGTTACTTTTTACTAAATATTAGAGTCAAATTTATGAGTTTATGCCAAATAGAATGTGACACAAATGAAAAAAGGAATCCCAAAAGTGATTTTTACCTATGTTAAACCAAGAAAGATTCACCTGCGCCCAACAGTCCTTCGCTATCCATGACTTGCCTGAGTTATTTATAATAATTAAGCAGGCTTCATGTATTTATTTTTATGCTAATTAGGTCCTGTTTCAATTCTGCTAGAGAAGAGTGTTTCTATCAGGTGATTGTCATGCTCTTAGTGAAGGTACAATATCTACTGGAAGCTTTTCACAGGAAGGTCACAGTGGAAGAAATTATAACTAAATTACTAGCGTTAGAGATAAGCTTCTGCTTTTCAGTTTTAGTCTTCTCGCATATCTAAGTCATTGTCTCCCCTAATTAAATGTCTTAACCTTGTTAGCCCAAGGTTTACTCTTACTGAGGATGAACTCTTCATGCTTTAAGCCTGTAAATCACTTACGGTGACAGAACGGAGTGCCATCCTCTAGGAGTATTTCAAGTGGAAGATAACAAAATATCACTACTGAGCATCAGAAGACTGACGCATGACTTCAGTGTCTCTTCAGCTCCTTTTAATCCTGTCGGCTACATGTGTTAGTTAACAGAGGTAGCTCAGGGGAAGTAGTACAGCATGGCCTGCATCTTTATGGGTAACCTGCCTTTCCTCCAAAGCGAGGTGCCTTTGCCTACTCTACCAGGAGTAGGAGTACTCTACCATTGCTAGAACAAGTTTTACACTGAAGAAGCCAAATGGTGTGACGGAGCATGTTAACAATTAACAGTATGGACCACCGTACGCCCCAGCACCGTGTAGTTTACTAGTTATGAATATAGCCATTTTTAAAGCCATACTTTGCCACTGATTTTGGAGGCAAGTATGTGATGGATGATTACTTACATCAGTGGTAACAGCTCCATGCTGTCTGCAGAAATTCAGCAAGAGTTAAGAGCCATCACAGAGCACTGCGACAAGTGGTCATCCATCTGCACATCGGCTTTTGCATGTGAGGGCTATGGATCAGACTGTTGTAAGCAAGTAAGTATCTTGCTAAAATCTATAGATTCTTAGTCAGGTCGCCCCTGTATGAGGAGTTGAACCATATCACCTGCAACTCAGTGTACTTCATATTTCGCTTGATGTTGTGCCTCACAGGTGGGAAAATCTTCTCTTCCAGCTAGTAAAAATTCCTGAATGACAAGCTGAGGTGAATATGAGAAGCATAATTCACTGTCTGGCCTGTCTTTATGGGTTATAATTTTAGTAAGTTGAGAGTACATTAATGAACCAGTTTATCTGTCAAGAAGATACTGACTACTCAACAGTTCAGTCCTGTGAGATACCATTCTCCCCACCAACTTTTCACATTAATACTGGAGAATGTACAAAATCCCCTCCAAATGGAGTGCATTGTGGTTGCTTTCCTCCCCTGGCTCTTACTGCTTAGAAATTAGCATCTCCTTATGTACAACCCATTGATCTTAATAACCATGAACAAAATTCAGAGGACAATTTAAACAGAAGGTATAAGTGAATCATGTTTTTAATAACGTATGGTGTTGGAAAAAATCTGGCTGTGGATATTCTGGTATATAACACAGTGGGTAGAAATGGGAAAAGGTCTATTGGGTCAGGAGTTCTCTGCAGGTTTGTTCTCCATAACACATTTGTTAAAAATCTTCCTTGTTCTGTCTAGTGCGGAATCCCAAGCGATAGGAATCAAAGACAGCTTTTGAAAGGCCATTCGACAACTTGATTTTTATAGGTGTCAGGAAGGTATTTCTAATATAGTTTCTAACTTTATCCTGCCTTAATAGTATTTGGTTACAGTCCCTGCATCACACTAAATTTTTTTCCCACTGTATTATACATGCCCTTGACGCACGTCTGCCTCTAGATACTCGCAGGCTCTTTCCTACTTATCATCAGCTATTGCCAGAGATGCACAGCCAAGGTTTCTATTTGCCATAGCAGGGACTCAGTACTCTGAGTACTCAGTCTTCCTTAACCTCATTTTGAAAAGATCATTTTTAAAGGTGAATGAACAGGTCAAGTTCCTTTATTCTTCCATTTTTGCTTTCATTACTAAAGGAGAAATTTGGTTGCCTTAAATATTGGCATCTGGTGACAGTTTAGACATGTTAAAGCATCCTGCCTGCCCTCCAGCCACCACTGCAGAATAGTGTGGGTCTCATCTGCCCTATTCACCAACTCCATGTGGGTCACTGTCCCCCGAGGATGTATCAGAGAAGATTGGGCAACTTAATCATAATCAAAATGCACTGGACATGGACAAGTGAATTTAGACCATCAAGCAACATGATTAAAAATTGACTCCTGAAGCATTGTTAAGGATAATGACTCAAAAGTATCCATTTAGAGCAATAGCAGATAATAACTAGGAAAGAGTCTGTGAGTATGCTAATATAGAGATGTAAAATTCACTAGAGAAAAGGAAAAAGCATTAAAATGTGGGAGTGCAGGCTGACTAGTGACTACACACACACACACAAAATCCTACATGCCAAATTTGAGTCTCTTTTCAAGAGCATAATAGACCTTTTAGAGATTTCTGTTATCCATCTGTGGGTCAGCCCACTTCATAATTACTATTAATAATTGTTAGAGTTCATTTGGGTAAGTTCAGGTAAAGACAAAGTATTTGGAGCAGTGTAGTGACTATTGATAATAGTATTGAAAACTAAATTAAAAAAAATACATGTGAAATAATTCTGTAATCTTGTAGGAGAACTTGTAAGACAACTGGGAATGAGGAAAACTGTATTCAGTAGCTCAATATTGAATTAAAAGCATGCGTTTTTCAAGTACAAGTACTCATGCTAAGTTACATTATTGTATCGATTTTAGCCCCTTGCAGTAATTCTTTTGTTTTTCTACGAATCATCCTAAAAGACTAATTTGATATAAAATAGTGCTGACATGGAAAAAAATAAGAAAGGAAGACCCTGCACTAGTGAATAATATGATAGGCTCAACACTTTTTCCATTTTTGCTGTGAATTTGACAGCTGTGTCTTTGTAAAAGCCAAACTAATAAGGTCAAAGGAAAACATCCATAAAAAGAAAACTGCTGGTCCAGCAACGTTTCATGGTGCTGACACAAACTACGAGGTAGCAGTTCAGCTTGCTTAGTGCATATAGCATTTTCTACTGATACTGATATTATTTTGTTACTTTTTTTTTAGTTATACTGTTTTCCTCACATTTTAGCTGTGTTTTATTCTGATGGTACCCAACAATATACTTTCTGTATTTAGGATAATTTCTGAATCTATTTTTTTTCTCTTCCAAACCATTGTCTGTTTTGACTAAACTTTCCAGTGCAGCAACTAATTCCTACTAGGTTTTTTTCTAAAACAGTTGACACGGTAAGACTTGTTTAGCCATTGAGAATCCCCAGCAACAATCTCCCAATAAGAATAATAAAAATATTATTCATTATTTGTTTCAGGAGCTCTTAGTGTGTCCCTCCAAACATAGATAACAAATTCCCTGTACTGAATGAGTTCACAGTAATGCTATTCAATTGATTTCCAGGAATAGCAACTTTACAATAAAATGGAATTGTAACTTAGGAACATGGGAAGTAAAATAACCATGGAATAGTCTTGTACAATATTTTTATTGTAAAAAAAATTAAAAATTTCATTAAATTAAAAAGCATCCTCTGCTTTCCTGAGGACTTGAACATTGTTCTGTTTCTTTCTCCACAAAACATACAATAAAGCATCCTCTTGAATTTCCTTGATGATCTATTGAGAAGCTTATGCAAAGCCTATTAAAAATGTTGTTCATAATGTTGTTGAATAGCTAAATAGTCCTGATTTTGAGATAGGCACATACATTACAAAATAGAAATAAAGGTTTGCTTCCAATGTTTTAGTTTGAGAAATATATAGCAGAATGTCTATAAAGCACCACCAAAGATCATGCAGTAATTCTATATTGTTCCTTGAAAAACAAACTCAATGCCGGTTAAAAAAAAAATCAGTAGGAATCACTTGTTCACATTGAAGCTGCTAGTCTCAAGGACATCACTTTTCAGACACTTGCGGACAGCTTCATTAGAGAACGAACAAGCAGCCGATTAGGGTGTCTGGTGTCCAAAGAGTGTTGCCTGTTAACACTGACAGCTTAAATGGATACAGGGGTAATTGCTAACTGTGTTTCTTTTTTCATCAGGGGGTATTAACTGGTAACACTGGCAGAGCAAAAACAGAGCTGTGGTTAAAGCAAAGCTTCTTAACATCCAGGTTTTGCTTACAGATCACATTCATCTCACTGGGATGTGTGGGTAACTTTGAGCATGAGTTATGGAGCTGTTTTCTGAAAGTACGTTGAGCTATAGGGCTTTGTAAAGCTTGTCAATACTCTCTTTCATGGTCATACAAAAAAGATTAAGGGGAGTACTGAAACGATTGCAAAAATTAGTTGGTTAAAATTTTTTTTTTATTTTCTCAGGCCTCCTTTTTTTGTCTGAAAGACAAGATCAGTCTATTTTAATGGAACCAGTGGGGAATGGTAATAATAGAAATGTCTTAAACTACAGGGAAAAGGATCATGAAAATTGGCTTAGCTGGATAGCCAAGGAAGTATTTCAAAAGGTGATCTTTTCTAATTAGTCACATGTTCTATTTTTATATTTATTTGAATGGAGGTCTTTTATGAGTCCAGTCTGTAGATCTGCTGAAGCTTAAACTCTGCTGGAATAAGTTTTAGTCTGAAAAATTTTGGAGGACTAGTGCACATAATAAATGCCTGGATAATGAGATACAGAGATGTGTCACTCCACAACATGCCATAGGAACCTGCTTCTGGGTTATTAAAATGTGCAGTTGCCTACAGGCTTTCTAGGTTAATATACAAGATCTTTATTGAGCACACAAGAATTAGAATCCAAGACGTGAGTACACTTTTTTTAATTAAAATCCTCTGAATAAATACAATATAACTTCCACTCTAAATAATGTTTTTTCTTAATTTTAATTAAATAAAATAAAACTCAGTTTTTTGCACTTTGCAGTCTGTGCACTTCCCCAGGGAGGCATCATCTTTATAACAACACTTATGCTTAAACATGTCTGTCATTCTACCTCTCAAAGACAAGGCCTTGGATTATTATCTCCAAGCTCATAATCACCTCAAATTTTCTTTTTACCATCATGTCTGAGCTCAGGAAAAATCTGGTAGCTTTCTCTTCGGACTAGACTATATTGCCTGTGCAGGTGAGAAATTCTACTCATCTTCAAAATGGGCTAAGAATCTGGTTAGGGTTTAGCCAAACACCAGCACAATCATTTTCTGAAAAACAAAGGTCAAATTTCCTGATGACATTTGGACTGAGAAGGGGCAAAAAAATTAGAAGAGTTGACTCAAAGAACCTCATGGTCCTAACATTCATTCTCCATAAAATGCACCCTTGAAAGGCTGGCTATGCTTTGGGACAAACGTGCTTTACCTACATAACATGAATGCCTGGAGTTTGTCAGCTGGAGACAGAAGGGAAGAGGGAGATCTCTGGATCTGGTGCTGCAATATGTGGTCTGGTCTTCTTTCCTCTCAAACACCTGCCTTTGTAAGTCTTTATAACTTTGCATTTATGAAACTCAAAATATACAAATATACTTTGCTTCTGCCTTAGACTCTTGTGCACCAACAATGATTCAAGGTAGCAGAGTAAGAAAACCTCCCATCTTTGAAGCACTTCATCTCACTGGTTGTTGCAACCTTTAAACTCTGTGTTTTGGAAGGCTTGCTGCACACTCAACACTCTCAGCTTGCACCCCTGATTTGTTGCACAGGACATTTTGTGTGCAGTTGACAAGGCAAGGATCTCCTAGTGATTGCTGTAAACCAAGTAGACTCATTGCCAGCAGCAAGGAGTAAGGGTTTACTGAGATGGGACTTCAATGAATGCAGATATTTTTTGTGTACCTGATTTTAGTATGTGTGCACCATTTACGATACTTGTATGTTGAATATGGTTATCATATAAATAAATATATATTATACATTTAAAGTAAATCTGTATAATATTTTCAAAAAAGCTTTTTAGATGCAGGTTCCTTTTCTGCAATATTAATTTTTTTCTCATGCAATTTTAGGTCTCTTTCTGATGACTGGTTTCTGTTCAGCTGATACAACATTCCCCATGTTCCAGAAACATAACAAAGACTTAATATTGATAGTCACATTTTTATTGTTAGTACACGAGTTTTATAGCCTTTGGCCAAATTATCCCCTTGCTTACACTGAAGACAAACTTCGGTCTTTAAATTTGTATGAGCTAGATATGAAAACCCATATATGCCTGTTAGTGAATTTTTTCCTAATAGCAGAGTAATAGTTCATTTTTTCCCTAACAAGTTTGTGGGAGTTATTGTGGCCATTAGCATGGATCAGAAGAGCATACAGTGATATTCAATAAACCAATCCAGAAGGTGTATTTCCAAATTTGTCTTCCAGAGTCCTGACATGGCTGCCTCCCAGCCACTCCCATTATATAATTTAGTGAAACAACATGGCACTGGTACCTGTAGCTTTTGGGACATGAGTAACAGATGGCCTGAGAAGTATTCTGCAATTGAACTCAAACAATTTTTAAGCAATTTTTCAAGACCACAACATATTGTGGCTTATTTAAATGACAATGTGCAAAAATAGCAGTAAGTGGCCATAACTGAATAGCTTTAGCGCAATCTCTCTGATGCACCTGGGGAGACTTGCTCAAAGCAGAACTGGAATTGTATCCTGGCTTAGCTGCACGTCAGTGAAAAGAACCATTTTGAGGCTTTATTACGGCGAGTTGGACAGTGCATTCTAAAATACGCTTTTCAGCCACTTTAAATTTGATCTGATAATTACCTTTGATTCGAGGTGTCTCATCATTAGGCCCATCTTGTAAATCAATTTGTGGCTTTTCAAAAATTATATTTATGAATAAGTCAATGTATTTTTCAATACATTTGCAGCTTTTCAATATCTTTTTCAGCTCTGAGATCATTCTGAACTCTTACACGGTTAACACTTTCACTTGTATGTATATAATTCAGATTGGTACTAGGTTCTTTGCCATGAGCAAAACACTTGGCTGAAAGATGATATTCTTCAAATAGAGATAGATTCAAAATCCACATACAATGTAATAATTTCTTTAAACTTAGTGATGACACAAGGCGAGAAATGCAGAAAAATATGGTATGTAAATAGTAAATGTTTGTATTGTTATTAGAACTGGAAAAGCTTATTCATGTCAGAAGTGAAATTGTGGCCTCTCTGAAGTGTCTAGAGTTTCTTCCACGAGCTTCAAGTGAGCAGGTATTCATGTCAGAAGTAAGGACTTAATGGATTAAAAACATCACAATTTCTTAATGGAGTCACTTCCAAAGTTGCTTTTGAAAATCCTACTTTTCTTCATGATGACAGTTGCGTAACAGCTATGCACTCAAGCACATTTTTCATAAAACAATAACCATTCTGAACTCCTTAACTTGCCAGGTACTCATTAAAAAGAATAAACTGCTTGAAGTATAGTATAAGGTCATCCTTGAATGAAAAAAATTATGGGTTTCAAAGTGAGTTGTAACTGTCTGTGACCCAAGCCAAAGGACACAATTGTCATCAGCTAATTCACACATGCCATGGGTGAAGTTTGGACTCTGACTGCAGTGGACACGATACATGAGCTAAAAGCAAACCTGTGCACGACACAGGGTACAAGGCTGTGGTAGCTCTTGGGTGTGTTACTGCTGCCTGTCAGCTGAGCTACAGGAACAGCTAGCACACATCTTCTTAGCCTATCCCAGCTGCAGAGTGAAGCAAGCCATCTGAAATTCAAGTTAAGAAAGTCTCTGCTAATGTATTTGACTTCCCAGTTTGGAGGCTAGAGGACAAGCTCAGAGGACATAGACTGATGTTCCCACTCAGCTTGGGGCACTAGTCGTTCCTCATGCCAGCGGACCATTCTGGCAGTCTTCAGTTAACATAAAAAAACATAGAGAGTATTCTTCTTGTATCAACTTTATTCCCTTAGATTTGCCTTCCACAAGAGAATCCCAGTCTTCCTAGTCAAATAACTAAAGTAGTAGCTCACAGAAATTTGCCCATTACACTTAGAAAGCCATTTAAACACAGTGGCAATGAATTGATTTCTTGCTAAACTGTTAGGGGTGTTATATAGCATCCTGGTTGTATTATCATGCAATTATCTCATGCAGGTCTGCCTAGGAACAAAAAGTGAATTCAGAAGAGATATTTGCTTTTAATTTCCTGCCTTTTCTGCTACTGAAGACTCAGTTTTAAAATCATAAGACTACACCTTTGTGCATATGTCGTGGTTTAACCCCAGCTGGCAACTGAGCACCGCACAGCTGCTTGCTCACTCCCCACGCTGTTGGGATGGGGGAGAGAATCAGAAGAGTAAAAGTGAAAAAAAGCTGATGGGTTGAGATAAGAATATGTTAATAATTGAAATAAAATAATATAAAATAGTAATAATAGTAATAATAATGATGATAAAAGAATATACAAAGCAAGTGATGCATGATGCAGCTGCTCACCGCCTGCCAACTGAAGCCCAGCCAGTCCCCAAGCAGCAGCCCCCTGGCCAACTCCCCCCAGTTTCTATACTGAGCATGACGGCATATGGTATGGAATAGCCCTTTGGCCAGTTGGGGTCAGCTGTCCTGGCTGTGCCCCCTCCCAGCTTCTTGTGCACCTGGCAGAGCAGGGGAAGCTGAAAAGTCCTTGACTGGTGTAAGCACTACTGAGCAACAACTCAAACATCAGTGTGTTATCAACATTATTCTCATCCTAAATCCAAAACACTGCACTATACCAGCCACTAGGAAGGAAATTAACTCTATTCCAGCTGAAACCAGGACAGCATAATATATTGTTATTCTATTATGACAGCTGATGAGCTCGTTCTTTGATGACAGTTATTAAAAATGATTTTATATAACAATAATTTGCAAAGAGTATCACTGTGTTTCTGAACACTTACTCAGTGACTTATTTATTGGCACTTCCCTTTAGTACTACACAAACTATAGCGACAGATTTTTCTCTCAGAAATCATCCATCATTGCCTTGAACTTGTCAAGATGAGTAAGGCTGTGATATGCTCATCTACAATGGCATTCACCTTTAAAGCCAAAGCTTTCATAAAGAACTTAGGTCTCTTGGAGGTAGATAAATTTGATCAGGTTCTTTGAAACAGTTAAAATCACTTCTTACTTAAATAGCTGAACTCTGGAAACACAATCGTTATAATTTCTAAAAGCTCCTAAAGAAAACAAAGTTGAATACTTTACCTGTTACTTTCTTTTAGATTGGCATAAGTAAACATCAATTTTCCTTACTGTGAAAAGAGAATAGGTAAAGTGTGCCTTTTAAGCCACTTCTTAGTCATTGAACTTTATACGGTATTCATTTTCATATATAAGTTAAACGTAAAGATTTAATATAGCAAATCACAATTCTGAGGAAGAGAAAGAAGAGACAGTATCATAGATAAAATATACTAAAAATAATGTAATTCTTAATTGAGAATGTTTGTGCATGGAGCCAACATATAGGGCGTGTGGCCCCTGTAACAGCGTTGGCCATGCAGTCCCCTGTCTCATTACTGCATGATCAGCACGCCAGATGCTGCTGCTGGGGGGAGACCAGAGTCCCCTTCACCCTGCTGCCTCTCCCATGACAAATCTGTCTGCATGCTGAATATGCATGCATTGGTGTCCTGGTTTCGGCTGGGATAGAGTTAATTTTCTTCCTAGTAGCTGGTATAGTGCTGTGTTTTGGATTTTAGTATGAGAATAATAGTGATAACACGCTGATGTTTTGGCTGTTGCTAAGTGGTGTTTACACCAGTCAAGGACTTTTTCAACTTCCCATGCTCTGCCAGGTGCACAAGAAAATGGGAGGGGGCACAGCCAGGATAGTTGATCCAAACTGGCCAAAGGGCTATTCCATACCATATGCCATCATGCCCAGTATAGAAACTGGGGGGAGTTGGCCGAGGGGTAGCAGTCACTGCTCGGGGACTGGCTGGGCGTCGGTCGGTGGGTGGTGAGCTGTTGTGTCACTTTTTTTTTTCCCCTCCCTTGGGTTTTGTTCCTCTCTTGTTGTTTTCCTTCTCATTACAATTCATTATTATAATTACTATTACTTTGTTCCAATTATTAAACTGTTCTTAACCCATGAGTTTTCTTACTTTTGCTCTTCCAATTCTCTCCCTGATCCCACCGGGAGGGAGTGAGTGAGCGGCTGGGTGGGGCTTAGTTGCCGGCTGGGGCTAAACCACGACAACTGGGTAGCTTTGCCTCGCTCATGTGAGAACTCGGTTCAGACTCCTAAACTGAAGTTTCCGTTACACTGCCTGTAGTATCCACCTACACTCCAAATCAAACAAGGCAGGCATGGAGTATGTGGCTGACTCAGATTTCCAGTGGGTCTCAGCATTCATAAACAGCACACATCTTGCTTTTTATAGAACCTGTATATTAAGAGGGAATCTAGGCTGGAAATCTGGAAAGCAGATGACCTTATTCGGTAAAGATGTATAGCCAAGAATCTGAACCGATTGCTTTTGGGCTTCAAAACCATAAATAGCTTTCCGGGAGCAACAGCAGCTGGCCGTGCCTGGGGTCATGCCAGGCAGGAAGAGCCATGCCTGGGGATGGGACGAGTTCCCCAGGAGAAGCTACCAGCAGATCAACCTCCGTTCTAGACTGTGCCTTAATTCCTGTCTGTACCAGAAAAAAATGATCCCAGATTACTGTGAGCACATTAGATATGGCGCTCTCATTATAATTTTAATTGCATCTAATTGCCATGTTGCATTCCATTGCGTAAAAGTCCGCCTGTTTCTCTGACAGATGCGAATTCATTCAGCTTGAAAACCTTTCAGAGTTTGAGGTATGTAAGTTCATGGCAGGCATTGCTCTTGCTCCAGATGGCTGCAGCTTTAGGTGTGTAGCATTTTTTTAGGAGTACTTTTTGAGTCTTCGGTCATGCTTCCACATTTTTGAGAACACATGCTCATAAGGAGCAATGATATTAGCCAGCGAGCAGAGGCCTCCTGTATCCCCCAGCCCCAGAAAACCTCATCTTCTGTTATTTATTTAAAAATAAAAGAATGGAATGGGAGAACCTGGCAGGATAAAGATGAATTTGAAAGAATGCAAATAGGATGAATGGAACTTAAAAATACAGCATATGAGCAGACAGGAGAGAAATGAAAGTGCTACAGGAGAGGTAGCATTTTAGTTTATTTTCTTGTAGTTTGCACTACAGATGCCATTTTTTCTATGGGAATAAACAGATTACAAATACCACCATGATTTTCTGAAAGTGGAATTCAAAGATAATTGTATAATTATTTCATACAATGTGTTTATATGTGTTTATAAATACAGATGATAGAAATAGTTATATTTACAGGTCTGTCTTAATATAATATCTAAAAGCCTCAACCGTTAATATATCATAGTTGCAACATTCCTGGCAAGTTTGAAAATGTGATTTTTTGCCCATATAATAAATAAGAAACTGAGGCAGAGAAAGAGGGAGCCCTACAGAAGGACAAAAATGTTGTGAATTACAGGTGCAACACTGAAGTTGGTAGAGAATGGATTAAGTAGACTCTTAAGAGGGCGAGAATATAAGTTAAAGGAAGGTTTTTTAATAGTGTCTGGGGGCAACAGGTCTTATATATTTCTAATGTAAGATTTGGAGAAAGAAACGGCTTTGTTTTAGACTGCTTAAAAGATACATTCTGACTTAAGGGAATTTATCCCATTTATCAGCTGTGTATTCCTGCTATTTTTGTCTCTCCTCTTTTGAGCTACACTAGCAAAAGCCCCAATTCTGACCCTGCATTTACTGGCTCCAGGGAGTTTTGGTGCTCCATGTAATGTTTTTTGCCATATAGAGTGATGGAACTTGGCTTACTTTGTTACCTTACCCTTTTACTCTTTACCTGTATGAACTGTATTAGCTCTTCTGTACATATCCAAAAAAGAAGCCTTTTAATTGTTTAAGATAAGGCAGAAGATCCTTAGCTAGTCTGAATTATTGTTGCTCAGCTGATTCCATCTCCCTGCTCCATCTCATCTACCTGCCTGGGGAGTGTTTCATTTTTGCCTGTTGAATTTTGTCTAGAGATACCTGTTTTACTTAAGCTTTTCAGGTAAAAAAAAAAATTACATATGACATTAATAGTTAGTTAAACATATATTTTAATTAGTTAAAACCATATAAATAGATTAGATAATTATACAGACAAAAAATGAAGTAGAGAGAGACTAAACAACATTTCTGTAAACAAGGGAGATTTGTAGTAAATTTAATATCTGAGCCCCATTTTCTCTACATGTTTGAAATAAAAGATTTGTATCTTAGCAGGAATGGCTTCTGTAACGACAGAAGCAGTGAGAGATTTCTTGACTCTAATTTTTCATAGAAATGCAGAATCCTTTAGGTTGGAAGGGACTTCTTGAGATCATCTAGTCCAGCCCCACCCCTGCTCAAGCAAAATCAGCCAGAGCAGATTGCCCAGGATTGTGTCCAATTGGGGTTTGAATATCTCTATGGATGGAGACTCCACAACCTCTCCGGGCAACCTCTGTCAGTGTTTGCCCCTCCACCTCCCCTCCAGTAGAAAAGTGTTTTCCTATTTTCAGATGGCATTTCATGCGTTTTAATTTGTGCCCATTGCCTCTTGCCCTGTCACTGGGCATTACTGAGAAGTATCTAGCTTCCTCCTCTTCATTTTCCCCTCATCAGGTACTTATACACATTGATGAGATCCCCCGAGCCCTCCCTTCTCCAGGCTGAACAGTCCCAGCTCTCTCAGCCCTTCCTCATATGAGAGATGCTCCAGTCTCTTAATCGTCTTGGCAGCCGTGTGCTGGACTCGCCTAAATAACTCCATGTCTTTCTTGTACTGAGGAACCCAGAACTGGACCCAGCACTCCAGATGTGGCCTCACCAGTGCTGAGCAGAGAGGAAGGATCGCCTGCCTCCACATACTGGCAATGCTCTTCCTTATGCAGCCCAGGATACTGTTGCCCTGTTTTTGCTTCAAGGGTGTGTTCCTGGCTCATGGTCAGCTTGTTGTCCCCCAGGACCCTAAGGCCCTTCTCAGCAAAGCTACTTCCCAGCTGGTCAGCCCCCAGCATGTACTGGTGCTTGGGGTTACTCTTCCTCAGGTGCAGGACTTTGCACTTTGTTGAATTGCATGAGGTTCCTGTCAGCCATTCTCCAGCTTGTCCAGGTCCCTCTGAAAGATGGCACAACTATCTGGTATTTCAGCTACTCCTCCCTGTTTTGTATCATCTGTGAACTTGCTGAGGATATGCTCCGTCCTGTTGGCCAGGTCATTAATGAAGATGTTGAACAGTATTGGGCCCAGTAGTGAGCCCTGGGATACAGCACTCATGACTTGCCTCCAACTGGACCTTGTGCCACTGATTAAACAGAGACACTGTCAAAGGCCTTACTAAAGTCAAGGTAAACAACATCCATGGCTGTCCCCTCATCCACCAAGGTAGTCCCCTCATTGTCGAAGGTTGTCAGGTTGGTCAAACCTGATTTCCCCTTCCTGAATCCATGCTGACTATTCCCAATCACTATCTCATCCTTCATGTGTTTGGAAATACTTTCCAGGAGGATTTTTAGCAATAAAAGAGGAGTTAACAAGGTAGATTTTAACTGTGTTATTCTCTTCTGCATATTTCACAAATAAAGTCACAAGGTCAGAAATTGTGTGTTTCTAGCAAAGGGTGCATTTTGCTTTATCAAAACTTGTCAGACAATAATAGTTAATTTTTCCAGTGCTCTGTAGTTTGTTGAGATATTACGAGACAATGACTACAACAACATGGGCAGCCAGAAGAAGGAACAGAAAAATACAGATACTTTTCAATTGGTGTTTCCGTATTAATTTAAAAATGCCATTACTGAAATTAAACAATACAATTATCTCAAATACCTGTGCTCTGTAGAGCCATTACTTCGGACATTTTTTAGTTTTGGGGCAATCTGTCAGGTATGACCACTGCTCCCTCAGCAAATGTATATGGTTATAGTTCATAACAACTTGAAAAGCAAAGAGGATAATTGATGTGGCTGATTGTCACAGAGCTAATGTTATGCACTTGACTGGGGTGCCTAAATTAGGAGTTGCTCTAGCCTCTGTGTCTAGAGAGAAAAGAGAGAAAAATAAACACCTTCAGAGGGTAGTTTTGATCCTAGGCGAACTCTGTTGCTTCCTTTACTGCCTTTCTCTCAGCAGATGATAGAGGCCATGAACAAATTGAGGTGAAATTGTCAAGAGCCTAGAAGTGGGAGGGAAGAATTAAAGCCTCTGTGATAATGAGAGGTGTTAATGCTAAACATGTGTAAGCCACAGCCACACCTTTGCCACACACCATTGCCTCATGTGCCTATGAACGTGTTCACATGTTAAGTCACGTATTATTGCTGCTTGATGGGAGACCTACATGAAACCTGATTGACTTCAGTGCATCTCCGCATAAACCCGCAGCAGAGCTGATTGCAGAGTGAAAGGGGAAGGGGACTCAAACTTTACAAGTGGAAAGCGGCATTAGTTAGAGGCCTTCAGAATAACGTGGTGCCTGCTTCTCTCATGACTGCTGAATTGAGAAAGAGCATGTATCAGGGTGTTCAATAATGGTGTGAAAAATGAGATGACTTTTTAGAAATAGAGCACATGATACATTCTGTAAAAGAAGCCTTATTTTCTACCTATCAAGCTGACCATTGGGTATCCATTTGGAATGGAAAAATTAACGTTCAGTCTCTTCTATTTTGTCACAGTCTGAGAAGGACCATTTCCTGTCTCTGCAATAGAATTTGCTAATGCAGAGCTCCAAGATTTTAACAGTATATATCAGGTGGAACCAAAAAACGTTCAAGCCTTGAAACATCACACTTCTCCTTTGAATATGCAGAATACTTTAATTTCTTTGTCCATGACCTGGAATTGATTCTATCCTCAAATTTAGGCAAGGAGGTTTTCTAGGTTTTATGTTTCTTGATAAACTCTGAGGCAGATATAGATTGTGGTGGTATCCTTTCCTGTTCACATGAAGAACAGGTATTTGGTTTTGAGATGTCTGAGTTTGATAATATACTGTATGGGACTGGAAGATGCATTACAAAAATAAGTCAACAAAAGCTTTATGTCATATGCATATATATTAGGTCATTCACTAGATTTCACTAGATGGCTGAATAAATGCATTTTCTGACACAGAAATCCACTGACACCATCAAATTCCTCAGGAAGGAATGTAACTCAGCCTGCTAGGTAGGCACATTGCTGGATAATATGAGAGAAATGGTGGTGTTGGCTCAGCCAACCCAATAAAACTTTGTCTTTCTTTATATTTACTGATCTTATAGCTTGGTTTCATCCCTATGAACTTTAGATATCTAATGGAGATGCTTAAGTTGAGAGAGAAATTGTCCTCTGCTCCCTCTGTAGACTATGGTGACGCAGAGAGGCCCTCAAGGAGTGGCTCCCGTAGGGGCAGGTACTGTTTGCTCTCCTTTGATGACAGAGGGAGTCTGGGTGGCTCCACTCAGCTCAAGAGACTTAATTAGATGTGAGTTGAAAATGATTAGCTAAATGCTAATGGGTTAATAGGTACAACTAATTTAAATTCACAGGCCTTAAATTCTTTCCTATGCCATATCATGGCTTCAGTATGAGTATTGAATGGCCAATGGTGAGGGCTCAGGACCCTAGCAGCAAGTTTCAGTCCCTTTGGCTTAATTCAGATTTCTTGCTTTTTCTGTGAATTCTTTAACTACTGAACACAAAATAGTGCGGTAGGTGAATAGAGCTGTTTGGTTTATATTTTGTCTTGATTGCTTTATTTTATTTTTTTCTTAATAAGGAATGCTGTTAAATACCTTAATCAAAACATGTGTGCTGACAAGCCTGATCTTACAGAGGAGCCCTCTCTACATCCTATAAATCAGTGTCTAAACCTGGGAAAGGGTAAGATTTCAGGTACACCTATCTTTCTAGCATCTCTCACTGGCCAGTTTAGACAGCTTCCTACTAAAAATTTGTAGGATATAGGAAATGAACTGTAAATCCAGTTTTGAGTAAAAAAACAGAAAAAAAAAAAGCGCCCTACGTGGAGCTCATGCACAGGGCTGTAGACTCCCTTCTAGAAGTGTGGCAGTGATGGGAGAGTGGTTCTGAGCCGCTTGTTCTCTCACCTCTCAGCCTCTTTGAGCAGCTGTGGATGGTGGTAAAAGGACAGATATAGCAGGTCAGATTCTGTGTATCTCCAGAAAACACGGTCTCAGTTTCAAACCAAATAAATTATTCTGAAGTCCCTAACCTGTTCCTCCAGGACTTATATAGCCAAAGTAAAAGGCTTGGTCATGGCAAATATGTTATCTGATACCAAATCAAAGAGAAATACCAACACAAAGAGTTTGATGGGGGCTTAATAGTGCACAACACAGAACTCTTGTTTTTAAACTAAGAAAAGAAAAAAGAGGGGGGGGCTTAGTCATCCCCAAATCTCAGTGCTGCTGTTCAAATCACTGCCTCTGTGCCCTTTCTTATAATTACCTAGCTTTATGTTGGGTAAAGTTTCTGGAAACAAAATCACTGTAATCTGTGGCTTTTTTTAATCATATTTTGCAGCTGTTAGGGTGCCTGAAGTTACTGTTTCTAAGGGCAACCTACCTTCTCTTCATTTCTTTTTATCCCTCTTTTCACAATTGTTTAGCCATAAATGTGGATGGGGGAGAACCCTATTTAAGCGTGCCTCGCCAATCCACTGCTTTGAATTTTTGATGATGACAGCTAAATAATAAATGCTCCCCAAAGGTAACAAAATCACAGTAACATTCTGATGGCTTCTCTGTAGTCTGCTATGGAAACAAACATCTGTGAAAGATGATTTCCTTTAATGCTGCCTGACGAAAATGACCTTTAGAGTTATCACAAAAGCAAAGCTTTAACCACCTGCTGAGGAATAAAAGGCAGATATTTACACAGTAAATGTTTTAACTACTGCAGGGGAAAAAATAATAAAAAAATTGCTTTAGGTAAGTCTTCAAACAATATGATAGTTGGAAATTGGGCACTAGGAACTTCTTCAAAGTTAACTTATTACATTTTGTATTCATATTCAGTAGGTAATAACAACACACAGGCATACCTCAAAAAATACCAAATATACAGGGTTTTGAACAGGCACACACAGTGTTTCATCTGCAAATTGAGAAAAGAACAATATTAAAGAAAACTTAAATATTAAAGAAAAAGTTACTAAGACTTTGGTAAGCATGGCAAAGTAACGACTGCAGTATAGACAAAACGAATCTGTGCTAGGGTAGCCTCAAGGCAGAAGCTGGGAGTACAGGAGCTGGTGGTGATGGTGACTTGTGATGATGCAAACTAGCAAATGTTTTCTGAAACATTTTCTAGGTTAAGTCAGAATGGGAAGCCACATTTACAGAAGCCTTCCATAAAATACTGTACAGAATAGTTTGGGATTCCTAATATTTGGAACATTGGATTACTAAGCTTTGAGTCTATATCAATATCATTTTTTCAAGGGGAAAAAATGAAGATATTTCATTTTAAGGAGGTTATCACATTTTTTACTAAAACCCAGTTATATTTAGACACAGGTAATATTAAGCAGACATATCAACATAATTCCATGTAATACAAATATCCACATAAAATGCAGTATAACTCTGGAATAATTCATTTTATTGTGAAATTTAATTATATTTTTCTACTGAATTACCCTTTTAATTGTTTTTCATGTTTGATTTCTGAAATACTGGACTTCTGCCTGCAAATCCAGTTCTCAAACCAGCTGCAGTCAGAACTCATGGGTTTTTGTTCAGTGAAAAAGTTTGTACCTCCAGAAATGCATTTCCCCCAACACTAGCTGGGGACATTGATTAATTTTGCCTTGAAAATGTAATGATCCATAAGTAAAGTCTCAAAAGATAGCACATGCTGAACTACCAGCATTTTCAGGAGACCTCTCCTTTCATGACCCTGCTTATGTTGTCAGAAGTGATGGGGTCACAGCACATGGCTCAATGGATATCTTTGCTGCTTGTTATTTTTTTCTCCTCTTTGTTTCCCACTCAGATGGGACTGATTCCCTAATGAAGAGATGCAATAATCTCTAGAGTTTCTGTGCTTGTTTTTTTTTGTTTGGTTGGTTGTTGGTTTTTGGGGGGTTTTTTTTGGGGGAGTTGTTGTTGTTTTGTTTTGGTTTGTTCCCCTACTGACATAAATATTTGGCCTTCACAAAGTGATCTCTGATACTCAGGGACTGGACTGTCAACAAAACATTATATGGGGAGGATGCCCATACTTGTCAAGAATAAAAATAAATAATAAATCTAAAGGCATGAAAATGTATCTTTATTTTTCCAATACATTGATTTAGTAACTGGAAAAAAAATAAAATTGATTTTTTTTCCCCAGAGAAAAGCAATTATAAAAGTTGGTTAACTGTTAACCACAGTATTTAATAAACCTTAAATGATCCAGACAGAAGATAAAGCATTAAAGTCTGCCTTTAATTATAGAGGCTGGGCATTTCTGGTAGGAGTTCATGCAAAGTATAATCTCTGTACAAATGGTGTGGATTAATTTCTTTTAATATTTCAGATATCCTGTAAGATTTTGAGAATGGTTTGCTGAGAAAAATTTAGGTAAATTAATTTTAGTGGGATTTTTGTAGGGTTTTTTGCGGGCTTTTTCCTATCATCTCATACAAGCTGAGTTTGGAATGATCTTTCCTACAGTTTTAC
The DNA here is from genome assembly GCF_034638445.1 of Ciconia boyciana. Lineage (NCBI taxonomy): Eukaryota > Metazoa > Chordata > Aves > Ciconiiformes > Ciconiidae > Ciconia > Ciconia boyciana. The sequence goes on from NC_132938.1 coordinate 44,158,292, forward strand.
TGGCATGATTTTCTGCTGCTTTACAGTTCCTTGAGAACTGGTCTTCCAGAAGAGTTCACAGATACAGTTTTTCTGATGTGTATACAGCCCATTTAGATCTTGGCTCTACAGTGGCTAGGTGTTAGCGGATCACCCATCTTGTCACATAAGCTGTTCTGAGCTAAGTTTTGAGAAAATATTTCTGGATTTGCATGGATCCATTCTCAGAATAACAAATAATTTCCCTTTTTTCCAAAGTCTTGAGATGTGACTACTTGTATGGTGTCTTGAATTTCAGCTTGAGCTACCCTGGAAGTGGTCTGGGTAGGTAAATAAGAGAAAATAAGTTCCCTTTCAAGAGCCTAAAACTGAATCATTTAAGATCACTGGTATTTGTAGATACTGGTTAGTCCTGGGCTAACACTACTCTTTGCTTATAGGAAGGTTGTGCTTGTGAGAGGAATTCATCTGATGCTAAGATGAAATATATTAGTTTGAGCTGGCAGAAACCAAGAGTTACAGCTAATGTCACAGAAATTTTAGACAGAAAGCAAAAATGCCATGTGGATCATATTATGTGGCAAATAGTTCAAGCATACTCTCAGCATCTACTTTATTCATATAACTGATAAAATTCAATTATCAGTTCTCAGAGGCAAGAATGTGTGAAGTATCTTCTTTAGGGATCAATGTAAATTTTAATGAAGGATTACATTTAGGACTTACAAATCAACATAAAGCTCTCTCTGTTGGTCTATGGTGAGAAAAATCATGAGGACTGAAATATTGATGATTCAAGGATTTGAGGGTTTAAGCAGTTTGTGTATGGCGAGATTGTTTTATAAGACCTTCATTAAAATTATGTTTGAGCAGTTAAGGAGAGAAATAGCATTGCTAAACCCATTTTCTTGTAGTTGGACTATTAGATTATGATCCACTTATATTCTAATTGAAGCTTTTAACCTGTTTCAGTCTGGGACACAGGCCCATATCCACAAAGCCATTTGAGAACCTAATTCTTATTTGAACACCTAATTGTCACTGATTTTGAGAGAATGTACTCGCTATAATGGGAGTTAAGTGCCTAAATACCTTTGAACAGCTGAGCCGTAGTGCTTTTCTTTGGAGCTGTAGTTTATACAGGTACTTATGTTGTAATTTTGGGGGAGATACAGCAACACCCTTCTAACCTTTCCTATTCAAACAATATGTATCTGCAAATTACATTCTGCTAAGGCTAAACAGAAAGGCTTTTATCATGTATTATTTTTGCCTACATTGCTGCGGAAATACCAAAGCTAGGAATTCACGTAAGCAAAGATAACACTTTACCAGTCCATTTCTGCAATGTACTTTGACTTTGTAGTCATTAATGCTCTCTTCATGAAATGTTGATGCCAACATTAACAGCCAAACTAAGCTCTTCTGAATAAGCAGGGGAATTTTCTTAGCTGGAAGTGCAATACTCAGCCAGCAGAACCACCTGATTACTCCACATTTTTATGTTTATGTAGCTATACTCACTTCCATGTAATTGGGCTGCTCCTATTAGCAGAAACCATTCAGACTTTATTAAACGTATTTGTAAAACTAATTTTCATTAAATATGTGACATCTGCATTTCTGTCTGCTGGGTTCTGCCTTCCTAACCGAAACAATCAAAACTAGACACATTATACATCTGCCATCTTTCATAATCTAAACCACCTCAAGTAGGAAGAATGCATTTATATTTTATAACGAAAAGAAAGCCTCTGAATGCCAACTAGTAGACACAAAAGATTATCTTCCTATTTGCCAGGCTTGGATTGTCAGACATTAAATTTTTTAACAGCCACTTCTGATGAATTATTGATGTTCTCACTATTTAGAAAATGGATCACATCACTAGAGTAATTAGCACCCTGCCACTTCTGCCTATCATGTTTAATGTGTCATGAGAGAAGGCTGTGTTGAACTATTTCTTTTTAAATGAATGACTAGCTTTGTTTCTCATCCATTGCCCCGTTGTGTATTATCATCTAGTGCATAGAGTTGGTATTCCATAGGGTTAGGATCCAACATGTATATGGGGCTTCCATTTAGTATATGTGTACATGTTTCTTATAGGAATTTAATGATGTAGATTTTTCCTCTGAGGATAACTATGCCAAGCAAAGGTTTGAACTGGTATTTTTTTACACACCAACAGAACCTCTTGACCATAGTGAAACACTTTCTCCACAAAATATGCAATGTTATCACATTAAAAAATAAGTAATTCCTAAGTAACTGGGTTATGATGTAATTTAATAGTACTATCTCAATATTTGTTTGAGGTTATCACAATACATGGTTTCCTTTTATTTAAATTAAGAACCCATAAAACTCCTGAGAAATTTAGTAGAGATTAGCCATGGTGTGGATTTTCTATATATTTTGGCTTAAGTGATGTAGAATTTAATTTTCACATGTCAAACATATAGAATGGATGCCTTCTGAAACTGTTAAGCTGCAGTAAAGCTAATAAGTGAATTGTATTCAGATTCGTATAACCAAGTGTTATCCCCTATATGTAAGATATCTCACTTCAGGAGGCCTAAGTATTTAGGAATAATGTTGGTTAGCAGATTTTTATACTTTCAAATGAATAAAATAGAGTTCTGTTTTGAAGTTTGTATCCAACAAATATCACTTCTTGAAATAAGAAATGCCTACAGATTCAGATGAAAGCACTTTAAAAAAAAAAAAACCAAAACAAAAAACCAACAAACTAAGCCTTCAACATAAATACAGGCCATGGAAATCTCATCAGAATAAAAGTTACTTGTCATAATTTACTGTACTTTTACAAAATTAAGGTGCAACGGTGGTAGTTTTGCTTTCTTCTTGATTTATATACCTCTATGCATTTTGGAATTTGTCATGCCTTAGTCATCCAATTCTTCCTAAGCGCCTGCTAGAACTGACTGAAAGCACAGAGGTAAATGTATACCAGCAAAGTAATTGTTATCAGACCAGTAATTTATAAACATAATGCATGGTACTTAGAAATAAAAATTTTAAAAGATCATCTGGAACTGCATATTTGCCTGGGTTATTGTGCACTTAACTGAGCACTCAATTATTCTCTGCATTTAAATGATCTCAATACCTGATACTTGGGAAAGCAGAAATATTAATAGAGGTACTTAAGAAAATAGGAAAGTGGAAAGAAATATCACATGCAGTTCATGGTCATGAAGGTGTTTTTTTTTTAAAAAAAAAAATATTGTGTACCTAAATAAAAGACCACAGAAACTGACCTCACTCTGGACACATGTATTTAAATGGATAAGGGCATTGATCAACATAATTAGATGCTTAACTGGACACGCTAGTCTTTGAACTTGAATGTGTGACTATGATACACTGTATTGAAAGGTATCCTGTTCTGTTTCAAAGTGCTTTGATTTCTGGTTTCAGGCTCTTTAAATTATTGAAGAATATAGATTATGTAACAAGGACAAGAGTGGCAAAAATTCAAAGCCAGATGTAAACAAAAATCTATTCAACAGAATAAATAAAACAAAAGCTTAAAAATAGGTGATATAGAACAAAAACAAGCAATTATGAAAAGGATAAACCTAATGGCCTCCAGGCACATTTTAAGATAATTTATTCTTAGTGGTAGACATCCATTTAAATTGTGCCCTGCAATTGGAAAGTGAAATTGTTTCCTTATTTCCAAGCTAGAGTGGACTTTGCTCAAAGAAGTGACAGAGGCTGAAGAAGCGGAAGCTCCCCCCTTGGCATCTAGCATGTTTGGGGTGGAAGAGCTGCCCGGCAGTTTCTGCGATTGCCTGGCAGCTGTGGTAGGTGCTGGAGCACCTGTGGAGTCTCTAAATTGAGTGCATTAAGCCTTAGGATACGCTTAATGCATTAGTGGAGGACATACTGCTCTTCATCTCTCAGCTTGACTTGTCTATTAGGCTGTCAAGCTGCCTCCATGCTGCTGGGGAAGCCATGGCTGTGTAAGGAGCGGAGCGCACAGAAAGCTGGCAGAGGTGGTTGTCCCTGCACTACCTGCTGCTGCAGTGGAATAGCGATAGCTTCGTTTCTGCCGGTCAGCACTGGGATACACTTAAATATGTGAGGGGTCTGCCAAATCTTTCTGTATATCCAAGCCATCTTGATTTCCTAGCTAGACCTATATCTCTGCAGTGCTTTACAAATGTTAGCTGTTGTACTGTCTCCTTTTTGGTGCTGCAGAAATACATTGTACATGATTGCCTCCACCCGAAGGTATATTAATTTGTGATTACTTCTTATTTTGATTGGTAATAGGGGCAAAGGGAGATACTTGGTACTGTTTACTCAATACAAGCTACAACAAAATTAGCAAAGAACGTCTGTGTTAATGACTGAGGCAGAGCTGATCATGCTGCAAATGTGAGCACATAACTCATCCATTCATTTTTGCTGCTGTTAGGCTGAGCCTTTCGCTGTACATTGGAGAGCTGAATACAGTGCTGTTAGAAAGGAGACGTGTCCCTGCCAGACTGCTCAGCTTACCTTAATGCTGAGGTAGGAGGCTTTGATGTCAGGTTGGGTTTCAGGACCTGAGAACAAGGTAGCAGATGCGTTGGGCTGGTGTGCCTGATGAGCCTAGATACGGGTCATGTCATTTTGGTAGAAGGTTGCTCCTGGGGAAAAGCACCTCCAAGGAAGCTACTTCTAAGTGGGTGTCCTGTAAATTAGGGTGCTGGCATCACCCCAGAAGGGGCTGTATTCTGAGGCAATTGAGCTTATGGTTCGTGAAATACTTGTAGTGGAAAAGCAGGATATCTGTTTTCTATGCAGAATGGAGAAATAAGTGGTAAACTACATGCACTGGCTGGCTTCCCACAGAGACAGATTGAGATATTTCAGCTGGGCAAGTGACCTGGCCACTTTGTCTTTCTCCCTTTCCTATTATCCCTACTGATACACTCTTTCATACCTACTAAGTTTTCCTGAGCAGACCTCACTCTGTTTTCACACATGCTAAAAAACTCACTGTGCTGGGTTCTTTGTGTTTCCCGATCCTGCAGCTGAACTTCTTGCTTGCTGACTCAGAGTCCGTGAATGATTGCAGGGTAAAGTTTGCCTTCTGTTGTAGATTCAGGTTCAGGAAGAGGGTCTGAAAATTCTTTTGTTCCAAAAGTTGTACCATTGGCCAGAAAACTAGAAAATGTTTGATACTTATCACAATGTGTTTTACCTTTTCCCTCTGCTCTAGAGTTAACAATTCAAAGCCTCAGTTCTTCTCCAGTAGCAAACTGAAGTAAGGAAGGAAAAAAAAAAAAATTGAGATGTATGGTCTCTAAGCTGAATAGTCTGCACTCCTGCAGCAATACCAGGGCTACAGCACTTAAGTGGCATCTCTGACCAGTGGAGGAGGTTGCACGGAATAGGAGTCACTCTGTGCACTGTCGGTTGCTAGGTGCACATCTTGGTTTGCAAAGTGTGTACCACCAACACTTACATACCATTTAAGATAGTCTGTAGGAGAAAAGGGAATGCTATTATGTTCTCAGAATACAAATAAGAAAGTTTCTATAAAGAAAAAAGGGACGTGTGTGTTAAAAAATCACTTGAATTATGTTATTTTTATGTTGTTGCTTGTGTAATTAACTCGGATGTACTTCAAAGAACAATTGTGGTTTACAAATTCTTTTTTCCTAAGTACAGCCAAATAATAATGAAAAAAAGATGCATAGCAAAAAATAATTTAAAAAAATCACTTCTGTTGCTTCTCAAAGTAATTATGTACACAAAGAAAAAGTAAGAGACATTGTACGCTAATCACTGAATTTAATATTCTCATTTAGCTTAGATGGCTACAAGGGTCCAGAAGAATACTTAAGTCTTCTTTCTACTAGGATTCTAAAATTCATGCAACATTATATTTTTACTCGCATAATGTCAGTCTTGGATCTCTCTGCTGTAAAAATCTCTGTGGTATTTGACATAAATAATTACATCACACTGACTAATGCAAAGAACAATAAAGAAAAAAGTACTTTGGTGACTCAGGACTTCCTTCTCATTGACTTTCAATAATAAACAGGTGTCTAAAAGTCTTATCAAGTCATACAGAAAGACAGTGAACATTAAAATGGAATTTAAACAGACTTCAAGCCCATACTTCTGTTCAAAAACCCCCACTCAGCAGTCACTTCCCCTATAACTGCCTAAATTGACCACTAAATACTCCTTACCTGATCTGGCACTTCCATAGGTTCTTGCTCAATGTACCCACGCAGCTGCCCCAATCTGACCAGCTGACTCGTTACTAAGCTTTGCAAAGATCTAGAAATTACGTCAAGTGACCCTTAAGTCCTTCAGAGGACCCTTCTGGCACTTGTGCTCTAGGGGTGACCCTCAAAATGCTGACCGTGGTGGCCCTCCTCCCTTCTCCATATGTGACAGGGTGCAGATGAAAAGAGGGTGTGTTGCTTGCTGTTTACATCATACTCTAGCAGTCAGAGCAGTCACCCAAATAACAGGATACTCCTATGGGGATCTGGATGGATACCTCCATCTGGATTCTGGGTCTAATGACCCTTCACCTAGAAGTTGAGCACTGCTGAAATCCTGTATTGTATCTAACTCTCCTGGAAACAGGATTTAGAATTTACATCTTGAAAAGACTGATTGAAAATTTTACCCAGATGGACCAATGACAAGCTCTTTTTTTAAAAAAAAAACCAACAAAACAAATCTCTAGTGGAGCTTTTGATTTTTTTCAGCAAGTACATTAATAATTTATTTTTTTTTCCCCAAAGTCTACTGAACTGTGGAGCCCACACCCTTCCCTACAAAGAATACCTGTGCTCTTGCAGAAGCTCTCATAAGCCATATCTCCCCTTTCATGCCCTCAGACACTGGCTATGTGCAACAGCCTTGCATTTTATCTTTTTTTTAAGTAAAGTAACATTTTTATGTGGGAGGTAAGACAGATTTTTTTTTTCTCTGTCAGACAGCTGAGCTGCCTTTGGGAGTGAGCACTTCAGGGTACAAGACTGAGGTGCCTTCTCTGGCTTGTGATGGTGAAGAAACAAAGGGAGGGTGCTACAACAGTGGCTTACATCTTGCTATCTATGGACCATTCCAGTCTCCCTGAACCCTTTCTAAAGGCTCCAAAAAAGGAAATGTAGTAAATTAAACCTATTATTAGGTCTTCATTCACAATACAGGAACCTATTCCTTCATCAGAAAAGGACAAAAAAAATCATTCATTTACATCAATTACACTGCTTAATTAATTTATACCAGCAAAGGACTTGATCCTGAACTTTGATTTTTAGGTGTTTTTAAATGCTCATCTCTTTAACATTGCAGTGAGATAAAAAGTGTTTAGGGATAAACATAGGTTCATTAACAGCACATCTAAATCCTACATTTAAGGAATCAAAATAGTATGTTAGTGTGCTGAAAAGCTATTTATTTGCTAAGGCATCAGTTTGAGCTTTTAAATGGGGGACTGGGAAGATCATCAACATCCTGCAACATTAAAAGACCGCTTCCCTCTGTATCTGGAGTCATGCCTAGGAGACCAACTTGCAGCTTTGCCTGTGTTCTTGCAAAGCACACACACAAATCTACAGAGATTTCATACCCTGAAATAAAGTTTAGCAGAAAATATAGACAGTTCCCCTGGAAAAAATGAAAATAATGCTTATGTTTTTCTCTTTGGTAAACTTCCTGTGAAATAATGAGGAGAAAGTGCATTTTCTGTGATAGGTTGCCAGGAGGTTAATGAAAAGATCTGGATATATAAAGCTGCTCAATTATTTCTGGATCTTGTACACTTCAGTTCCGTTCCCATATGTTTATGGTTTTACACGGCTTGTGTTTAAATGAAAACTGTATATATGTGCTAATATGCTCCACCTAGGGAATTCCAGTACAGAAACTAATTATTTCTTCAAACTGATCTGACACTATGCACAATTGATACTGATGGGTGATGAGATTATAATTTTCTTGTGATTAAACTGATTTTAAAAGCAGCAGCATCTGTTAGTAAGTTGTTATCCTGACATTATAATTGAGTGATGGTCATAAACTCATCTGATTGTCATGGTATAATTGCATTATTAACTGTTCATAATAAGAATCTATTGGGCTGAAAGTTTGGTAGAAATTGATTTGCCTTTTTAACATGCTCCCAAGCATATACGAGTAGTGGTTGTACTAACATGACTGCTTTTTCAAGTAGTTGTGGTAAAACCACCTCAGGGCTAGTCCATGTGGAAGTTGGATATGACATAACATCAGAGCCTCTTTCTTCATGGCTTTGACTAGAAAGGGGAGCCTGCAGCAGAGGTGTGAGGGGCAGGGAGCAGAGTACTAATGATGCGTTCTGTATTCACCATGAACAGCTTGCTTATTTATTTTTGTATCGGGGTTGGATGGAGACAAGGAAAAAAAGAGACCCTGAAATAAGATCTTCTGTGCATCTATCTTATCCTGATATAAGCTTTGTTTTCCTTTCTTATCAGCCATAGATCTGCTACTGCATTGGCTCTGTGATGCCTTTGGTTTTTTGGGTTTTTTTTAGACTTTTGTATGTCTGGAAGGTGACAGCATTGCACTTGAGTTATTTACATATTTTGGACTTGAGGGGAAATCTCTGCCCTTTGGGAAAATGCAAGGTTAGAGGATGATGAAAAGAGCATCATAAAAATGTATAAGGAAGCAGACTGGCTCCTCTGTATTAGTTAAGGCCTAACTTGGAGCCTTCTTTAATGAATTTAACATTATTACTAGGATTGCAAAGTCAAATATTCAAAAGTGGTTAATGCCAGGATCATTTCAACATTGCCGTTTTGAGCATGTGAGTTGCAACAATCTTAACATGTCACATACCCAGATTCCTGGCTTATTCAATGTGCAGAATGTGCAATGCTCGCATCCATTATTTACTACCTTTTAATCTTATTGCTCAGTATATGGTGCTCAACTTTATCTACTGTTCGTTGTTCTAATCTACTACAAATATAAAATTATTTCCCCCATAGGCTTTTCTGTAAATCTTCATTATCCTATCCAAATGCTTAAACTAATTTTCATGAGACTGAGAAAAGGGATATTTTTCCGTCAGTTCCATTTCCCAGATAGAACACCTGGGACACCGAATAGCATCAATACTGGAGCAGCTTCTGGCATTCTTCTTTGCAATAGCTAGCATTGCAAACTTCATGCTTTGAAAGCATGTTTCTAGTCAGCTTTAGGCACAGTTGTGACTCTTCTGTGGCTCAAACTCCACAGTCTCAAGATGAGTGTTTATAAGTAGAATATATATTGGTAACCAACTGTGGAGTTTAATTTCAATGACTAGTCTGACATCACATCAGAGATGTACTACATTTCACATTAGTGCATTGCTGTACAGTTATATCTCTGCTTGCTTAAATACTAGACCAGCAGATCTGCATTAGTATTGCATTCCCACTTTGGCTAATAAGGAACTGCTTTGTTTAGCCTCAGTGGAGCCAGCGTAAGTATCTCTGCAGGTTTCCACATTGTGCTATGCGGGTGTGTCCTGTGTCAGATGCAGCAGTAGAATCCAGCTCTGCATGATGCCATTTAAGTTCCCTTGTTCATCGGAGTAGCTTCTGTCTTTGTGAAAGCCCTTGTCTTTATTCACTACACATATTCTAACCCCTGAAACACTGTAAGATCTGATAGACAACAGGTCCACCTGTATATTTAACACCACCTGGGAAAAAGTAGTGCAAAATAAGGTGTTGGAAGATTTTACTTTCATGCATTTGTGCAAGGTTCTTTATTTGAAAAGCCTGACTTTATTTGGTGGGGTTTCTAGAGGAAAATGCTCTCCCAGGAAATTCTGATACCACTTGCCTGGTTTATTCCTTATTATAACCCTCTTCTTACCAAAATCTACTTACCCTGTTTCTTATTATGGCAACGCCATCTTGCTCACATTGTCTTCTCTCTGTATCCTTCTTATGTGATCCTGTCTCTTGCCCAGCAGTTGCCCTCACTCCCTAACAGACTAAAACTAACCCAAGAATGTTTCTCTAAAAGGATGCAAAATGTTAGACCTTTCCAATGCATTTTGTAATACAAATGTCCCTACTTTGACAATCATTTTAACTATAAGTACTGTACTTTTAAAATAATTATAGCACAAGCATCAAGCTGTATTTTGGTTTTCTGTTTGTTTTTATTTTTCTTCCCCTCCAAGAAATTTATTTGATCCTATAAACCCATCTTTGGTAAGTCTGGTGCAGGTCTGTTCAGAACTCGTCAAGCCCTGGGAGGAGAGTGCGGAGCCCTGGCGCACAGCAGGGATCACACTGGGACTCTGAATCACAACTCAGTTATTGCTTAGCATCAGAGGGGAAGAAAATTCTATCATTCTTATTCGTGGGGTATCTATCTTGCTTCTCCCTTCTTCTTAATTCATGTCAGCTCATTCTTCACCTCCCTGTCTGGGAGAAAAAGTGATCCTCTGTCTGTTGCAGAAGCCCTTTGCTTCACATACAGAGAATCTGGCATTCCCTGCTCAGAGGAGTTCAGGAGATCAGCAGAACATCTCCTTTGCTTCCTCACGAGGACATGTGGCTCGGCCCACAACCCAGTCACTGCCTTCTGTTTGCTTCAGCCCTGCTCTTACCCCACAGGTTGTATTTGTGCTGGGCTCATTTGTTATGCTTGCTTCTTACCTTAATTTTTGTTAGGTGATCTTCAGGTTAGGCTCTTATCAGTTACTTCTGAAAAACCAAAGTATACAATATTTCCACATGCCTGCCACAACTGTAAGAGCTTAAAAGATCTCCAGCAAGCTAGTTATGACCTTTTATCTCTTAAATCCATGTTGGGTCTCTGACAAAGCATATTTTCCATGAAAGCTGCTATTAAATCAACTTGTCCATAACTCTGTCCATCCTCCTTCAGTGGTGCTCAGCTATTTTATAAATACACTGGACCTGTTTGGGTACAGTGAAATGGCGTTATCCTTCTAAGAACACTTTCTTAAAACTGTATCTTCTGCCATTTATGGGAGAGAGAGGCATTATTTTTTGTACACAGAGAATCTTAACATATATGATGTGAGCTGGTACTATTTAAATGCCCCAAACCTCCGTTTACTTCACAGTCAAAGTAATAGTATGGAGAAATCAATACTGAAGGTTCAAGGCAAAAGAATATCTAGCTACAGAGCTTTCCTTGTTCTGCTTCCCATTTAAGCCAAACTAGGGTTTGAATGTGTCTGCTCTGCAGTCATAGGACTTTCAGAAGCCAGAAGTTTTGTTGTCGCAGGCTAGAGATCAGTGGAGGCACCAAAACCTGCCTGAGTAGCAGGGTAAGTTAGCCCATGCTGTGATAGCACAGGAGGCTTCTGATTTTCGCACTCCTCTATTGGGTATATTGCAAATGCACATTCTGTTGTGCTATTTCAGGCAGTGCAAGGAGGCCTATTCTCCAAAAAGTTTTTTCTTTTTCCTGGCTGTGATTTGAGAAGTTGTCATTATAGTTTTGTGTCAGACTGGGTAAAGTGACTGGAGTCCTTTCTATGGCTATTTTCTGAATAGATGTAATGTTCTAATATTTTTCAATCTTTTGACTAGTGTGACAAAAAACTTTCTTCATTTCCATCTTCATTTCCTTTCAGTCTCTTAGCTATGTATCACTAGACATGGTACTTTGTCTATTTTAATATATGACTAATCTTTTCAGACCCATTTCCATTGCTGTCTGTGGACTACAATTGCTAGCTGTATTATACCATGGAATATGGTATGCAGCAGTCCATCAATCCTCTTTCTTCATCTAAAGGCAGAAAATATATAGTAATTGCTTAATAAATCTGCCATTTCTTTATCTCAGTCTCCAATTCTCCATTTGCATTTTTAGTAGTTTTATCTTTAGGGCTGGCTGGTCATCTAACCAAGACAGGACGACAGCTAACTTTTATAGTACAGAAAGCAATAGGATTCTGTGGTGAATTAATATTTTTTTTTTATTAATAATGGGTAGTAAATCTTGATGGAATTGTTAATGTCATGCATAGATCCAGGTGTATTGGGTACCTGGGATGGATAGTGTCTTCTCCATTTGCTTCAGGGTTGTAACCCAAGGAAGTTTCCTGCATTTCAACACAAAGAATTCGACAACAAATTCAGGGCTGAATTCCAGCAAGATCAGTTTTTCCTACATTCTTCAGCAACTCTTCTTTGTCAAAAGGATTACAATATTTTTAATGATGCGTTAATGGCATATTATTGGTACCAGGGATTTCTTTTTGATTTCCTGCTAAGCAATGACTGGTTCACCAGATGTTCTCTTACTTTTCTGCTATAGTAGTAGAGATATCATGCTAGCAGAGGATCTGAAAGCAGCTACAACTACTAGTGATTCCAGTTATTTATGTATATTGACAAGAATTGTTTGCCTTGAAGAAATCTAAAAATTCTAGCTAAGAAAAACAAAGGAAAAACACAAAGGCTTTCATCTTGTTTATTAATTACACTTTTGTTTTGCACCTTATTCTGTGCTGCATCAAAGAAGCTTCAGAACCCTCCATTACCTAGCTGAAGTTGCATTTTCTGTGCTTTGCCTTCTGAACTTGCTGTCTGAGTTGTGCGATAGGGAAGATTTGCAAGAAAGCATTTATTTATGGTCTTGCTTATCTGTACTTCTTGCCATTTGTGAACTGGAGTTTCTGTTGAGCAGATCTTCAGATTTGATAATTAAAATTTTCAGCATTTAGGAAGCATGAACTGATGCAGAATCCTAAAGCATATCGGATCAGCAAAACAAGCTTTTGTGAACACATTTGACCCATCCTACCCCTCCTACTCCTCAGGCTTAGGTGAGAATGTCAAAGCGAGTTCAAGAGCCCTATCTCCATCTTGAGGGAACTCCATAGCATGAGTCCTCAGATATCTAAAAGATCTTAAGAAATTGCAGTATAAATCCTGTTTTGGAAAACTGGCATGATGCACCTTCCTATGTAGGATTAAATCTCATTTCTGATGACAGTAAAACTCTTAAGGCTGTGCTTGAGACCATGGACTAAACTGGGACTTTGGACAATCACAAATCTTGCAAGCTTCTCTCATTAGACTATGCCCTTGCTAGAACAAATACATAGCAATAGGCAGAAAAATACTTTAAAAAGCAAACTAGAAAACCCACTGAATCAAGACATTGATTGCCTGTGCTCCTGAGGGACTAATAAATGAAAACGCATGGCTGATATTTAGTTATTTTGCTTAAATAAATACCCAGAAAGTATTAACAGAAACCTGTGGAGGACTGCTATAGAACTGTCAAAATGTACTTCTGTTTGCTACTATTACAATCTACATCAAAATCCAGGAGTGATATAAAATCCCTCATTTATTTTGAATTGAGTGCCAAAGCAAGAGGAATAAGCAATTTTGAGAAAGTAAGCACAATGATACGACACACAGCTCCAGTTCTATGCTTCAGGGAACCTAGGAGAAGATTTTATTCCTAGGGGAGTAGAGGTACATAAGGGAATGTACAGTTGAAGAATTACTGCTTTATCTTTTACATTTTTCAAAATAATGGGAAAATAAAAAGAGAAAAGCTTTTCTAGTTAAGCTGAACAAATATTTCTTCATGGGATCTCATAGCATAATCTTTTGCAGACATAAAATGGACCAAACAGCAAGTATTTGACACGAATCAGGCTTCCTGTGGTGTGTGGTCCAACACAGGCTGGATACAAGTAGGGAGGCTGACTCCTATCTTTAAAGAAAATATTTTAATGTTGACAAACAGGCACAGCAAGAGACAGAAATATATTCTGTACAGAGCAAAGACATTTTCTAAGACTTTAGAACTTAAAAAGTAGTTACAAGAACACTTAATCCAGACTTATGACAGAATTGCTGCTTGAAAGGTGGGATAGCCGTATCCAGTTAATTTACTGTCTTTTAGAGAACTATATATGCAAACTATAATCAAAGATCTTAGTATAGTGAGATTGCTGTGTGTGTATATCTCCCTCTTCTCCTCTCCTATAACAGAGGAACAACCTCTTTCTTACTCTTCAGTTTGATTCTGATTCACCTAGGGACCTCAAATTCCTTTCCATTTTTCAGACTATTCAATTTTAAAAAATATTCTCATTGCTTCTATTGTTCTTGATTATTCAATCTTACTTGATAAAATTGGTCTCTGCTGCCTTATTTCCTTTTAGCTTCAGCCTGGATGAATTTCAGTTATCTCCTATTGCTTTTGTGCTCTCCTTTGCTAGATTTCTTTTACATTGTTGAATTTCGATCACGTTTCCTTAGAGTATTTTACACTATGTCAAAGCTACTTATATTAAAAGAAAATAGCTTTGTTTCTTGTGATAGTACTTACACTCCTGGCTGTTTACGTTGAATGACAGTGGTTTAGCTAAGTGTTCCTAATATTAAGTTTACCTGCTTTACCTTTTCTCATTTGGCATACAAGTTCATGGATAGCCCTTTTTCACGTTGCCTCATCAGCAAACCAAAAGGATCAATCCCATTCCCTTTTAAAGCCAATGGTAGAAATCCTTCTGATTTACCTAGGAGGAGGATCGAGGATTCTTGTAGATGTCCCTAGAAATATCTCCATGTTCCAGAGCTGCAGTTCTCCCAAACAATACCTCTGCATTTTTCACAGGTGTCATGAAACCTCTCCTGCTGTTCTACAGATGTAGAGCAGCATACATGATTCATCTAACAGGCAAAACGAACACCTAGATAACTTCCCTATTTTTCTTGCCATCTATCATTCTCTACCATTACCATTGACCCTCTTCCTGCACTGCTTTTTGCTATCCATTTGATAAAATGTGCATTCTAGTATTTTTAGTTCCATATGATGTTTGTCCTTCAGTCAGCCTTTGATATATTTGAGGGGGTAGGTTATGTGGAGAAATGTATGTGTGATTTTCTTTCTTTCTTTTTTTTTTTTTAAAGTAATCAGTGTTTTCTAAATGTCTTCATGGAGGTAAAAAGGCAAGCCAGTCTTTGCTATCTGTTGCATATCAAGGCTTATATATGTAGATAAAGCACAAATGACTTCACTGAATAAAATCTCTGAGGTCTGTTTTTAATGGCTATGTTTCTGCAGTGATGGCCGCAGTAAAAGCCTGAAACTGCCGTGAATAAAACAAATATAAAATTGAACCATTTTATTTTCTGTTCTGTAACAAAAAGCCCTTTCTGGGAAAAAGAGACTTAAATTGTTTTGTGTCAGCAATGTATATGAAGTTGGCTTCTGTGTTCGGGAGGTGAAAAAAAAATAGAGGCAGAAGGCAAAGGAATCAAGTAGTATTTTGAATTCTTTTTCTTTTCTACATGACATGTCTATGAACCACTTAATTCTTATTTGTGGGTTTATTAATTCTTATCAGTGTGGGTTTTAAAAAAAAAAAAACAAACAAAACACATAACAGAAACAACAATGAACCAACTTGAGGCTTGAATCATAAATTAATTTGGGGATTTCTGCAAAAATTACCATTGTATATACCTGAGAACACTGTTGTGCAGAATGTATCTTCCTCTAGCTTGCTTTGATCAGCTACACAAGTGCAAAATGTATCAAGTAGAGGCTCAACAGAGATGGAAAAACTGTGATCCTAGTAAAGTGCTAAACTTTCACTGACTTCAACAGAGCCAGGGATTCACCTGAGCAGCCAGGAGCCTTTCCTAATTGTCCTGGGTGCACATGTGGAGCTGAGTGGGGAAATTGATATAAACTGTACTAAGACACTGCAACTAATGACGCATAGTGATCACAAACATTCAAGAAATCGGTTTACTCTGTAGGAAGGGAATGCAGCAGTGAATGGATATTATATATGTGTAGACAAACTGTCTTTTGTAGTGAC
This sequence comes from Ciconia boyciana, assembly GCF_034638445.1. Taxonomy (NCBI): domain Eukaryota; kingdom Metazoa; phylum Chordata; class Aves; order Ciconiiformes; family Ciconiidae; genus Ciconia; species Ciconia boyciana. The sequence goes on from NC_132938.1 coordinate 44,174,148, forward strand.
CATAGTGATACTACAGTGGTAAATAAACTCAAGTTCTGCATTTAAAAAGAACTCGCTTCCACAGTGGCCTCAGAGAAATGTTATTCCTCATTACCAATCTTATTGCTGGAACAGTAAGTTCATTTCTAAGGCTTCAGGAAAGTAAGACATTTGGTATGGAGGTCCTCTGAAAGTCCAGAAACACTATTCCTCCAAGAGGGCAGGATCTACGTGCTAACTAACTGCTCAGTGTCATTCCTGCAAAGTTTTTGCTTCTTGACAGGCAGCGACAAGCAGCAACAAGCAGGACAGTTCAGATCAGAAATCAGGCTGCATCCTTAGGTCATCAGTGATTTTAAAAGGCTGACTCATATATGGTGTGGTCACATAAATAAAACATGTATTAGCTGCCCAAGGTAGAAGGGCTGTGAGCATAGTGCACACTGCATGCCACAGTTATGCATGTATTGAAGGAACAAACGCTGCAGAATAATTATGGTGTCATTGTGTACTCCAGACAGTACGTAGTATGGACACAGTTAATGTGACTTGAACGGTATGGATGTGGGTTAGTCCTTATCATTTGACCATGATCAAAGCCTGGACCACACAAGACAATGTAGATATGTTACTGTGTTCAAATGTAAGTCAAGTCAAATATACCATAGGCCAGGCAAGGAACAGAATAGGACAACTATGAACTATATGTTTGTTTTGAGCTATCTTGCAAAGCTAACATTAACATAAAATATTATATGCTATAATGATACAGAATGCATATAGATATAATGTTAATTATGGACCAAAACGTCCATCTGGACCATCTTTGTTTTGTTTAGTCTAAGTGTTTCCAGTTCAGACATATGGGAGTCTGGAAATCACTTTACCCTTGCCAGTGTATATAGTATCTGTTTCTGGGTTTTATTGCATTTCTCTTGAACCTGTGATTTGTGGCCATTTGCATTTTTGCTGACAGGTACTAAGAGTAAGTCAATATTTATAAAGTACTACTTCTATGCCTTCCTTTTACTAGAGACTTCACTGATCGTAATGAGCTGCTGCTTCAGAAAATGGAATACAATTTGGGTGCACATGCCAACAATAATTGTAGTTGTCAAAAGAAACAGATAACATTATAATACCCAAAATCTAATTACAAGAAATGTGATAATTCATACGGGAAATCATGTTTTACAATTTCTCCCATTTCATGGGGTTTAGAGTAGATCATGAAAAAAACCCACACTGTTTAGGCAAAGCATGCAGAATGGTATAGAAAGGTAATTACATGCAAAGCTTTTAAAATGTCTTGGTGTTTCCTGCTGATGGAAATGTACCTGAGACGTCAACAATAAAAACACCACATAGGAAGTTGGAAAAAAAGTGATTATAGTTAACTGTTGCATAATATACTTAATTTGATTTAGTTAAGAACTATTTTAAGATTTTTCTGTCAAAGCTGCTGGGAGCAAGTATAATGTAGCATATAAAAGAACCTTTCAGCTGTGGAAGGTGAGATTGAGTTCTGTCATTAGTGTAACTCTGGCCTAATTTGTTAAATTAGATTTGTTCCATATTGATAGCCTGTTGTGGTTTAAACCCAGTCAGCAACTAAGCACCACAGAGCTGCTTGCTCACACTTCCCCCTGCCCCACCCTGGCGGGATGGGGGAGAGAATCGGCGGGGGGAGAAAAAAGTAAAACCCGTGGGTTGAGATAAAGACAGTTTAATAGGACAGCAGAGGAAGAGAAAACAATAATAATGATAAAAGAATGTACAAAACAAATGATGCACAATGCAATTGGTCACCACCCACTGACCAATGCCCAGCCCGTCCCCGAGCTCCCCAGCCAACTCCCCCCAGTTTCTATACTGAGCACGACAGCATGTGGGATGGAATAGCCCTTTGGCCAGTTGGGGTCAGCTGTCCTGGCTGTGCCCTCCCAGCTTCTTGTGCACCTGGCAGAGCATGGGAAGCTGAAAAGTCCTTGACTGGTGTAAGCACTACTTAGCAACAACTAAAACATCAGTGTGTTATCAGCATTATTCTCATCCTAAATCCAAAACACAGCACTATACCAGCTACTGGAAAGAAAACTAACTGTATCCCAGCCAAAACCAGGACATAGCCATATAAGTGAAGTCTGAATCTGGGCCAGATCTTGTATACTAAAATCCACCACAATTTTAAATTCTGATTTACAGTAACAACAATCAAATTACTTTTTAACAGTATCAGCTCATTGCGCTAAAAGCAAGCAAACAAACAAAAAAACCCAAATCACAAACCCAACAAAACCCATCAGCCAGTAAAAATCTGCTAATCAATGAAAAAGTTATTAACACAAGATTTTTTTCATTTTCACATTTTAATTGGTATTTTTATACTAACCAAGATGTCTTCTTATTATGTTGCTTGGACAAACTGATAAACTGTATGAAGCTAGACCTTTAGAGACAGACTTCAGATGTGTGAGCCTGGCTGGAGGGAAGTGCAGAGAGCTCCTGTGCTTGGTTACTGTACAGAAAGCCTAGCTACAGTCTGGGCTAGGGTCTGGCACAGCAGCTTAGCTCTGAGCCTTAACTTGCATGCCAGCTCCTCCCAGTGAACATCTTTGTGATCCACCCTCCTCTGGTGGTAGCTTGATATCTTGTGGTATCCCCGTTTACTGGAGGCATCTTGGTGAGTGACAGTGAGTGGATGATTTACTTGAGATATGTCTAAAAACTACATGTAGTACAGGAAGAATGTGTAAACGCAAATTCATTACTCAGGGCTGTATCCAGCCTTTGCAAGAATACAGTCAGGATGAGGGTTTGCACTCTCCTTTTTTGGCTGTTTTTTTGTTGTTGACTTGGTTTGCCTTTTCTCAATGTTCTGCAAAGCAATACTCTCATTGTATGATCCAAATTAAATATAGAAGAGTCAATAAGTATTTTGTCATAGTGTTCCTCTTGGAATACAAAGAAAATTAATATGTTGTTTTGCCCTGGAATGACCTCCTTGAATTTGGTCAATGCATAATAGGGGTAGAACATGTGGCCTGGAACCAAGAAGAGACTGTGCCCGCTTTGCTTTATACATACTGATTACAGGATTTTTGCCCTGCAAAAGGGGAAGCTTAGCGATTCAACAGTCTCTTGAGGTTTTTATAACTGCACTGTTCCCTGCCTAGAAATGGAGTTCTGCAGCAGAGTGGGGAAATGAGCAGCAACAGGAGGCTTTAAAGAAAAGAGGCCACAGCAAAGAAAAACAGGAAGTTTAACACGAAGATGATGATAAATGCAGTTCAGAATAATGACTACGTACTTTTCATCATCTGATAGAGATTTCTTTGCTCAGCAAGGAAACTTATCAACAGCATGATGTAACAATCATGGCAGGAGATTCTTTGTACTCAATACCTTTTAATGTGTAAAGGAAAAAAATGGCTTGTGGGTTAAGTCTTACCAAACTGCTATAAGCTTTTGGTTTTGTTCAACACTATAAAAACACAGAAGATGCAGAATGGGATCTTTTTATACTTTCATTTTTATTGGCTGATATGAAATGTGAGCAGTTATACATGAAAACAGTTCTGCTGACTGGAGTACTTAAATGCTAGTATGACCATACTAACCCACTCTGGTTTATATTTCAAGGGCACTCTTCTAAGAGCAGAGTAAGTTTTCTTCTTCAGAGAGAAGGTCTCAAGCAGTATACAGTGACTTAAAGCTGATATGATAATATATCCCTAAAGAATGCAGCAAATAATTTTGAAGAAACTAGCTATTTATACTGAAATTTCATGTAGCAAGACCTCTGGAGATGTAATCTGAGAGTTTAGAGCTCTGTAAGAGTACTAATCATCAGAAAAGTCTGACAGCTCTGTAATTTTGCTCTCTGTGGGTTCCCATGGTGTATTAGTAAGGTGATTCATAAAACAAGTCAGCTACAGATTTAGGATTAGAAATATCTGGACTAAGAGAAAATATCTTTTAATCACTTTTTTATATTTATATGGAGCCAGATTTGCTATTGGATTTGAGGAGCATATACCTAGAGAAAAGTATCCCCTGTACACTATTGGCAGTCTGATTTATCACCAATACATTTCACAGTATTACAGAATTTATATTAGAATGTAGTTTTAAGTGAAGGCAAAGCAAAACCTCCTTCAGTCCTGCAAAAGCGCATAGGAAGAGGGTAGAAAGATTAAGCTTATGCCATTTTATTACTCTCTGGGTTCTTAAGAACTCATTCTTGCTTTATTTTTAAGATCCCATTTTGCAAAGAGATGTCCATATTGCTCTGCGATCTTTTTTCCGTAATTATATTCAGCATTTGAGGTACCAGTAACTTTTGCTTTAAGTTTGATAGGTAACATGATTGTTATTTTTTCCTTCATCATTTTACTAGTGTTGGTGACTCATGAAATAGCTGCAAGTGATGCATCTGATGCTGCCACACTGTATTCATCTGCCACCAAGTTGGGTGTACATATCAAGGGCGTAATAACAGTTTCTGAGAGAAAAGAAGTTGAGAAGAATATGTATGCGATTCCTGAATGCATCCTTTGTCCCCTGAACCATGCCCTATGCTTTTTAAATGGTGGCACTTAATTCTAGCCAGATGCTACAGGAAATAAAGAAGAAGAAATCCACACCTGAAAGCATTTTGATTAGAAATTTCTCCTTCCCTACCCAGATGGGAGAAAGGTTGCTGTCCTACCTGTTTCCCAGCTGGTTTGGGAGAGCAAATAAGAACTCATCAAACACTGCTAGAGCTTAGAGAGATATCAAAATTGATTTTTAAGCTATCTCGACAGTTTGGAAATACATTCAGCTGGATCACTAGGACACTAAATGAATTTGGGACACCATCAGTAAGGCCATTAAAATTTCCCCATCTATTACATAAAGCAACAGGGAGCAAGAGCAGCTCATTTAGAACCACGTCTTCCAAATTCAGCAATAAAAAATGAAATACCGTCTTTTTCCATTCCTAATGCCTGCAGGAGGTAGATAAGGGAGAGCTTCCTGTCTTCTCCATCCATTTATATTCCTTCCTCCTATTACCTTCTAGTTGCTTTAGTATTTCAGGATATTGTGTTGCATTAAACAGTAGGTCTTTCCACTGTATAACCTTCACAAGGGTTATACAGTGTTTTCCAGCCTCTTTAGTAGGTGGACTGGATTAAATGAGAAGGGGTCTTTCTCTGGAGAATAACATATTGCTAAATGGGAGTGAATGATGTATGAACTGCTCTCCAACAAATTGAAGTAAGAGGAGTGCAGTGCTTGAAATTAATGATTAGCATATGCAAGTTGGGAAAGTGAGGAGACTTGAAGCTAGTTGTTTTTGTGTAAGAGGGTCAATGGAGTTTCTCTAACTTATTTGACAAATAAAAATAGGCATTATTTCTTTTTCCCTCCATGGAATAAAAGTATTAAGCTCCTTCTTCAGAGAAAGCTGGGAAAAAAGCAATATGAGCATTTAAGCATGGAAGAAATGTGTAAATAAGGTCAATAGTTGGTGTGTATGTATGCATGAAGATGAGGGAGATGAGGGGTATACGCTCATTTTTCCTCCAGCATTTGGGAGATGGTGGATATTAGTTAAAGAAACTTTGTAGCCTGCATATCTAATAGTTAACCTTTCATGTCTTTAAGTTACAAATACTTAGAATAAATAGAGGTCCAAATATCCTTGTATGTTTTAGAAATTCAGAATTGAATCTAATCCAAGGTAATCCAATCTAGTATTAAGACTTTCACCTGTCCTTGAACGCCTGATCATCACTGATAAAAGAGAAGAATCTCTTAATCTATGTAATTAAGTCATGTAGTAAACACCAAATCACTCTCTAACTATGTAGAAATAAATCACAGAAGTAAAAATCATTTGGATAGAATAACCACTTATCGGGCAAATGATTAAAGAATATTAAAATAAAATTTAAAATAATTGGAGAATTAAATAACAACAAAACCCCTGAGGAAATGAGGGGAAACTTGTATTTCAGGATTATGGTTCAGAGCCTTTCCTTTTAGTGATGGAAAACTGCAAGCCAAGATAAAGCAAATTTTATGGCAACTTCTGGGATAAATTCTTTGCACATAATATAAACCTAGATGAAGGAGAGCCATATGCAATTTTAATTAAACAAATGCATCAGTGCCTTCTAAGTATTAGATGGCAGGATGAGCCACCTACCTCAACAGAGTGACGGAAGCAGTGCACAACATTACAACACTATCATCTGTTATGATAAGTGGCTAGCAATATCAGACACTGACTCTGAACACGATCTTTTGAGTAGAGCTGTGGAAGCTTTGGTATCAGAACCATGTGAAACGTTACTTTGAACAGAAAAGCAGAGCTCTTAGGTTTGCACTGACCCAAGGCAAGCAAGGCCAATGTCCTGGTGACAAATACGGTGACTTGTCCCATTCTCATAGGCCATTTGCTAATGGGATATAATCTAGTGACATACTCACCTCTTCAGGACACAGGGCAGCAAGATCACCATCTACCATTTCAGCTATTTCAAGGGAAATAACTGGTTAACAAACTTCATGCTATATTTTGATCCTAACTTACATGTATCATTAAAAAAAAAAAAAAAAAAAGCTTCGTTGGTGCTTGGATAAGTATAGAAATATTTTGGGGTTCAACTGTAAGTGTGGAACTACCAGAAATTCACCTTTGCAACTTTGGCTTGTCTTTCTTCCCGATGACTGTTACATATCACTCACAGTGTCTCTGCTTCAACTATTTTTCCTTTTGATGCTAGAAGGAGGTGGTGAAAGGTTATCTGAATATTTCAAAGATTATTTTTCTTAGTTCCCCTTATCTATATTAGTAGTTACATCTTCAAAGAACTCTACCAGAAATGTGTTACCTGTCCATTCTGAATTCATCCTTAAATGTGCTAGTTTTTTCAGTTTCCATTCATTACCATTTCTAAGAAATTCTCTAAAACTGATGGAAAACTCATAGGTTTATGGATTTATTTCATTTGTCTCTAAGCAGTCTGAAACAGTGCAATTGTGTGCCATTCTCTCCTTCAGGAATCCCTTTGCTCCACAAGAGTCTTCCTAAAGCAAATACAAAAAATACAAGGAAGCATTGTGAACAATTTTCACCCAGAAGATACCTTTCAGACGATCTGTTGGTCTGGATTTAATATCTCTGAAACTTCTCAAACCATTCTAATACAGTATGCTCCATTCTATAAAGCATATTTCTGTACTCAAACTGGGCTGCTTTGAAACTTGTTGCAGGCAAGTAAAAATTGTTTTCAGCATTACTCTCTCACAACATGATGACTGTCTGAGAAAGGTGTAAGTTAAAATTTAGAATTAAATTTTCAGAATGGACTTCCTGTTAATCTTTTTTTTTTCTCTAACAACTTGTCTTTTCAGCAGTTAATTGGTATTTATTGGGAACCAGATACTTCTCTTGAAATGGCACCAGTGGACTGGTGCCCTTAGCATTGAGTATGTACATACCTCGCACACACAGCCTGATATTTGCATGCGAATACATAAACCCTTTTATTTTAAAAGCCATCACTTGTTATTGGCTGCACACAAATTTCTTAGATGTTTTCCTTTCCAACAAAGGGAATCAGAACAGTCAGGACTAGTTTATCCTTTTGACGTTATTCTGATGGTGATCAGTACTTAAGGGCCAGTGCCCCAGGTGACAACGTCACTGTAACATCTGTGAGCTAGCAGGTATTTTGCGTAGGCCCTATGCATCCTTCTTGCTCTTTTCAGTTTCTTCTAGATGCACGGAAGAAAGGAAAAGGCTTCCTTCCATGTTGTCAGTGAGGCTAGTTATGCCACAGGCTTCAGGTTTCAAATCAGGTATTTTTCTTAATCATGGCATAGTCTAATGAGTAAAACACTCATTTTTTCCCTTTAGATTATCTTTTAATTAAATTTACTCAGGAATCATTCAGTGATACATGATGACTTTAAAACTCTTCCTCTTTTCTCTTATTCCCTTGCCACCTCCAGAAGCATCTAACCACAGTAAAAACTTCTGTATCTTGTCTCCAAATCATCCAAGAGTCCCTTATCTCCTTCTAACACACACAATAGCAAGAAATGATCTGACTTGCTTGGAGTAGAAGACTAAATAGGATCGTTGATGTCTTATGCACACTCTTCTGCGCAAAGGCTCGGTTAACATCAGTTAGTCACAGAAGCCAGCAGAGAAGAGAGAAAGCCAGTTTTGCCATGGAGAGAGGAGGAAAAAACTAAACAACCAGAGAATCAGATCAGACACCAGAACAGGGAAATATCAGCACATCACAGGAACAGTTTCTGGTGTTCGAAGGACCTGTGCTGCTTTTGCTGATATGTCAGCTCTGCCGGTGGTTCCTATACTCACGCTTGCTTCTAGACATGCTCGTCATTAGAAAAGAAAAAGTGTTTCAATTGTTAAATAAATGAGGAATATTAATTCTCTTTTCAAACAGGGAAAGATCATTAAAAAAGACAAAATGACAAAAAATTACACTAAACAACAAAGCCTGTGATATTAATGTCCCAGTCAAAAGTGTAGAACAAACTGCATAAGCCTAATGAGTGTTGTGACTTTTTCACTTTGAATTTTGGATTTTCACTTTCAGTCCTGATTCATTGGTGTGTATGTAACATGAAATTCAGGACAATTTCATTTGCATACAACTACCTAATAAAGTTAGTTAATGGTTGTTAGAGACTTCAGATAAAATCTATATGAATTCAATTTTAGAAATATCAGTGTCTTAATGTATTCTGTATTTTTAAAAGTTCTTAGCTTTCACAAGCGAGGTCACTGCTATAACATTTTTATAGATAATTGTTATGTCTGGGAGGAACGTTAAATGTTCAGCTGTATCTAATTGGCTATTCTTGAGCTTATGAATAGTCATTTAGAAGTTTAATTTCACCATATTAAATACAGATTTTTTTTCTTCCTGAAAGTTACCTTTCCCCCCCTCATCAGTATAGCCTTCCATTGAAGATTTGTAAGAAAAATATGTTTTACTGGCTTAAAACATGGATATTAACTGTGTATGGGTAAATTATGATTGTAGACCACACCTTCATCATCAGTGCTGTGTGTTAGATGCTGTTAGATCATGGGCTAAGAGAAGGATTTGCTAATTTCATGCACTTAAAATGGAGAGCTAGGACCAGAATGAGTTGGAACAGTAGATGTGATTTATCTTTCAAATAGATTGGTCTAAAGCATGCATAGGTTCACTGATTCAGCTGGAGTTACTTCTGCTTAGATGTACAGGAACATATGGAAATTAGAACAGCGAGTCAAATGTTGTCTTTTACACTCTTGGGAGGGTTTCTTATTTTTTAACTGAAGGAAATTAAAAGAAGTCACAAGTAGAGCAAGACAAAGTAAAAAGAGAAGAAGTAAATAAAAGATAAAATCATATTAAACACTTGTGCGCTATTATCTTCTTATTGCTCTATTGTAAGAAAGGAACTAAAGCAAAGAAAAATAAGCTGTAAAAAAGAAGAAAGAAAATAAAGTCAGAATATCATAGTTTATAAAGAGATGGTGCATATAGCGAGGTAACTGCCCATATTGGAAAGTGCTGCACAATACCTCTTTTCAGTACTGTATTTCCAAACTTTGTGACAAATATCCCTGTACAGAACATCATTCCACAACTATTTATTAAACAAAAGCTTTAGGATCAAATTGTTAGCTTATATTCTATTATGAATGGAGAAAGATGGGACTATTTACTCTGCAAATCATAGTTATTTCCCTAGGTGCCTTCTAGTTCTCGGAAGGAAAGTAAATTACTTTGGATCTAGCCTGTCTCCACATTTTGGGTGGACCAATTTAGAGTGATTTACTGCTCCAACTGCTAGTTTGTTCTATTTGGCTAAACTTAATGTTTGTTTGCCTTGGTGAAAAATTCCACGTGCTTTCTCCTTCAGACTTTCAGGGACTATAACCTACTCACCAGGTATTCCAAGAACTATCTCAAAATTAGTTTTCCAGTTGTGCATCAGATAACAGTATTCATTGTTTGCCATACGCTGCCTCTGCTCTGAAAAATCCATTTTGAGTTGAGTTAATGGCCATTCAGTTGCAGAAAGAAATATGGCATAGAGCAATGCTAGAATTGATTGGACCATGGGATATCATTACAACTTGCATAACAATAAAACAAAAGGTTTAACTAGCAGGATGAATTAAAATCTGACCTATATCCCCCACCACTTGGGAGAAAAATCTGAAAGCATATGCTCCCACTATGAGACAATATGCTGAAGTTTTTTTAACTTTCTCAGAATATTCTGATTCTCTCCAAAGTGGTGCTATTTCTTTACGCAGCTGTCCCATTTTTCATCTTAAGTGTTCATTTACACAGAAATACTTTCACTTCTCTCTCTGATTTGGTTTTGTTGTGGGGAAGGATACCTCCTTTGACGTTGTGCACATTCTGAACATTTCATTAGGTATTTCAAATACTCAACATGCAATGAAGTTTTTCAAGAAGCCTATTGCAGAGGAAAAATACTGATTAAACTTCTGTTTATTTCTTTTTGAATTCAGAATAATGCATTTCACAGGTTGCCCGGAGAGGTAGTGGAGGTCCTATCCCTGGAAACATTCAAGGTCAGGTTGGATGGGGGTCTGAGCAACCTGATCTAGTTAAAGATGTCCCTGCTCTTGCAGGGGGATTGGACTAGATGACCTGTAAAGGTCCCTTCCAATCCAAAGCATTCTGTGATTCTATGATTTCCTGTTTTAGTGATTCTCTTGCACTCATATTTTATAGATTCACTTTGCTAACAATCCATATTGTAAGACTAACAAAGTACTTGCTTTCTCCTAGTAGTTCTTGTGACTGCTTGGAGTCCTTTCAGTTGGTCTTGTGGTGGTAGTTGGGTTTTTTGTCATTCTAACTGGGTTTCTGTAATTTTAATGACTGAAACAAGCATTAACGCTGGATTACATCCTGCTTTTCTCCTTCATCATCTCTTCTGAGTTGATATAGAATCCTAGAATAATTCATATTTTGGCTTTTACATAAGTCCCTTTTGTTATGTATACATATGGAGTATATGTATACATGGAATATTAAAAGACATGTATCTTAGGAAAAAGTACAGGTGAAATTAATGCTAAATAAATATTTCACTTTGGAACTGACTCCCGTAGTTTCACAAGTATCTTTTATAGGAATGCAAGGTCATAGCCAGACATGACTGAAGTCAGTGGAAAAGACTGTCATTTAGAGACTGATCTCTTTTTCTACAATTTTTTAAAGAAAAATTTAAATTTGTTAACACTAAACTGTTTTTACAAAAAATAGTCTAAAAGACACATTGAAAATTAAAACTGTTTTGCTTTTCACAAGTGTACTTTTAAAAATTACAGGACTTACGAAGTATATTAAGTACAGGAGGTTGCTTGACAACTGTAACCTGTTGTAAGATTACTGAAAAATTGCAAGACTTAAATAGCAGAATACAAAAGAAATGTATTGAATGTAATTTAAAGAATCAGCTGAACAAACTGCCTTGAATTAATATCCTTTAGCTGGCAGTTAATCAGTTTCCAAATGATGCCCATTAAAGTCACAATGAAAAGTTGTAACTTGAATAGGAGCGATGATGTGTACACATGGAGAACTGAAACTCAGAACTTAGTTTCACTTGGTCTACCTGTCCAGGAAGGGATGTTGTGTTGCCCACTGCCAGCTGCTGCCTGTGTAAAACTTGAAAAGGATACAGAAGGAAGTGAAATACTGTGGCTAATAAGAAAATTCAGCATAAAAGAAAAAATAATAGAATGTTCTATTAAAAACAGGAGTCTTGCACCTGGGTTAATAGACATTTGGAGATTAATATAGTCTTCAGAAGTATTTTTAAGGGATTTTTAATTTTAAAACCTGGATTCTAAAGAAACTAAAGAAAAGAGCAAATAAAAGATACTATTCTGATAGTTTGTGCATGTATTACCCATCAATATATGCCCACTAATTGGAGAAAAATTTGATTCATTTTTGCAGCACTAAATAGGGTAATGAACTAGTCTTTCCAGAAGAAATGATAATCACAAAAAGACTATTGCCATGAAAGCACCCTTTAGTAATAATTATTCGGTCAGAAATTAAATAGCCTTAGTAATAGGATTTAGATTTAAATTACTGCTACTCTTGCCTACCAGTTGTCTTTCAAAATATCATTGTATATTAATTCCATACCACTGTAATATCACCCCATATTAATTCTAATAAAACAACATTACGTGCTTCCATACCTCCATCTTAATTACCTGTATGTAGAAAATTGCTGAAGGAGAAAACAGATATATGTCACTTTTCAAACTAACTGATATTTCCAGTAAAAAGGTGGTTGTTACCGTGGAAATGAACTCTGAGTTTTCCAGCTGCTGTACTTACAAAAGTAACTGCTCACATAAACATCCCACTAGAAGTGGAACAACAAAAAAAACCCCAAAGAGTGTAACTGACCTAGCAATGTTCATGAAGTGTTCTTTAATCACACAACAGGTTGGATGAATGGCCAAACCATATAATTACATTTTCCAGCTTTTACCATACATTGTGTTTACCAGTGTGTGAATAAGAAAACATATACCTAGTTCTCAACTGTAAGTTAGACTTCTTTTAGTTCTACCTGATGTGATAAAATTCTTTGTGAAACAGATATGCAAATACTAGATTAAAAAAAGATTAAGAAGTGTTATGGTGTTATGAAAAAAAGAAAATGTTTAATTTGTATATTGTGACATCCCACTGATTTTATGCTCAAAACTTTTTTTTTTAAGTCTATTTTGACAGGGAAAAGCATGCAGCATGAATTTTAGTAGCATTGTTGTTATCTGGAAAACCTGAGCATCTTTTTAATAGCATGCACATTTTGTATGTACATTATTGACTTCAAGTTTGAAACGTCTAAATCCATACTTTGACTATGGGTTAAGTTTACATGTTGTTAATATAGATGTCACAACATGTTTTGAAATATGAAATACTGACATTGAAGGAGGAAATTTAACCAAACTAGGAAATCAAACTAGTTAACCATGTTTATACTAGCTTTAAGCCATTTCCAAACAGAAAAACACAGATAATGAAAATTGTCATTAAATTTACATAATAGTCATTGTAGAGTGTAATGCTGTTTCAATCTCTCTCACCATTTGACTAAGTAAAATATAAGTAATTTTTTTCCAGTTACAGTAAGAAAAATAAAGAATCAGATGTCTTACATCTACTCACAACTTTCAGACCTCCCTTATTCCATCTCTGCCCCGCTGACTCTTAAAGATAGCTTATGTTGTCCTTGCCTTACAGATGACTCCGTTATCTCAAGCAATGACATACATGGGACTGTCTATGAAAGGAAAGATCACTCCTCCTTAATTGGATGGTAAAACTGGAATTCCTTCATCTTAAAATAAGAGTTTCTCAGAGGAAGGAAAAGGTAAGCAAGCAAATAGCAAAGAAGAGAGAGAGAATGATGAAAGATTAAATGATGAGTAAACATTAAAAATAAAATAGTGTAGCCTTTCTCTAAGTTGACATCATTTTGCAAGGTATCTTTTTTCCCCCGTTTTTACAGTCTTGATGTGGCACACCTTATTTGATAGTCAGACTCAAGAAACTACTGAAGGCCAAATCTTTGGGTGCTGAAATTGATCTTACAGGAAGGCTAATGGAAAGAAGGCTAAATGCTCTTGCAGTGGATGAGTACTTCTGGAGATGTGCTGCTTTTCAGTTCTGCTAGGTCAAATTTGGAAACATCAGTTAAACCATAAGTCTTGATTAAGGGAAAGTTTTGAAGATCTGGTACTTTGGAACAAACACACTTTAATAATATTTCTGAAAAAGTCCTTAATTCGCCTACTTTCGCTTCAAGAAAGCTGACTGAGATAAGTCTTATTGCTCACAAACGACTATGCCCTGCATAGTTTTGTTGACGTTCATTTGCAAGGAATGTTCATAAAGTTCAATCAACGAAGACTGCATTAGATGGGACACTGAAGGGATCAGGGGAACAGAGAGGAGTATGTATAGCACAGCTTCTTTGGGAGACAAAAAGCAGCTTAGTACTGATGATGTATTCCTCCTCTCCCCAGAAGTTGCTTGAGACCAATAGCTGTGGACAGAAGTTCAACAAGAGGCCAACACTTTGCTGTGCCTCAGTGGAGAAACCCAGGTCCACTCAATCTGATTGCACTACAAGTGGCTTTCTACAAGATAAGCTCAGTCTGTTACGGACTCTGTTTCCAGTAGCTGTATTATGATCTGTGGGGATGGGGCCTGTCATTTATGTGCTTAATACTGCATCCAGAATATGCAGAAGCTAAATTTAGCATTGCCCATTTGAAGTCCTGGGTTTGGGTTGTTTTTTTTTTACTGGCAAGAAAGAAAAATGTATAGGGTTAAAAATACATACTTTAAAAACAGTACTGTGTTTGTAGAATCAGAGTCTATTTTATAAACAAATTAGTGGAGCTTCTTGAAAACGTTATATATATCTCCAATGGCAAAATTTAGAATACTTTATGTAGCAAAGATAAATTGTATGTTTGTAGTAAACGCTTTGCATTTTGTGAATGCTTTGAAGAAAGAGTTGTTTCTTGAGGACCATTTGAACTTTTTGTATGTTTTATTACAATCTTAGAGACTCTATGCGGCATGCTAGTCTTGAGGGAAAGAATGGGGGGGTTGGAAGGACACATTGCCTCTTTTTGCACCATGCTACTGTCCAATGGCACTTGGGAAAAGTGTACCCTTTCAATGATAATAAGATGACTGAGTAGTTGGAAGAGGTATGACTTTATCTAGTGTAAGGAAACTGATGGACAGGTAGGATTCTTTCTGCCATTAAGATACCCTTTTAACAGTCTCACACTCTTCTGGCAGCCTGAAGGACAGAGTAAAGTTCTAATACAAGGAGAATTAATAGAAATTGCTTCACACTGCCATTTCACATTTAGGCAAAATCGATGTTACTAACTGCTTCTTGTGATAAGTTCATAGTTTTTATTTTAAAAGACACATGCAGTACAACAGAATATAGTACGTACAAGCTTGCTGTTATCTGTGTCAAAACCAGCTTCCTTCAGCCAGGGAAAACCAAACAGGAATAAGGAAAGATCTCCCAGGTTCTAAAAAAGACTCTTTTTGCAGGCATGTCTACACTGGGGCATTCTGCCAGTAAACAGGTAACAACAGCGTGTGCTGATCTGGGTGCTATATTTGATTTCTCTTCTTGTTAAAAATGTCCTCCTCAAGAGAAATTCTGTCAGCAGATGGGTGGATACTCCTGTGCCTCCTATACCTTCACCTAGCTTGTTGTAGAGTAGAAACACTTCACTCGGAGAACTCAGTGCGCTCAAATCCAAGGAGTTGTAGTTCCGTTTCTTGTTATGATCTTACCCCATATCATCTGGGCCTTCCCCCCAGTCCCATGGTCCTCCAAGGTAGCTCCTTGCTCTCTTTCCATAAAGGTAGATCCTGTACAGCCAACAGTGTTCCCACCTCTGTTTCAGAAACCACATGCATGGTTTCTATAGCATTTCACCTACTACAACACTATGTGTTACCTTGAAAATGAGAAACTTGAAGGTAACGAAAACACACAATTGTTTCAGGATGTATCAGACACTTGCCAATTAGTTCTGCACCCTGTGAACTGGTGCTTCTAAATTTCTGAAAAATAGCTTGGCTGTATTATGATATAGATACAACGATTAACTGTGTGTGTGCAAAATTTCCAGGGAGTGAGCTTGCCTCATCTGAGGCTCTCAGCATGGAAACTCTAAAATATGAGAGCTTCTTTGAACGTATAAAGGAAACATGCAGCTCCCTACTGATATGTGTTATTGCGCGAGTGGTTTACAACAGGGATGACAGTTATGCAGACAGGGATACTGAATCTTACAGAAAGGTGATTCCAAACAATGCAGAAAACAAGAGATAACACATCCCAAGATACCAGAACTGTGTTGAGGGACAGCCTCAACACGTCATTCCCTAATGCTGTTTGTGTGTACAAAGTATCTTTGGGAGTACTAGTGAATCACTAGGAGATTTATCTGATACTAATATGTTTTTATAGAAAAAGTCTGCTGCTCCCCAATTCTGGAATATGACACTGTTTAAAAAAATTGCAAGTTTTAAGTGGAAAGAATAAAGTGGGAAAGAAAAAGCTGAAAGCAAGCTGTTCCTTCAACAGCTAGACAGAAGAAGTTACAAAAGCCTTTCATTTGGTGTGCTTGGCTGCGGGAGACTTAAAAGAATGCCTTAGAGTGCCAGGCATCCATCATATATTGTGATGGAGCTCTAGTAGAGTAAAAAATGGGTAATTATTGTAATTGTTTGCTGTAGTTGGCTCAAGTACACATAGCAAATGATCTGCAAAAGCCCATTTTTAATTAGGGCTCTGATGCAGTGTATTATTAGAACTATGTTAGAACATTGTAACAAAAACCGAACACGCTAACATTCAAAGTTTATAAAAAGTAGTCATAATTAAATTTCGTATTTTAAAAAAGTTGAGTGCAAGCCTTCTGCTTAACCTTTTACTATATCTGAGTTTTAGTGCTGTTTTCTAAGTGGTAGACATAGCGATATGACTGTTGTCTTGGCCTGGGTGGATGGCTTTGCTGCTTTGAAATACACTGAGCTGCCTAGGAAGTATAAGCATTTCCACAGATGTGGAGATTTTATGGGCATTTTTGCAGCATTTGTGTTTGCTGCCTGAAAATGACATACTATCCTGTTGCACTTATTACATCTCTGGGATGGGCTATTTTCTCCAGGAAGCATTTCTTTTGATCTTGGTTCCTTTGCTATGTCAGAATTATGACCTGTATATGAATTTTCCCTTTGTTTTCCTGAAAGTGGATTTATGATGATCACTGAATTTGATTTTGCTTAAATCTTTTTTAGAAAATGTAATCTGTAGGAAACAGTAGTAAAAAATGTTCAGCCATTTTGCATGAAATTGCCAACAACAGCAGTAGCAGTGGCTGATTATAAGACCCACATTTTCTCCGTTAACAAGAGGCAGCCTTACCCTTGCCAAATAATCTGGTTTACTACACACACATACATAGATCTATTAATTTGTGATAGGCTTACACTTTGAAAAATTGTCCGATTTCCTTGGTATCCGTGGAACAACTGCAGATGTTTTTCAAGCACTCTAAGAAGATGAGCTGCTCATGTCACAGTACTTTAATTCCAGCTTCTGTTGTCTCTAAGGAAGCATGCATTTACAAGGAAGGCTATGGGACTTGTGTGTCTAGCATAGCGTTAGTGCAATGCGATAGCACTACTTGCCTTCTTGCTGCAGTGCTGTAGCAGGGAAGCAACATGCTGAGAGGAAACACAAATTATTCTAAAGACAGAGCTACACAAAAAACTTCTACTGATATTAAAATGCTAGTTTCTACAAGAATTGTAAGGGTGCATGGCTCTTACTTCTTGCATTAGCTTCTCAAAGAAAGAACTGCAGTCATAAAACACATGTGCAATAACACTGGGGTGCCAGAAAAGCTTAGGATAACTAAAGGCATGAGTTCTAGTATCTGCAAGCAAAGTGTTCAGGATCAAGAATATTTATAGATATAACTAGTTATAGTGTAAGGAACAACCAGAAACACTCCCATTGTCAAGTAATATCCATTTTATCTAAACAAATAGTTAAAAAAGGAAAGAAGATATTTTAATTTAAAAATAAAATAAGGAATGGAAAAATTATCGCTAGGACAATGTGCAAGTACAGGAATTGCAATAACTTGGCTTGCACCTCTAACGTGTGGTTGAATCCTGATCGATGTTCAAAAGAATAAATGTGATTTTCAGTTATCACTAGGGGGCACTCCTCTCCTAAATACATTAAGAAAAAGGCACACACAGTACATGCCTATAAATAGGTTTTCTCAGTGAGGTGTTAAGAACATGCACATGGGTCTATTTAAAGAGTTTTCTATGTTTCTAGAAGTAAATGCTAAAAGGTAACAATATGTTGGTAATTAACCTTTTGTCACACTCCTTGAATTTGCGAATCTTTGACTAAATTCAATTTAAAAATAAGTTTAGAAACGTTGGTTTCTATTTTAAAAAAATGACTGTCTTGAGGAACTGGGATGTTTAATGTATTCTCCTTGATTTGTTTCAGTTCATGAAGATTATTATTAAATATCTTATTCTTGCTTAGAACTCAAAGATACTCTCATAACACTGTCATGTTCTTAATCTTCATTGTCAGTTTGTAATCATTAACTTAACATTAGTTAATACTTCCCTATTCATTACCCATATACTTTTGAAGAAATTTATAATTTAATACTCTCTGACTTAAAGGAACAAAAGATAAAAGCTTTCCCAATGTTCAGTGTATGTAGATTGTTAACTGTTAGCATTCTTCAGACCTTTAACCCAAGTGTGTATTTGATTCCCTGCGAGTACATTGGCACTGTATATAGGACAAAACAACTTCATTTCCAGCTGCAGAAAGCAGTTTGTAAGTGAGCAGATCTGAGCAGGATCAGAGAAATGGAGAAGTGAAAAAGAAAGGAAAGATCTGCCATTAAAAAAAA